>NC_052141.2:7121238-7727929 GCF_016086655.4 Lepeophtheirus salmonis
ATTCCATCGAAGGACTTAAAGTGCAATGAGCAGATAGTCAATTGATTCACTCTGACATTTCTGTAATGCTTTACTTCTTGTTTTACAGAAGTTACGAGACTTCAAAAATAATAGGTTCCAATAGTAAATAATGTAAATACATTCGAAAACCCAGATATTTTTGTCTGACTTATCAATTAGATATTGAAATAATTTAGTTGTTATAACCATAATTAAACTCATTATAATTGATTCCATCGAAGGACTTAAAATGCAATGAGCAGATAGTCAATTGATTCACTCTGACATTTCTGTAATGCTTTACTTTTTGTTTAACAGAAGTTACGAGACTTCAAAAATAATAGGTTCCAATAGTAAATAATGTAAATACATTCGAAAACCCAGATATTTTTGTCTGACTTATCAATTAGATATTGAAATAATTTAGTTGTTATAACCATAATTAAACTCATTATAATTGATTCCATCGAAGGACTTAAAATGCAATGAGCAGATAGTCAATTGATTCACTCTGACATTTCTGTAATGCTTTACTTTTTGTTTAACAGAAGTTACGAGACTTCAAAAATAATAGGTTCCAATAGTAAATAATGTAAATACATTCGAAAACCCAGATATTTTTGTCTGACTTATCAATTAGATATTGAAATAATTTAGTTGTTATAACCATAATTAAACTCATTATAATTGATTCCATCGAAGGACTTAAAATGCAATGAGCAGATAGTCAATTGATTCACTCTGACATTTCTGTAATGCTTTACTTTTTGTTTAACAGAAGTTACGAGACTTCAAAAATAATAGGTTCCAATAGTAAATAATGTAAATACATTCGAAAACCCAGATATTTTTGTCTGACTTATCAATTAGATATTGAAATAATTTAGTTGTTATAACCATAATTAAACTCATTATAATTGATTCCATCGAAGGACTTAAAATGCAATGAGCAGATAGTCAATTGATTCACTCTGACATTTCTGTAATGCTTTACTTTTTGTTTAACAGAAGTTACGAGACTTCAAAAATAATAGGTTCCAATAGTAAATAATGTAAATACATTCGAAAACCCAGATATTTTTGTCTGACTTATCAATTAGATATTGAAATAATTTAGTTGTTATAACCATAATTAAACTCATTATAATTGATTCCATCGAAGGACTTAAAATGCAATGAGCAGATAGTCAATTGATTCACTCTGACATTTCTGTAATGCTTTACTTTTTGTTTAACAGAAGTTACGAGACTTCAAAATAATAGGTTCCAATAGTAAATAATGTAAATACATTCGAAAACCCAGATATTTTTGTCTGACTTATCAATTAGATATTGAAATAATTTAGTTGTTATAACCATAATTAAACTCATTATAATTGATTCCATCGAAGGACTTAAAATGCAATGAGCAGATAGTCAATTGATTCACTCTGACATTTCTGTAATGCTTTACTTTTTGTTTAACAGAAGTTACGAGACTTCAAAAATAATAGGTTCCAATAGTAAATAATGTAAATACATTCGAAAACCCAGATATTTTTGTCTGACTTATCAATTAGATATTGAAATAATTTAGTTGTTATAACCATAATTAAACTCATTATAATTGATTCCATCGAAGGACTTAAAATGCAATGAGCAGATAGTCAATTGATTCACTCTGACATTTCTGTAATGCTTTACTTTTTGTTTAACAGAAGTTACGAGACTTCAAAAATAATAGGTTCCAATAGTAAATAATGTAAATACATTCGAAAACCCAGATATTTTTGTCTGACTTATCAATTAGATATTGAAATAATTTAGTTGTTATAACCATAATTAAACTCATTATAATTGATTCCATCGAAGGACTTAAAATGCAATGAGCAGATAGTCAATTGATTCACTCTGACATTTCTGTAATGCTTTACTTTTTGTTTAACAGAAGTTACGAGACTTCAAAAATAATAGGTTCCAATAGTAAATAATGTAAATACATTCGAAAACCCAGATATTTTTGTCTGACTTATCAATTAGATATTGAAATAATTTAGTTGTTATAACCATAATTAAACTCATTATAATTGATTCCATCGAAGGACTTAAAATGCAATGAGCAGATAGTCAATTGATTCACTCTGACATTTCTGTAATGCTTTACTTTTTGTTTAACAGAAGTTACGAGACTTCAAAAATAATAGGTTCCAATAGTAAATAATGTAAATACATTTATTTTTGTCTGACTTATCAATTAGATATTGAAATAATTTAGTTGTTATAACCATAATTAAACTCATTATAATTGATTCCATCGAAGGACTTAAAATGCAATGAGCAGATAGTCAATTGATTCACTCTGACATTTCTGTAATGCTTTACTTTTTGTTTAACAGAAGTTACGAGACTTCAAAAATAATAGGTTCCAATAGTAAATAATGTAAATACATTCGAAAACCCAGATATTTTTGTCTGACTTATCAATTAGATATTGAAATAATTTAGTTGTTATAACCATAATTAAACTCATTATAATTGATTCCATCGAAGGACTTAAAATGCAATGAGCAGATAGTCAATTGATTCACTCTGACATTTCTGTAATGCTTTACTTTTTGTTTAACAGAAGTTACGAGACTTCAAAAATAATAGGTTCCAATAGTAAATAATGTAAATACATTCGAAAACCCAGATATTTTTGTCTGACTTATCAATTAGATATTGAAATAATTTAGTTGTTATAACCATAATTAAACTCATTATAATTGATTCCATCGAAGGACTTAAAATGCAATGAGCAGATAGTCAATTGATTCACTCTGACATTTCTGTAATGCTTTACTTTTGTTTAACAGAAGTTACGAGACTTCAAAAATAATAGGTTCCAATAGTAAATAATGTAAATACATTCGAAAACCCAGATATTTTTGTCTGACTTATCAATTAGATATTGAAATAATTTAGTTGTTATAACCATAATTAAACTCATTATAATTGATTCCATCGAAGGACTTAAAATGCAATGAGCAGATAGTCAATTGATTCACTCTGACATTTCTGTAATGCTTTACTTTTTGTTTAACAGAAGTTACGAGACTTCAAAAATAATAGGTTCCAATAGTAAATAATGTAAATACATTCGAAAACCCAGATATTTTTGTCTGACTTATCAATTAGATATTGAAATAATTTAGTTGTTATAACCATAATTAAACTCATTATAATTGATTCCATCGAAGGACTTAAAATGCAATGAGCAGATAGTCAATTGATTCACTCTGACATTTCTGTAATGCTTTACTTTTTGTTTAACAGAAGTTACGAGACTTCAAAAATAATAGGTTCCAATAGTAAATAATGTAAATACATTCGAAAACCCAGATATTTTTGTCTGACTTATCAATTAGATATTGAAATAATTTAGTTGTTATAACCATAATTAAACTCATTATAATTGATTCCATCGAAGGACTTAAAGTGCAATGAGCAGATAGTCAATTGATTCACTCTGACATTTCTGTAATGCTTTACTTTTTGTTTAACAGAAGTTACGAGACTTCAAAAATAATAGGTTCCAATAGTAAATAATGTAAATACATTCGAAAACCCAGATATTTTTGTCTGACTTATCAATTAGATATTGAAATAATTTAGTTGTTATAACCATAATTAAACTCATTATAATTGATTCCATCGAAGGACTTAAAATGCAATGAGCAGATAGTCAATTGATAGTCATTGATTCTGACAATTTTACTTTTGTTTAACAGAAGTTACGAGACTTCAAAAATAATAGGTTCCAATAGTAAATAATGTAAATACATTCGAAAACCCAGATATTTTTGTCTGACTTATCAATTAGATATTGAAATAATTTAGTTGTTATAACCATAATTAAACTCATTATAATTGATTCCATCGAAGGACTTAAAATGCAATGAGCAGATAGTCAATTGATTCACTCTGACATTTCTGTAATGCTTTACTTTTGTTTAACAGAAGTTACGAGACTTCAAAAATAATAGGTTCCAATAGTAAATAATGTAAATACATTCGAAAACCCAGATATTTTTGTCTGACTTATCAATTAGATATTGAAATAATTTAGTTGTTATAACCATAATTAAACTCATTATAATTGATTCCATCGAAGGACTTAAAATGCAATGAGCAGATAGTCAATTGATTCACTCTGACATTTCTGTAATGCTTTACTTTTGTTTAACAGAAGTTACGAGACTTCAAAAATAATAGGTTCCAATAGTAAATAATGTAAATACATTCGAAAACCCAGATATTTTTGTCTGACTTATCAATTAGATATTGAAATAATTTAGTTGTTATAACCATAATTAAACTCATTATAATTGATTCCATCGAAGGACTTAAAATGCAATGAGCAGATAGTCAATTGATTCACTCTGACATTTCTGTAATGCTTTACTTTTTGTTTAACAGAAGTTACGAGACTTCAAAAATAATAGGTTCCAATAGTAAATAATGTAAATACATTCGAAAACCCAGATATTTTTGTCTGACTTATCAATTAGATATTGAAATAATTTAGTTGTTATAACCATAATTAAACTCATTATAATTGATTCCATCGAAGGACTTAAAATGCAATGAGCAGATAGTCAATTGATTCACTCTGACATTTCTGTAATGCTTTACTTTTGTTTAACAGAAGTTACGAGACTTCAAAAATAATAGGTTCCAATAGTAAATAATGTAAATACATTCGAAAACCCAGATATTTTTGTCTGACTTATCAATTAGATATTGAAATAATTTAGTTGTTATAACCATAATTAAACTCATTATAATTGATTCCATCGAAGGACTTAAAATGCAATGAGCAGATAGTCAATTGATTCACTCTGACATTTCTGTAATGCTTTACTTTTTGTTTAACAGAAGTTACGAGACTTCAAAAATAATAGGTTCCAATAGTAAATAATGTAAATACATTCGAAAACCCAGATATTTTTGTCTGACTTATCAATTAGATATTGAAATAATTTAGTTGTTATAACCATAATTAAACTCATTATAATTGATTCCATCGAAGGACTTAAAATGCAATGAGCAGATAGTCAATTGATTCACTCTGACATTTCTGTAATGCTTTACTTTTTGTTTAACAGAAGTTACGAGACTTCAAAAATAATAGGTTCCAATAGTAAATAATGTAAATACATTCGAAAACCCAGATATTTTTGTCTGACTTATCAATTAGATATTGAAATAATTTAGTTGTTATAACCATAATTAAACTCATTATAATTGATTCCATCGAAGGACTTAAAATGCAATGAGCAGATAGTCAATTGATTCACTCTGACATTTCTGTAATGCTTTACTTTTTGTTTAACAGAAGTTACGAGACTTCAAAAATAATAGGTTCCAATAGTAAATAATGTAAATACATTCGAAAACCCAGATATTTTTGTCTGACTTATCAATTAGATATTGAAATAATTTAGTTGTTATAACCATAATTAAACTCATTATAATTGATTCCATCGAAGGACTTAAAATGCAATGAGCAGATAGTCAATTGATTCACTCTGACATTTCTGTAATGCTTTACTTTTTGTTTAACAGAAGTTACGAGACTTCAAAAATAATAGGTTCCAATAGTAAATAATGTAAATACATTCGAAAACCCAGATATTTTTGTCTGACTTATCAATTAGATATTGAAATAATTTAGTTGTTATAACCATAATTAAACTCATTATAATTGATTCCATCGAAGGACTTAAAATGCAATGAGCAGATAGTCAATTGATTCACTCTGACATTTCTGTAATGCTTTACTTTTTGTTTAACAGAAGTTACGAGACTTCAAAAATAATAGGTTCCAATAGTAAATAATGTAAATACATTCGAAAACCCAGATATTTTTGTCTGACTTATCAATTAGATATTGAAATAATTTAGTTGTTATAACCATAATTAAACTCATTATAATTGATTCCATCGAAGGACTTAAAATGCAATGAGCAGATAGTCAATTGATTCACTCTGACATTTCTGTAATGCTTTACTTTTTGTTTAACAGAAGTTACGAGACTTCAAAAATAATAGGTTCCAATAGTAAATAATGTAAATACATTCGAAAACCCAGATATTTTTGTCTGACTTATCAATTAGATATTGAAATAATTTAGTTGTTATAACCATAATTAAACTCATTATAATTGATTCCATCGAAGGACTTAAAATGCAATGAGCAGATAGTCAATTGATTCACTCTGACATTTCTGTAATGCTTTACTTTTTGTTTAACAGAAGTTACGAGACTTCAAAAATAATAGGTTCCAATAGTAAATAATGTAAATACATTCGAAAACCCAGATATTTTTGTCTGACTTATCAATTAGATATTGAAATAATTTAGTTGTTATAACCATAATTAAACTCATTATAATTGATTCCATCGAAGGACTTAAAATGCAATGAGCAGATAGTCAATTGATTCACTCTGACATTTCTGTAATGCTTTACTTTTTGTTTAACAGAAGTTACGAGACTTCAAAAATAATAGGTTCCAATAGTAAATAATGTAAATACATTCGAAAACCCAGATATTTTTGTCTGACTTATCAATTAGATATTGAAATAATTTAGTTGTTATAACCATAATTAAACTCATTATAATTGATTCCATCGAAGGACTTAAAATGCAATGAGCAGATAGTCAATTGATTCACTCTGACATTTCTGTAATGCTTTACTTTTTTTAACAGAAGTTACGAGACTTCAAAAATAATAGGTTCCAATAGTAAATAATGTAAATACATTCGAAAACCCAGATATTTTTGTCTGACTTATCAATTAGATATTGAAATAATTTAGTTGTTATAACCATAATTAAACTCATTATAATTGATTCCATCGAAGGACTTAAAATGCAATGAGCAGATAGTCAATTGATTCACTCTGACATTTCTGTAATGCTTTACTTTTTGTTTAACAGAAGTTACGAGACTTCAAAAATAATAGGTTCCAATAGTAAATAATGTAAATACATTCGAAAACCCAGATATTTTTGTCTGACTTATCAATTAGATATTGAAATAATTTAGTTGTTATAACCATAATTAAACTCATTATAATTGATTCCATCGAAGGACTTAAAATGCAATGAGCAGATAGTCAATTGATTCACTCTGACATTTCTGTAATGCTTTACTTTTTGTTTAACAGAAGTTACGAGACTTCAAAAATAATAGGTTCCAATAGTAAATAATGTAAATACATTCGAAAACCCAGATATTTTTGTCTGACTTATCAATTAGATATTGAAATAATTTAGTTGTTATAACCATAATTAAACTCATTATAATTGATTCCATCGAAGGACTTAAAATGCAATGAGCAGATAGTCAATTGATTCACTCTGACATTTCTGTAATGCTTTACTTTTTGTTTAACAGAAGTTACGAGACTTCAAAAATAATAGGTTCCAATAGTAAATAATGTAAATACATTCGAAAACCCAGATATTTTTGTCTGACTTATCAATTAGATATTGAAATAATTTAGTTGTTATAACCATAATTAAACTCATTATAATTGATTCCATCGAAGGACTTAAAATGCAATGAGCAGATAGTCAATTGATTCACTCTGACATTTCTGTAATGCTTTACTTTTTGTTTAACAGAAGTTACGAGACTTCAAAAATAATAGGTTCCAATAGTAAATAATGTAAATACATTCGAAAACCCAGATATTTTTGTCTGACTTATCAATTAGATATTGAAATAATTTAGTTGTTATAACCATAATTAAACTCATTATAATTGATTCCATCGAAGGACTTAAAATGCAATGAGCAGATAGTCAATTGATTCACTCTGACATTTCTGTAATGCTTTACTTTTTGTTTAACAGAAGTTACGAGACTTCAAAAATAATAGGTTCCAATAGTAAATAATGTAAATACATTCGAAAACCCAGATATTTTTGTCTGACTTATCAATTAGATATTGAAATAATTTAGTTGTTATAACCATAATTAAACTCATTATAATTGATTCCATCGAAGGACTTAAAATGCAATGAGCAGATAGTCAATTGATTCACTCTGACATTTCTGTAATGCTTTACTTTTTGTTTAACAGAAGTTACGAGACTTCAAAAATAATAGGTTCCAATAGTAAATAATGTAAATACATTCGAAAACCCAGATATTTTTGTCTGACTTATCAATTAGATATTGAAATAATTTAGTTGTTATAACCATAATTAAACTCATTATAATTGATTCCATCGAAGGACTTAAAATGCAATGAGCAGATAGTCAATTGATTCACTCTGACATTTCTGTAATGCTTTACTTTTTGTTTAACAGAAGTTACGAGACTTCAAAAATAATAGGTTCCAATAGTAAATAATGTAAATACATTCGAAAACCCAGATATTTTTGTCTGACTTATCAATTAGATATTGAAATAATTTAGTTGTTATAACCATAATTAAACTCATTATAATTGATTCCATCGAAGGACTTAAAATGCAATGAGCAGATAGTCAATTGATTCACTCTGACATTTCTGTAATGCTTTACTTTTTGTTTAACAGAAGTTACGAGACTTCAAAAATAATAGGTTCCAATAGTAAATAATGTAAATACATTCGAAAACCCAGATATTTTTGTCTGACTTATCAATTAGATATTGAAATAATTTAGTTGTTATAACCATAATTAAACTCATTATAATTGATTCCATCGAAGGACTTAAAATGCAATGAGCAGATAGTCAATTGATTCACTCTGACATTTCTGTAATGCTTTACTTTTTGTTTAACAGAAGTTACGAGACTTCAAAAATAATAGGTTCCAATAGTAAATAATGTAAATACATTCGAAAACCCAGATATTTTTGTCTGACTTATCAATTAGATATTGAAATAATTTAGTTGTTATAACCATAATTAAACTCATTATAATTGATTCCATCGAAGGACTTAAAATGCAATGAGCAGATAGTCAATTGATTCACTCTGACATTTCTGTAATGCTTTACTTTTTGTTTAACAGAAGTTACGAGACTTCAAAAATAATAGGTTCCAATAGTAAATAATGTAAATACATTCGAAAACCCAGATATTTTTGTCTGACTTATCAATTAGATATTGAAATAATTTAGTTGTTATAACCATAATTAAACTCATTATAATTGATTCCATCGAAGGACTTAAAATGCAATGAGCAGATAGTCAATTGATTCACTCTGACATTTCTGTAATGCTTTACTTTTTGTTTAACAGAAGTTACGAGACTTCAAAAATAATAGGTTCCAATAGTAAATAATGTAAATACATTCGAAAACCCAGATATTTTTGTCTGACTTATCAATTAGATATTGAAATAATTTAGTTGTTATAACCATAATTAAACTCATTATAATTGATTCCATCGAAGGACTTAAAATGCAATGAGCAGATAGTCAATTGATTCACTCTGACATTTCTGTAATGCTTTACTTTTTTTTAACAGAAGTTACGAGACTTCAAAAATAATAGGTTCCAATAGTAAATAATGTAAATACATTCGAAAACCCAGATATTTTTGTCTGACTTATCAATTAGATATTGAAATAATTTAGTTGTTATAACCATAATTAAACTCATTATAATTGATTCCATCGAAGGACTTAAAATGCAATGAGCAGATAGTCAATTGATTCACTCTGACATTTCTGTAATGCTTTACTTTTTGTTTAACAGAAGTTACGAGACTTCAAAAATAATAGGTTCCAATAGTAAATAATGTAAATACATTCGAAAACCCAGATATTTTTGTCTGACTTATCAATTAGATATTGAAATAATTTAGTTGTTATAACCATAATTAAACTCATTATAATTGATTCCATCGAAGGACTTAAAATGCAATGAGCAGATAGTCAATTGATTCACTCTGACATTTCTGTAATGCTTTACTTTTTGTTTAACAGAAGTTACGAGACTTCAAAAATAATAGGTTCCAATAGTAAATAATGTAAATACATTCGAAAACCCAGATATTTTTGTCTGACTTATCAATTAGATATTGAAATAATTTAGTTGTTATAACCATAATTAAACTCATTATAATTGATTCCATCGAAGGACTTAAAATGCAATGAGCAGATAGTCAATTGATTCACTCTGACATTTCTGTAATGCTTTACTTTTTGTTTAACAGAAGTTACGAGACTTCAAAAATAATAGGTTCCAATAGTAAATATAAATACATTCGAAAACCCAGATATTTTTGTCTGACTTATCAATTAGATATTGAAATAATTTAGTTGTTATAACCATAATTAAACTCATTATAATTGATTCCATCGAAGGACTTAAAATGCAATGAGCAGATAGTCAATTGATTCACTCTGACATTTCTGTAATGCTTTACTTTTTGTTTAACAGAAGTTACGAGACTTCAAAAATAATAGGTTCCAATAGTAAATAATGTAAATACATTCGAAAACCCAGATATTTTTGTCTGACTTATCAATTAGATATTGAAATAATTTAGTTGTTATAACCATAATTAAACTCATTATAATTGATTCCATCGAAGGACTTAAAATGCAATGAGCAGATAGTCAATTGATTCACTCTGACATTTCTGTAATGCTTTACTTTTTGTTTAACAGAAGTTACGAGACTTCAAAAATAATAGGTTCCAATAGTAAATAATGTAAATACATTCGAAAACCCAGATATTTTTGTCTGACTTATCAATTAGATATTGAAATAATTTAGTTGTTATAACCATAATTAAACTCATTATAATTGATTCCATCGAAGGACTTAAAATGCAATGAGCAGATAGTCAATTGATTCACTCTGACATTTCTGTAATGCTTTACTTTTTGTTTAACAGAAGTTACGAGACTTCAAAAATAATAGGTTCCAATAGTAAATAATGTAAATACATTCGAAAACCCAGATATTTTTGTCTGACTTATCAATTAGATATTGAAATAATTTAGTTGTTATAACCATAATTAAACTCATTATAATTGATTCCATCGAAGGACTTAAAATGCAATGAGCAGATAGTCAATTGATTCACTCTGACATTTCTGTAATGCTTTACTTTTTGTTTAACAGAAGTTACGAGACTTCAAAAATAATAGGTTCCAATAGTAAATAATGTAAATACATTCGAAAACCCAGATATTTTTGTCTGACTTATCAATTAGATATTGAAATAATTTAGTTGTTATAACCATAATTAAACTCATTATAATTGATTCCATCGAAGGACTTAAAATGCAATGAGCAGATAGTCAATTGATTCACTCTGACATTTCTGTAATGCTTTACTTTTTGTTTAACAGAAGTTACGAGACTTCAAAAATAATAGGTTCCAATAGTAAATAATGTAAATACATTCGAAAACCCAGATATTTTTGTCTGACTTATCAATTAGATATTGAAATAATTTAGTTGTTATAACCATAATTAAACTCATTATAATTGATTCCATCGAAGGACTTAAAATGCAATGAGCAGATAGTCAATTGATTCACTCTGACATTTCTGTAATGCTTTACTTTTTGTTTAACAGAAGTTACGAGACTTCAAAAATAATAGGTTCCAATAGTAAATAATGTAAATACATTCGAAAACCCAGATATTTTTGTCTGACTTATCAATTAGATATTGAAATAATTTAGTTGTTATAACCATAATTAAACTCATTATAATTGATTCCATCGAAGGACTTAAAATGCAATGAGCAGATAGTCAATTGATTCACTCTGACATTTCTGTAATGCTTTACTTTTTGTTTAACAGAAGTTACGAGACTTCAAAAATAATAGGTTCCAATAGTAAATAATGTAAATACATTCGAAAACCCAGATATTTTTGTCTGACTTATCAATTAGATATTGAAATAATTTAGTTGTTATAACCATAATTAAACTCATTATAATTGATTCCATCGAAGGACTTAAAATGCAATGAGCAGATAGTCAATTGATTCACTCTGACATTTCTGTAATGCTTTACTTTTTGTTTAACAGAAGTTACGAGACTTCAAAAATAATAGGTTCCAATAGTAAATAATGTAAATACATTCGAAAACCCAGATATTTTTGTCTGACTTATCAATTAGATATTGAAATAATTTAGTTGTTATAACCATAATTAAACTCATTATAATTGATTCCATCGAAGGACTTAAAATGCAATGAGCAGATAGTCAATTGATTCACTCTGACATTTCTGTAATGCTTTACTTTTTGTTTAACAGAAGTTACGAGACTTCAAAAATAATAGGTTCCAATAGTAAATAATGTAAATACATTCGAAAACCCAGATATTTTTGTCTGACTTATCAATTAGATATTGAAATAATTTAGTTGTTATAACCATAATTAAACTCATTATAATTGATTCCATCGAAGGACTTAAAATGCAATGAGCAGATAGTCAATTGATTCACTCTGACATTTCTGTAATGCTTTACTTTTTGTTTAACAGAAGTTACGAGACTTCAAAAATAATAGGTTCCAATAGTAAATAATGTAAATACATTCGAAAACCCAGATATTTTTGTCTGACTTATCAATTAGATATTGAAATAATTTAGTTGTTATAACCATAATTAAACTCATTATAATTGATTCCATCGAAGGACTTAAAATGCAATGAGCAGATAGTCAATTGATTCACTCTGACATTTCTGTAATGCTTTACTTTTTGTTTAACAGAAGTTACGAGACTTCAAAAATAATAGGTTCCAATAGTAAATAATGTAAATACATTCGAAAACCCAGATATTTTTGTCTGACTTATCAATTAGATATTGAAATAATTTAGTTGTTATAACCATAATTAAACTCATTATAATTGATTCCATCGAAGGACTTAAAATGCAATGAGCAGATAGTCAATTGATTCACTCTGACATTTCTGTAATGCTTTACTTTTTGTTTAACAGAAGTTACGAGACTTCAAAAATAATAGGTTCCAATAGTAAATAATGTAAATACATTCGAAAACCCAGATATTTTGTCTGACTTATCAATTAGATATTGAAATAATTTAGTTGTTATAACCATAATTAAACTCATTATAATTGATTCCATCGAAGGACTTAAAATGCAATGAGCAGATAGTCAATTGATTCACTCTGACATTTCTGTAATGCTTTACTTTTGTTTAACAGAAGTTACGAGACTTCAAAAATAATAGGTTCCAATAGTAAATAATGTAAATACATTCGAAAACCCAGATATTTTTGTCTGACTTATCAATTAGATATTGAAATAATTTAGTTGTTATAACCATAATTAAACTCATTATAATTGATTCCATCGAAGGACTTAAAATGCAATGAGCAGATAGTCAATTGATTCACTCTGACATTTCTGTAATGCTTTACTTTTGTTTAACAGAAGTTACGAGACTTCAAAAATAATAGGTTCCAATAGTAAATAATGTAAATACATTCGAAAACCCAGATATTTTTGTCTGACTTATCAATTAGATATTGAAATAATTTAGTTGTTATAACCATAATTAAACTCATTATAATTGATTCCATCGAAGGACTTAAAATGCAATGAGCAGATAGTCAATTGATTCACTCTGACATTTCTGTAATGCTTTACTTTTTGTTTAACAGAAGTTACGAGACTTCAAAAATAATAGGTTCCAATAGTAAATAATGTAAATACATTCGAAAACCCAGATATTTTTGTCTGACTTATCAATTAGATATTGAAATAATTTAGTTGTTATAACCATAATTAAACTCATTATAATTGATTCCATCGAAGGACTTAAAATGCAATGAGCAGATAGTCAATTGATTCACTCTGACATTTCTGTAATGCTTTACTTTTTGTTTAACAGAAGTTACGAGACTTCAAAAATAATAGGTTCCAATAGTAAATAATGTAAATACATTCGAAAACCCAGATATTTTTGTCTGACTTATCAATTAGATATTGAAATAATTTAGTTGTTATAACCATAATTAAACTCATTATAATTGATTCCATCGAAGGACTTAAAATGCAATGAGCAGATAGTCAATTGATTCACTCTGACATTTCTGTAATGCTTTACTTTTTGTTTAACAGAAGTTACGAGACTTCAAAAATAATAGGTTCCAATAGTAAATAATGTAAATACATTCGAAAACCCAGATATTTTGTCTGACTTATCAATTAGATATTGAAATAATTTAGTTGTTATAACCATAATTAAACTCATTATAATTGATTCCATCGAAGGACTTAAAATGCAATGAGCAGATAGTCAATTGATTCACTCTGACATTTCTGTAATGCTTTACTTTTTGTTTAACAGAAGTTACGAGACTTCAAAAATAATAGGTTCCAATAGTAAATAATGTAAATACATTCGAAAACCCAGATATTTTTGTCTGACTTATCAATTAGATATTGAAATAATTTAGTTGTTATAACCATAATTAAACTCATTATAATTGATTCCATCGAAGGACTTAAAATTAAAATGCAATGAGCAGATAGTCAATTGATTCACTCTGACATTTCTGTAATGCTTTACTTCTTGTTTAACAGAAGTTACGAGACTTCAAAAATAATAGGTTCCAATAGTGTAAATACATTCGAAAACCCAGATATTTTTGTCTGACTTGTTATAACCATAATTAAACTCATTATAATTGAAAAAGTATTCAATGGTTTTTCTGTAATGCTTTACTTTTTGTTCCAAAAATAATAGGTTCCAATAGTAAATAATGTAAATACATTCGAAAACCCAGATATTTTTGTCTGACTTATCAATTAGATATTGAAATAATTTAGTTGTTATAACCATAATTAAACTCATTATAATTGATTCCATCGAAGGACTTAAAATGCAATGAGCAGATAGTCAATTGATTCACTCTTTTTGTTTAACAGAAGTTACGAGACTTCAAAAATAATAGGTTCCATTAAATAATGTAAATACTGAAAACCCAGATATTTTTGTCTGACTTATCAATTAGTATTGAAATAATTTAGTTGTTATAACCATAATTAAACTCATTAACAGAAGTTCCACGAAGACTTAAAAATAATAGCAATAGTAAATAATGTAAATACAAAAATATATTGAAATAATTTAGTTGTTATAACCATCTTATAATTGAGCAATGAGCAGATAGTCAATTTCACCAATTAGTAAAAATAATAGGTTCCAATAGTAAATAATGTAAATACATTCGAAAACCAGATATTTTTGTCTGACTTATCAATTAGATATTGAAATAATTTAGTTGTTATAACCATAATTAAACTCATTATAATTGATTCCATCGAAGGACTTAAAAAGTGCAAAAATGAGCAGATAGTCAATTGATTCACTCTGACATTTCTGTAATGCTTTACTTTTTGTTTAACAGAAGTTACGAGACTTCAAAAATAATAGGTTCCAATAGTAAATAATGTAAATACATTCGAAAACCCAGATATTTTTGTCTGACTTATCAATTAGATATTAAACTCATGAAATAATTTAGTTGTTATAGACTTCAAAAATAAAACTCATAATTAAATAATTGAAAACCAGAATTTTTGTCTGACTTAAATTGAGCAGATAGTCAATTAGATATGAAATAATTTAGTTGTTATAACCATAATTAAACTCATTATAATTGATTCCATCGAAGGACTTAAAATGCAATGAGCAGATAGTCAATTGATTCACTCTGACATTTCTGTAATGCTTTACTTTTGTTTAACAGAAGTTACGAGACTTCAAAAATAATAGGTTCCAATAGTAAATAATGTAAATACATTCGAAAACCCAGATATTTTTGTCTGATTATCAATTAGAAAAATAATTTAGTTGTTATAACCATAATTAAACTCATTATAATTGATTCCATTTTTGAGCAGATAGTCTTTATCAATTAGATATTGAAAAAAAATAATTTAATAGTTGTTACTAAAACCATTTTTGTCTGATAAACTATTATAATTGATTCCATCGAAGGACTTAAAATGCAATGAGCAGATAGTCAATTGATTCACTCTGACATTTCTGTAATGCTTTACTTTTGTTTAACAGAAGTTACGAGACTTCAAAAATAATAGGTTCCAATAGTAAATAATGTAAATACTTCGAAAACCCAGATATTTTTGTCTGACTTATCAATTAGATATTGAAATAATTTAGTTGTTATAACCATAATTAAACTCATTGTAATTGATTCAATCGAAGGACTTAAAGTGCAATGAGCAGATAGTCAATTGATTCACTCTGACATTTCTGTAATGCTTTACTTTTTGTTTAACAGAAGTTACGAGACTTCAAAAATAATAGGTTCCAATAGTAAATAATGTAAATACATTCGAAAACCCAGATATTTTTGTCTGACTTATCAATTAGATATTGAAATAATTTAGTTGTTATAACCATAATTAAACTCATTATAATTGATTCCATCGAAGGACTTAAAATGCAATGAGCAGATAGTCAATTGATTCACTCTGACATTTCTGTAATGCTTTACTTTTTGTTTAACAGAAGTTACGAGACTTCAAAAATAATAGGTTCCAATAGTAAATAATGTAAATACTATTCGAAAACCCAGATATTTTTGTCTGACTTATCAATTAGATATTGAAATAATTTAGTTGTTATAACCATAATTAAACTCATTATAATTGATTCCATCGAAGGACTTAAAATGCAATGAGCAGATAGTCAATTGATTCACTCTGACATTTCTGTAATGCTTTACTTTTTGTTTAACAGAAGTTACGAGACTTCAAAAATAATAGGTTCCAATAGTAAATAATGTAAATACTATCGAAAACCCAGATATTTTTGTCTGACTTATCAATTAGATATTGAAATAATTTAGTTGTTATAACCATAATTAAACTCATTATAATTGATTCCATCGAAGGACTTAAAGTGCAATGAGCAGATAGTCAATTGATTCACTCTGACATTTCTGTAATGCTTTACTTCTTTGTTTAACAGAAGTTACGAGACTTCAAAAATAATAGGTTCCAATAGTAAATAATGTAAATACATTCGAAAACCCAGATATTTTTGTCTGACTTATCAATTAGATATTGAAATAATTTAGTTGTTATAACCATAATTAAACTCATTATAATTGATTCCATCGAAGGACTTAAAATGCAATGAGCAGATAGTCAATTGATTCACTCTGACATTTCTGTAATGCTTTACTTCTTGTTTAACAGAAGTTACGAGACTTCAAAAATAATAGGTTCCAATAGTAAATAATGTAAATACTATCGAAAACCCAGATGAAAAGTGGTCTTAAGTCTTAATATTACCTTTGTATTTTATACTAACGAAATCTGACAGAACACTTTTTGTTCAATCCAATTTTTCTATAGTTCTTTGTTTAGGAATGCTCATGGTTTATATGTTTGCACCGTATCCTTGTAATAGCTCTAGTACAGTGACTGTATATTGGCATAGTTTTTTAAATTGAAACTATGGCGTTAGCCTTCCTCAATCACTTCCGTCCCCCAAGCACCATTACTAGTTTTATTTGCTGTAGCATTATCTTCAATCCTTGCTATGAAATAGCCCGGTGATCCAGGCAACTCCTCTACAATCTGTTGAACCATCTTTTACTGACTACTGTACACTTTACCCACAGTTTCCAATTTCCTTACATTTGTTGCATTTACAGCCCTTTGCAGGACTTTTTTTCTCTAGAGTGTACCTCTTTTCCATACCACTGGCAGGATTGTCTTATTAATTCACGAGCTTTGAAGGCCTGATGCTTGACTTTATCCTGATGTCTTTTATTTTCGAATATTATTCGAATCACCTGAACCTTGGAATCATTTTTAAAATCCAGACCTCATCTTCCCGAATTTTCCTCCACTCTGAATTCATGGGTGGTCTTTTCCAGTGTCAGATCACCATCTCTTCAGAGCCTCGATCTGAAAAGAGGTGGATATTAAATCCACCTGAAACTTTCCTTTACTCCAAATTTTGGATTTTTATGTCTCAGGATTTGTGGAGCAAATGTCAACCATCGTGTTTCTTATATTTGCAACTATCCTTTTTCTTATATCCTGATATGATGAATATATTACGGCTGCATATAATTTGGAAGTTGACAGTACATAAAATATAGTTGGCGTAACCTTTGCCTGTACTACCGTCAAATTCATCTATTGCAGGTGCTACACATTTACTGGAACTTGGTAGGTGAATGCTGTTAGGATGAATATTTTTATGAAAAGTGGTCTTAAATCTTAATATTACCTTTGTATTTTATAGTAAAGAAATCTGACAGAACACTTTTTGTTCAATCCAATTTTTCTATAGTTCTTTGTTTAGGAATGCTCATGTTTTATTTGTTTGCACCGTATCCTTGTAATAGCTCTGGTACAGTGCCTGTAGGAACTTATTTCAAAATGCAGTTATTGAAATTGCTTTGAACTTCGTTTTCTTCTTTAATCCCTTAAATTTTTGAGAATCTTTTAGGATAATTTGTATCTTGATAGCTCTTGACGTTCTTTTTTTTTTAATTTATCCTACCAATTCCATCTTGAAAATGTTTAGAAATCTATTCTTTTGTTTGTTGCTGCAACAAACAAAAAACTCTAATTAACAGTATTTGCCTATTTACAATAGCTTCTGCCTGGGCTACTGGGAAATTGGACATGGTTGATACCTGTAGATGCGCTAATTCCGAAATGTTGAGTTTTGGAAATTCCTTGAATGTTGGGTATAAGTTTTAAAATGTCAATTCGTCCTCACAAAATAGATTAATGATCTCGGATCTTTATAAACAATATTCTTTCTTTAAAAAAAAAATGTAAAAGTTTCAAACCTGTAATTTAAAAAGTGTCACAGTTTTCAAGAGTCAAAATTATCTGCCACAAAGTTGATAAATCTTAAAATCTAAAAATGATCTAATATATAACTTTCAAAAATATTTATAAATTCTTAGATAATGAATAAATATAATTTAGTATTCTTGGCAGTAATTTAATTAAAAATCCCCTAGAAATCCAATGAATTTTGATATTCAGATTAATCTTATTGTAAAATCAAGGCAACTTATTCATCACTTTATTCCAATATTGAAACATGTCTTTATATACACATTTTATGTCTATTAAATTTGTTTCATAATTATCGTACTCCTTAATTATCCTTTAATTTATTTTTGTTATTATATTACGACTAATTTTATTCTATTATGATTGTAACACATCACTCAATAATTACACTCTCAGACAGGTATATGATAATATTGCTGAAATACCCACGTAATTTACAGTTTGTACTAACCTTCAAAGAGTAGCCTTCAAAATTTCATTGCATTATGGTGGTTAAAGCTAAACCACCATTACATGCTTGATAAGCATTACGTGGACTCTAGAACAGAGAAATCAAATATTATTGAATAGTATGTTGATTTTAAAAGTCAAGGATATGGGATTTGTATTTTGGGGCACAGAAAGAAGTTTGTTCATTGACTGTCTTGTGAAAGGCATTATTGGATCTATTGATTTGAGAACGTAAGAAAAAAGGACCCACCTGCAAAAGAAGACACCAGTCCAATTCTCTATGTCACGGTAACAAATTGAAACAAAGATTATATTTGATGAATTACTCCTTTAAATCCTTGCAGATCCATCGTACTCTTCAGATGATGTCCCCAGCAACTACTGGTTTTTTGAAGCTAGATGCCAGGAAATAAGTTTGGTCAAATAAAAAGTCAAACCAATTTTATATAAATGAAATCAAACAGTTAAAGGAGCGTTGGAATGAATGTATCGCTCTTGAAGAAGAAATCGTGGATGAATAAAGTGGATTTTTTTCTAGGAAATGGTTATTTTTAATTAGATTGGAGACTTATTCAGTGATGTGATATAAATATGTTTTATGTATTAAAATTTTATTTTTAGCATTGACCATTATGTAATGATAAACAAAATAAATAGTTAAAAATATTTAGTTCCTCTCATTTATAAAGCAAATTATATTGTATACCAAATATCTAAGATGCACGAATGAAGCAATTAGAGATAATTACATTTTCATTCATATTTAAGGATATCCCAAATTTTTGAGCCATGTGAAATCTAAATGCGGAATAAATTTCGACTCATAAACCAATGTACTTTTATTTTTTAAGAAATAGTCTTAATATTTATAAGATAGTTCTTCTAAATATGAAATTGTTAATTCTTTGTAAAGCCACAGGAGGTTGATAGAATTTTGAAGAACCATTATTCCAAATAGTTTCAGTTTTGAAAAAGTCTTCGGCGTATGTAAACTCTTCCCCCTCAATCTGTTTTTTCATACTTTTCTGACTGACATCTTATTTTTCCCGACTCTGGTATGAGGTGATTTAAAAAATAAAACACAAACACTTTTTTATAAAAAATTTGTTCATATTTGTTGAAATGACGTTTTTTTATAGAGTAGTTTTATTTTTAAATACGATTTAAAGTAAAATTAGTTGCCGTAAAAAGAAATCCAAGGACTTTTTCCCACCGATTACTTTCTCCTTGGGAATCAAAACAGTGCTTATTTGATGGGCAGATTCAACAATTTCCATTTTTGCATCAAAATATACAGAATGGAATCCACCAAAACATAACACGGCGTGATGGCTGTTACTGTATTAAGAGCATAAATATTATATACGTTTTCAGCCGCCTCGTGTTTTTTTAGTGTTCCCGTAATTGGAGCTTCAATAATTAAACTTACCGACTCATAGTTCTTTATTTCTCCCAAAACGTGGGCAAAACTATATTTATTGATCTTTTCCATTCCAATTATAATTTAAGTATTGTATAACTTATTTATCAAATATATATTAGCTTCGACGGATTTCATATGCTTTTTAAAGTTGTTTTTTTTTCTATTTGTTATTTATGAAAATAATTTAAATGTAATATGCTTGTTGATACAGTGGAAAGAAACGAAAACATAAGTTTAACCCATTTAATATATGAGTGAATTAAATCTCTAATTTTTGTTCATATTGTTAGAGTCTACTTCATTATGCAGGGAAAATCTTTTTTTGAAGGGTTACTTCTAACAGAACAGGCAGGAGTCATAACTAAACAATTTTCATCCATGTCTGACAAGGAGCTTGTACATCTTCTTTTGGACCTATTTGACAATTCATACCATAGTACCATTCTTCTTTATATCATAATCTACATAATTGCCAATGCCTGCAGAGTTTCTAATCACTGTTAAAATTACATTTCCGTTCACCCATTCACTCACATATCTCTCCATTCTGTCATAGTAACGACTATAGTCATTATAAAATCGTTTAACACTTTTTTATTATATATTTTCCTCTCTATTGAAGTCAATAATAAAATTGATATGAATATTTTTATTATCATTAAATATTATAGATTCTAAACTATTGATATTAATTCCATATTTATTTACTATACTCAATATGATAAGTTTAGTCATTTTAATTTCCATAATTGTAAAATTATGGGCATATTATATAAATATAAGTTATAATTAGACACATGGATAAAATATAAAGAAGATCTACCAAGTAGTCCCAATAATGAGTCGTTGGGATGACATAACTTGCAATTTGACAGAAGCATACGCAGTGCTCGTTTTTATTGATTGGCTGGAGGAGTAGAATATATTTAATTCTTCCATATCCTTTCAAACAAAATCCTTCTTTATTTTTTTAAAGTACGTGAATATGTGCAGGTTTTTATATTCTTCATTAATTGATGCACCTACAAAACCTCATTGATTTTTTTTTTCCTACACACTTATATGAATAAAAAATTGTAAGTATTTATTTGACTCAGAGTAGAATTGGGGATCGACATCAGATTTATTCTTGCAACTGTCCCTGTTTAAATATTATTTTCTTTTTGAAAACTAATTATAGAAGTCAACTGTAGACTATACTCAACAGTCCACATTTTCAAAGTGAAATGGAAGAATTACTTGCTTTGAAATATCCAACAACATTTATCAATCGTTTAATCGTTTAGTAACTCGAAAAATCAAATATTTATTTTCTCAAAGCCAGATCACATCTTCTTATTTGAAAGCCCAAGGTGTGTTAAGAAATCTTGATGATTTGCAACATTAACTTGTTGATCCCCAGCAATAAATACAAATAGATAACGGAATATAATATGTAGTAAGTGTAAGTTTAATTCATTATTTTACAAATCAAGTTTTCATTATTTATCTGGCTATATCATTGTATTAATCATTTCTTTGTTAATGAGTGGATCCTGTGCGGATTGGTGATAATATGGAATCTAAATCAATCCTCTTTTTTTTCAGAGGAGAGAAAGTTATTGAAATCAGAATACAATGATGGAATTGGAAGACTATGTCCCATCTAGAATAACTTGCAACAATGACTGCTTATTCATTTGAAAGAGAGTTCTCATTTTCTTCATAAAGTAGTGCCTTGAAGAGTGATAAGTATTTTCTCTAGTATATGATTTGCATATAATTCCAATTCTTCGTAAAAAGTATATTCTTCCTTGTTATCCATTGGAGATCGTGAAAGTGTATCAGTCGTGTTCAAATTTTTACCAGGAACATGTATTGGCGTAAAAGAATATCGCATTAGCTTCATCCTCATTCTTTGAATCCTTACTGCAAGTTGATCTAAATCCTTTGTCGACAATAACAGAATCAACGGTTTATGATCAGTTTGTCTTTACCCAGAATGTAATCTGAAAATATGTCACACGCAAAAGTTGAGGCTAGAGCTTCTTTTTCGATTTGAGAATATATTCGCTCGACTTCTTCTTGACTTTTGGAAGCGTACGCCACTGGTACCCATCTATCATCGTGCATTTATATGAGGACTCCATTGAGACTTTTGTTTCTAACGAAGTCATATATTTTCAATACCGGCTTACTTGAGACTCTTCTTTATATCCTCCAACGCCTTCTCCTGCTCCGGACCCATACCATACACTAGTTATTTCAGGAGTTCACGTATGGGTTGTGTCCTATCGATAAGTCTGGCAAGAATTTCATGAGCTGATTGGCAGTTTCTTTAACCTCACTTTTTCTGAGCTATCTTTGATTACATGCCTATATTCGCTCGACAATACTTTTTTCCATTTTGGAAGCCTCTGATCCAAGAATCATGATTGCAACTTTCTCTTTTGAGCTTTCCATACCATAATTTGACCCAAAAATCTATTTGGCTTTGAGCGAATTGATTTCCAACCTCTTCAACTCCATTCAGAGTTGAGCCTTTGACAAACCACTAACACTTCCTCTAATAGATCATTTAAAATTCCCTTTGTACCAAAACCTTTCTTATTAAAGTAAAACTTTCTATTCAGCCTCCAAACACACTGCTGAAACCACTTGTCATATTGTTCCCTTTTCAGATTGTTAACATCTATTTTAAGTTAGTAAAACATTTGACAATAATCTTTTTATACCCTGGACATACACGAATTCTTTGGATATTATTTGGTTCCAATTTAAGAATTCCAATAATGATGCTCTCAAACGGCATAGTTAGGAGGTCTGTTAGGAAAGTAGTCACCTATTATAGACTTCAGGTTTGTTAAGTCTGTTTTGATTGGCTTTAGATGCCAAGTCCCTTTCCAGAGTATGGGGATATATACTGCATTTCCTGGAGAAAAACTTGCCGGTCTCAGCAGCAATCACAGCCTCCACATGGCAATGGAAAGGTTTGTAGGGGTAGATGATGAACTTCTCGGACAAGTTGTTCCACTCCTTCACAAAGCCGGTCTTCAGGGAGTCCACTAATAAATAATCTTTCGGCTGAGATGTCTGATTAGTTTCCCTTTAAGAATTCTCCAAAGTACCCCACACAGCAAAGTCCAACGTTTTGTTCAAATGCCAAGTCCCTTTCCAGAGTATGGGGATATATACGAGGAAGAATATGGCTCACATATCCATGAGGCAAAAATCATGCCATGTTGTTTCACAAGGCGCAGAACTTTTGGCATTTGGCTGATGTGTGTGATGGTGCAACTTACTATTTGTGTAAGTTGCCCCAGTAACAGTTTTTTTCTTGAAGCTTCATATATTATTCTGGCACTATTTGTTCATATATCTTTGTTCTTCGAATGTTATTAAAATTATATTTTTAATGGATCTATGGGTACAATGCTATTTATTCCATTGATTGGCCCAAGGCAGTTTTTGTACATTTGATATCTGATTTTCCATTTTTCAATTTGTACGGGCGTTTGCCTGACATTGCTTCATCAATTATGATCATTATAGGTTTGGAAGCAGTCCTCTGCTTAGTCCTTTCAAAACTCCTGGGTTTATTATTCTTCCCTTGGCAGACATTATACGGTTCGAGCCCCGGATCCAGGGGTGCCATTCAATTTATTCTACCGATGAACTGACGGCAGTTTTCGGGCATGTGATATCCCCTATTCTGTTTTTCAATGGTATACGGGTGTTGAATACTGTTCAAAACGATCATCTACCTGTATTCTTGTTCCAATTATTTCTTTATTAGCAGGAAATCTTTATCAGTTTAATCTATTATAGCTACATAGAATTTGGAAACATGATTTACAGTTCATAAGAAATTAGTGACGTAATATTAATAAATTAATTAATTAATTGTAATTTTGTAAGATTTCATCAATTTCTTTCTCTTTGGGAATCAAAAAAGTCCTTTTATGATGGTTGGTCTCTACGACTTCCATTATTTTATCCACCAAACCAAAATATCGCAAGACTGATTATTACAGTAACATGACCATAAAAATTATTTACCCTTTTAGCCACCTGGCTTGTGTTTTCGTCTTGTTAGAAAAATACTGTACAATATAGCGTATTTTCTCTTTGCTGATGTACAACCTAAATGAACTCCATTTAGTCTTTAGGGAAAATAATCCTGGGGTGAACATAGGATTTTCGAAGTTCTGTTCTTTGCAACCTAAATGGTGCATTATAGCTTGGCAAGTGGGACACACTCTGTCTGTGTATGTACACATCAACGGAATGCAAAACTTCTGGTGGATGCAATGAACTGGTATTACACTTATAAGAATCTCACGGAGAAACTTGTGTGCAGAACAGACAATCGCATGAGCATGATTCACAGATGTGATCACTGCCCCAGTTCTGATGCCTTTGTGAATTACTGGGAAAAGAACTAGGAGACTTTGATGCTTACCCAGTGTTCCACTATTCCCAATGGCAAACCTCCGATCGAGTAACTCTTGCCAACCTCATCAAAACATGCGATGAGTACAAACCATTGCTCATTGAATTTATTGACTACCTGACAAAACATTCCTATATGGCCAAATTTCAGGGTCAGTACCTGAAAAACACAAAGAAAATCCTGGCTAGGAGAGAAGCTTTGGTTCTTGGTTACTTTGCTGAAAACTATCAGTTTATTGTCCACGACGAAATTCAAGGATTCCATTAGACTAAGATTTACTGCACTCTTCATCCTATTGTCATCTGCGTACTCGACAATGAGGGAAATCTGAAACATGATTCTTTGTGCCTTGTCTCCAATGACAATACACACGACACGGTATTTGTATAAGAAGTATAGACGATGATGACACAGTACATTAAAAACACATACCCCACATCATCAAGTTTCACTGCTTTTCAAAATTACAAAAACTTCATCAACCTTTGTCATCACAAACAGGACTTTGGGATTGAAGCTCTCTGGGCCTTCTTTGCTACCAGTCATTGTAAAACCCCTTGCGACGGAATTGGGGGATTTGTGAAGAGACATGTAGCTAAGGGGAGTCTTCCGAGGCCACTCAAGAATCACATTCTGGATTACAAGTCTGTTATTGAAGTTTGTAGGGAGGAACTTACCAACATCTGTTTCTTTGACATCAGTAAAGAGCGAATGACCCCCCTTGTCATACCTTCTCAGAACTGAGCAAGCCAACCCTAGGATCAAGACGTCCAAGGCTGGCCTATTAATCCCTCAAACAACAAGGCTGGGAAACACCATTGGGAAATGTCAAATTTCATTATCAAAGATTGGCCCAGTCAAAAAACTTCAAACATTTCTCGACAAACTTCCTATTCAATAAAACTCATTCCTTCTTAGAATAAAACAGGAGAGCCTCTCACGAAATTACTATGATAATAAACGGAATGGAATTGTGGGGAAGAGCAAGAATAGGAAGCTTTCCCAGCATTCAAAGATGAATTAATGGAAACACCAATGGTATTAACTCCAAACATCAAATTTGAAGAGTGCAGAAGCCTTATTTTTGACCTAAATTATTAATTTTGTTTTTATTAGAAAATTCCATTTAATTTTCCAAAAGTACTATGGAAAGTTTCCATATTTTAAAATATCTGGAATTTCGCAACCTTACCCAGGATTGCTAGTACCAATTTGAAAGGGATGGAGGTTATATTTAATAAATACGATTTTATATATTTGAGAACAAATTATAATAAAAAATTTATTGCCCATCAAAAAGTGTCTTGCACCTACGTCATCCCTTATCAGCAACTTGAGTGGCTTACCTATTATCGTTCTTATATACCCGTTAGTCTCCTTGTAGCTAAAAATTTGTATATAGTAAAAGGTATTATAAGATATACAAAAATATATATTTGTAAAACCTTATTAAATTTTGTGGAAAAGTGAAATTGTATTGTAAAATTTGTATTATTCGATTAAAAAAATGGTTTTTATAATTGAAAGATTAATAATTGATATGTACTTGTATAATTCAATTTTTTTTGGATTTTTATAGATGTGGTATTAAACTATCATCTTTATACAATCTTCGGTAAATCCTCATAAGAGACTCCTCCATGATATACATTTACATTAATTCATGAAATTTTAAATTAAAGGATTTATTTTACATTATACGAAAAAAAAAAAAAGGATTTAGATTCTTATACATAATTAGATCGATGAATACCAATGAATTCCTTTACTAAAAATTGCCTTAACATCATCATTGATGTCATTAATTGATTCATAGTTGAAGGTAACGCCATCCAGGGGGCTCAAAGTGAATAAAATACCAAAAATGAAATAATGTTCAATAACTCTTATTGAAACTTCATTAATTGGCTTTAAAAATAAAAATAAAAAGACTTACAGTATGCATTCAGCACTACTAGATGTCAATAATTTAATTGATATTATAATTAACTCAAAGTAATATGTACTTAAAATCCGTAAAAATGGTGGGATTTGAATAATTATTTTAATTTTTTTGATCGAATCGGGACGATAAAAGTTTGATCATTAAAGAAATATAGCCTGTTATTTCATTTTAGACGTTAATTTATTGTCTTTACTTTGGAAGCAAGATTGTATAACTATTTAACAACTTATTTTTAATACATAATAGTGTATAATATATAACAAAACTAAGGATTAAAGGAATTGATTTAAGATTAAGTTTTCATTTATTTGTTGGTCCCATTTTGAGATCTAATAGTTCACTATTTTCTTTAATAATAACAATCAAAGAAGGGTTTTCATTGCTATAAAACTGTGTTATTTATGCTTCTCCCAAAATGACCGAATACAAAAATGCTGAAATCATATGAAAACGCTCAATAGGGGTTTAATAAAGCAATTTATTGATAATTACCTCAGCCCAACGTACAAAGAAAATTAAAAAAACAAAGGCTTTATTTTTCTAAAGTAAATTTTGACGAGCTTCTTCTGATACATTTCGAATCCATCATTTCGTTAATAAACAAAATACATACAATATGTTGGGCGTAAAAATTGGAATTTCACAAAATATTTAGTTACTATTTAGTTATTGCATAAAGTGCAATAACATCGTTATCTGTCGATTATTCTACTTGGTCATAACACTATTATGACAGTTGATTGGTTGAATTTGAATTCGATTCTCTTAAGCTGTGAATGATTCCCAACAATTATTAAAATAATATTGCCAGAGTTGTGATGAGTTGGCTAACAGCTACCAACTGATTTTGGGCCTATTTCCTCTTTTTCTTTTCAGAGAAAAGGTTGCAAAGTACAATAATCAAAGGGAACATTGTGTTTTAGTATTACCTCTCATTCTGATAAGAAACATTGGCCAAAAACAGGAAATTCACTCAATGATTACCCTTTCAATTAAGATAACTTTTGCCACCATGTCCCAATAACTGTATATAAAGACTGGAAGTATAATTTCGAACCCATTATAAGATGTAAATCTTCATAGACTGACTTCCTTTCACTGATAAATTTAGAATTTATCTCTCCATGCAGTTTTCCTATGTTTAATTTTATGAAATGTGTACTCTAAATCTGAGTTCGCATTAAAAGTAGTTTTTGTTTGAATGTTTTAAGTCTTGTGGAAGTCCTCGGCATTGCATGGAAATACACAGATTATTATGTATACACTTAAAAGTCCATTTCAGAACAATAGATATTCGACAAGGTTTTCTGTATTAAGTTATATTAATGAATATTGTAAATACGTACGTGAGAAGGGGCCGTTATTACACATAAGTTTGAATGTTCTAATCTGATTTTCACTCTACTACCTACAAGTGTGTTGGGCGTATCCTTTGAAATGTAAGGTGTAACATAATCCCACTCCTCTTGCAGCATTAATTTTATAACTTTTATTATCCTTTTTGAATAAATAGCTATTATATCTTGAAATGAATTTATTCGTTAAAATTTAAATATGTATTCGTATTCAATAAATATTAATAATAGAGTGACCATTAATAGTTTTAATGACGAGGAAAGTAATGTTCAAGTTGGTGAGATATGTGACTAGTGATTTATACTAGTTATACCAGATTTTAATTCAGAATCTAGAAATCATTCATTCCTATCGACCCATACACCATCCAGAGAGTAAAAATAGAATTGTTTAGAAATTCTATAACCTGATCTAAGAAGTTAAAAATATGGCATTTTCAACACTTAATAGAAATACAATGTTAGACCATCATGTAATCGGACTTGTTAGAATTTTAAATTTAATGAATCGTACCGACTACTGGGCAAGACAGACGTATTTTGAAAACACACGCCACCAATCTCTATGACGTCACTAATACTAGAATTTACAATTTTATGAATCGTACTATCTGCTGGGCGAGACGGATTGTCAGGGTGAATACCTTGATTTTCAGTTTCTTTTTTTTAACATGCTCAAAATACAGACTATACTCATACTATTTGGATAATCAAAGATGGGAAAATTGTCTTAATCTTCATGAGCGAAAATCAAAAAGAAAAGTATATGTTGGGAACTTTGATAGACGACATATCTACCGAAAATATCACCAACAAAATATAGTGCTCCTTACTCACTAATACGTTTAAATTTTTATTGATAGGGAGGAATAATGAATTAGATTATACATATTTTTCAGATTACCAACATATACATTTTTTTAAATGAATGTACACGAGGATTTGGAGAATTTTCACATCTCTAGTAATAACAAGTTATCACTAGTTATATATGCAGTATGCCTTTTGAATAAAGGTGGGTAACCACATATATATTGTACAGTTACACGTCTAAGTATATATCAATCTACATTATTCATATATTTATAAATGATATTTTTGTTAAAGCAACATTTTTTTTTGCGATAATATATTTATGTTAATATATATCATAGAGAAATAAATACATAGAGGCGACAAGATGCTCAAAAGGTTGAGCCAATGAGTTCTAATACTATCTGAAGAATCACAATATCCAATCACGCAATCACTATTGTGGTGAAAAACACCCTTTCCTATGATAAATTCAACTTGGTGAATTCATATGAACTTTGTACAATTATAAGACTATAAAATGTATTGTAGTTATAATTTTATCTCAACACGTGGTGTTTTAAGCAACTCTTCCATTTAGGATACATAATATATGAAATCCAAAAAGTGTTCTTGAGCAAGAAAGGATAGCTTGACTGAATGTAAGCAATTCAACAGCAAAGTAGATTTTTATTATAGCACTTTCAAATGTAAATGCTCAAGATATTATTAAACTAATTATTTATCAGGATGAATTTGTCCTTCAAAAATAAAGTATCAACTTCAGCTTGTATTTGTACAAAATCATGATGTAGTAAGTTTCATTCAAATAATTGTACGAAGTTCATATTAGTGTACCAACAGGAATTTATCATCAAATTATTGTAAGAAATCCGTTAATATGCAAAATTACTTGATACTTTGCATAATAACTGAACAAGACCGTTAATGCAAAAAAAACTAGGTAATGTGCAAATAATTCACCAAGATTGTAACGTGCATAATAACTGAAAATATCGTTAATATGCAAAATCATTGAAATCATATATTTCACACATTATCTTCCGAGACCCTTTCCAGAGACACAAATTGATGCTCGACCCATGGGGTATAAAGCATCTCCACAGGGCTTCATTTAGAGTCTGCGCCGTTCGTCAATTCATGTATTAAAAACAAGCATACTAACTATACATATTCCACAGGTAGTGTTGCATAACAACACGACTAATTAACGAGTTGGAACGCAAATCTGGCGCTTTCCAATTATTTTCTATGTTGCCAGGGGTGATACAGTTGTAATTGAGTTCCAAATAGATACGGGCTTCTTATTGATCTGGAAAAGTGGGTTTGGCCATCAGATGGAGTTAAAAAAAGGGGGAAGGGGTGAGGTAGATTATGGATCCAAGTTTTCTACTAGGCTTGCCGTGTCCCTATAATATGATAGCTATAATATTTCCTAAGCCAGAGTTATTCAAACTTTACTATATCTAGGTCATTTCGTGGTCCCAAACTTTTTAGCAACACCTATTGTTTTAAGTGCATGTTACTAAACTGAGCCAGTATAAAAAGGAGCCGAGACCGATAAAGCTGAACCAAGGCCAAGACCGAAACCGTTGAAATGGAAGAACATATACTGATAAAGGCAAACCGAGGGCAAGACCGAAATCGTTCAAATGAAAGAACCGAGACCGATAGAACCACTGAACCTGATCCGGGCACTAGCATGGAAACTGGGATGATTTTTTAATTATTCCTACTCTCTTTGCGTTGAATTTCCCATTCCACTATTCCTCTCTGGTCAATTTGATCACTTCTGTATTTGGATCATTTTATTAATTATTCCTACTTCCATATGATGCATCTTCTGAAATAAATTCAGTTGTTGCTTATAAGTCTACATGCCTTTAAAGATACATACATAACTTATTTCAAATCTTAGTGCCAAGTCCAGATCTATTCTCATTTATATCAAAAATTATATTTGGAATTCCATTTTCATATTGATATAAATATACGACGTCAATTTGTTCTGAGATAGCGTTGAGTTGAACCGAGTAGTGTAGTGAAGTATCGACTGCACGCTGAAGAATTAGAAAGAGAATAAAAGAAGCTAAAACAAGAAGTAGCTATACATCCCCACAGATCAATTTACTAAATACTATCTGTAGTATACTTGTGTATGTATAGATTATAGTTGAATTATGGGATTGTTATGTTAATTCAATATAACACAATCTATTTTGAATATTAATTATTTTAATATAGATATATATACATTATCACCTGGCGCAGTCGGTAGGGTGTGCGAATCCAGAATAAATAATAATCATTGTGGATGATTGAGCTTCGGAAGCTCAGAAGGAAGCGAAGTGGTAACAAGGCCATCATCTCAAAAAATGAACAACTTATTCATGTATTATTAGAGGAAGAGGGAAGTATCCATCGGATGGAATTGCCATCGGATCTGATCAGAAAGGGTCGGAGAGCGAAGCCATACTCAGTGACGAAATTATTTGTTCTCTGGAATAGGATAGTAAGGAGTACAAGTCAGAAGTCAACTATTTGGTTCAGAAATAACTGAGAGTCGATAAGTTGTGTTAGCTTTCGAGGAGAGGAAGACAAAGTTGAAGAAAATGAAGTAGAAAGAATGTGCTCAGATGAATGTAAAAGAAAAGAATGTGCTCAGATGAATGTAAAAGAAAAGAATTTTCTTCAGCTTCCAATACCAGAGTAGCTGAACCTGGATCTCAAGTTGGAGGACTTTGAGGAGTTGCACTGGTGATTCGAGGAATGCATGGCGTCAATAAAAGCGAGTCTTCAACCTACGAAGCAGCAGGTTTTCTGTTCTATAGAGTTTGTTATAGAAAAGTATGGCTCGAGACGTTTGATATAATTTACAAATGTCAAAAGACGAAAGCAAATCTGTAGAAGGAATTCTCGATACTATTAAAAAAAAGGTCAGAGACAAACGTTCTATCACTGTCGACAGAGTTCACTTCGAAAATAGAGATATACACGAGAATGATAAATTTGATGACTTTCTCACGTCGCTGAAGAAATTGTCCGTGAGAGCGGAGCTTTTCAAAAGTTGTGTCAATGGTGGATTAGTCTCGAGAATTGTTTCAGGTTTACAAGATGAAAATATGAGGTCTCATATTTTGAGTTGAAGAGGATCTTGGAGGAAATTAATCAAGTTTTTATAGGAATAGAGTTTGCTCTCTTCAATAAAAAAGTTCTGAAATCCAGAAGATTTGTACAATGGTGAAAAAGAAGTCAGGAGATCCAAAGAAGTTCAGGCCCCGATCAAACTCAATGAATTGTGGAAGATGTGGTTTGAATACTCATGATAGAGGAAAAGAATGTGGAGCTATTAATCAAAAATGAAGTGAAAACGTATCGAATCACTGATCCCAAAATTTCGTCCAACCGAACAAAGATATTGGAGATGAGCGTTGATAATTTGTTTAAGGAGTTTGGAGATGTTTTCGATGTTGGTAAAATGTTGAAGCCTATGATATGTGACCCTGTCAAAATAAATCTACAAAAGAATGCCAAACCCTTCTGCAAGAATGGAACTAGACCAATGACTTACACTTTGAGAGAAAAGACAAAAAAGGAACTCGATTCACTAGAGAAAAAATGGTGTTATTGAAAAGGTAATAGAACCAACTTATTGGTTTCATCCCATAATTGTTATTGAACAGAAGAATGGAGGTGTGCCGTTATGTGTATACCTAAGAGAATTGAATGAGCTTGTTAAACGACCATATTATTCTATGAAGACATGGAAGCGGATGCTGCAAAATGATATTTTCATTTGGAGATTAAAGAAAAAAGTAGTCCATTAGCTTGTTTTATTACACCATGGGAACACTATAAATTTAAAAGATGTCGAATAGGTTTGTATAGTGCACATGCTGTATACGATTGTTGATAATTTTTTTAGGAATGACCAATCAATTAGATGGATTTGTTAAAGACCTTGGAGTAAAGGCAGTCCCTTTAAGAACACTTTTGAAAAAGCATGGTCAATTCATTTGGACTCACGATTATAATGAAACATTTAACAAGTCAAAAAAGTGTTTCAATCAACCCCTGTTTTGGACATTTTGACCATAAAAAAAGAAACTCATCTTCTCACGGATGCATCAAGGATGTAGGGACTAGGATTCATTTTACAATAAAAGCATGAAGAAAATTAAGCTGGTTCATGGCTCATTAACGAAACAGAACATTTTTATCCAATGGTTGAGTAAGAACTTTTCAGCGTTGTATGGACAATGAAAAAATTGAAGTATTACTAAATAGGTAAGGAATTTGATCTTTAAGTAGACCATCAACCATTAGATAGGATTCTCAACAATCAAACGCTTGATATGGTTAAAAACCCTCGTATTTAAAGACGGAAGGAGAAAACTACACTGTATTATTTTCATACCTTCTGAAAGAAAGGATCCACTCACATTACTCCAGATCCCCATTGAAGATTTACCTTTGAGTCAAATACATCCTCATGAAATTTGATGAAGTTGAGTGTGATATATATAATAAAATATTTAATATTACTTTTGTAGCAACTCATATACATAAAATTAAAAAGGGAAATAGACAAAGCAAAAGAATGAATTTAAATTAAACAGATTAATCATATTCACCCAACCTTGATTAAAAATGGAAAATGGAAAAATATATTTTAGGAGTATGTTAATCCTGTTTCCAACAATAAAATCTATTTAAACAGATTTAAAGCCATTTTCTCCAATTTGGGGTGGATAAAATCCAAGCTCACTAACAAAGGGTTAAACAAGATAAAAATTTGATGTAAATATCAATGATGTATGATAAAATTTTTGTTAGTGTTAATAGATTAATTGTTATCAAAAAAGGAAAGGGCACGTGGTATATTTATGTAAGTAAATAATAGAGTTGTATTATCGGAATGTTATGTCAATTCAAAAGTACTCAACCTATTTTAAAATACCTATAAGTTAGTTATGATAATATAATGCGTGGCCCGTCTAGCGGTTGCTTTTTGAACTACCACTTTTTTGACGTCTGACAGCTGTAGTAACATTCTTATTGTGTCTAATATTTTGTAAAAGGTCTCCGGTTTACGAAATGATTAAGTTTACGCTTAAAAAAATTGGGAAATACTGGAGACTTACTTCCAAAATGGAGAGTCTTGAAACGAAACTGCAAGAAAATTACGTCGGTCGAAATAAAACGCGTGCAGGCAGTTTGTGGATAAATTTGTGAAGCGTGTACGCGAAACTGGTTCGTCAATGGATACAAAAAACGCGTTCCCATGTTCGTCCAGTGCGCTCAATCGAAAATATTGCTGCTGTTGCCGAAAGCGAAAACACTAGCAATGAGCTGCCGTTACTGTCAATGGTGAGCGCTATCAGGGCATGTTTGTAGATTTTTTGTTTCCAAAATGGAAAAGGAAGACATCGAGGACATGTGATTCCCACAGGATGGCACTACGTGCCACACAGCCAACGTTACAGTGGATATTTTGCGCACTGTCTTCGACAATCGCAACGTAAGCCGAAACGGCAACGTCAACTGGCCACCTGGTAGCTGCAATTTGACTCCGTTGGACTATTTTTTGGGGGGAACCGTCATGAATAAATGTTACACCAACCATCCGGAGACGATTGACGATTTGAAACACGAAATTGGAGTAGCCATTGCAGCTATTGAAGCTCACACAATCGAAAATGTATAGAAACATTGGGTCAACAGAATGGGCTATTGTAAGGCTAGCGTCGGCGGTCATATGAATAAAGTGGTGTTCCATTATTAACCGGAATTGAGGCTTTCAAATAAAAAAAATATTGAAAAATATCCATCCGTCTTTTTTTTATAGTGATATCAAAAAGACAAAGTTTTGTAGGCCACTCTTTAGATATATATAGAATATCATAGTATCGAGTGAAATACTTTGAGTGTATACTTTGATCGACGCAACACTGTTTACGGGCCGAGCTCATTAGTCTAAGAAAAATTAATCAAAGCAATTTATCCTACAATACATAACATAAAAATATTTTATTTCTTCCACAGGCCCTCTAGGAATGGAAGCGGCTCTTACGTCCCGTCACTAACTTCCTGCCAGTTCCTATCTTTTCAAAACACTCCTAGGTTAAGGACATTAGTAGTAGCTCAAGGTAATATTGTTCAAAAAAATAAAGCATCTCCAACATCAACACTTGTTTCTCCACTAAAATATTATATTCCGGTATAAATCAAACAGATATTGCACAGTATATGTTCAGAATCTTAAGCTAACATGATATGCCTATAGACTGTAAAATTTGGAGCCTTCAAGTACTTGTTATTGTCCTTAGTTGTTCTAACTTGGTATACTCCTTTTCTACGGATAAGTTTTAATAAATATTTTGTTCTTATGCTTGTATTAAAAAGGACTCCTGTTTACAAATTGATGATTTATGTGGTGAATCCCCTTTCAGAAGACATCATGGATCAATTCCATATTCGGGTTTAGATAGGATTATCCACGGAGAAATGACAAGCGAAGGAGAAATACCTTGGCAAGAAGTCATTATTATTACGTATAAGGCACACACTTTTGTATGTGGAGGATCGATCATCAGTCGTTCCAATGTTTTAACTACTGGTCATTGTTTTGACGACAAAACTGAGGATGGTGTGAGTTATAAACCTGATTTGGATTCAACTCATATAAGTAAATATGAGTATATTTTGTTCTAGTTACAATTTTGGTGTTTAATTTGTGAGCAAAGTCTAACACCTACTGGCATAGCTCCAAGGTTTGAAGTTTAAGAATATTAATATAATAATAATTTTGATATATGTACATCTCATAACACATATAACAAAAAACGAATTAACTTTAGTGTATGAGAGCCTACTCGTGATTTATTAGTGGGCACAAATGTGTTTGTGTTTCCATTAGGTATTTTATTTCATTTTTACAAGATTTCCCTTTTGTAGGTGTATGTGGGTGGAAATAAAGATCAATACTCAGGAACCGAATAAAAAATTAAATAGTTTTTAATGCATCCAAACTATAAATTGATAAAAGATCTAGAGTTGGTAATCAATGATCAGCACTCTTAGCAATGAAGGGCGAATTTGAATTTACACCAACCATTCAAGCAATTTGTTTGCCATTTTTTAACTCTAAAGTGCCAGATATAGGTACTACTCTTGTAGGTAAGGAGTCATTACGATTTCTTCTTTAAATATAATTGACAAATAAACAATCTTTAATAGTTAGCGGATGGGGTATTCAAATAAAAAAACTAATATGTACTGATCATCTAATAATGTAGGAGTTGTTTCACTGGGGTATACTTGTGGAGGTTTAGTGCATGGTCTATTGATTTATTATATAGGTAAATTGTCTTTATTCATAAAATATAACTTTTAATTTTTATTCAACTTGTTGACTACGTCATGTGGGGGATTTTTTAAATATTTGTTTTGACTTTTTTCTCTCAATTATGTACGTCTTTTAAATCAAACTTTGAAGAAACAGCACCCGTGTCATTAAAATTATCAGACTTGTTCATTGTGAGCATATTCACTATGACTTTGAGTTAAACAAGTGTTTTTATTAATAACTCTTAAACAAATCATCCCTACTATTCTGTATTTTATAAGCACAAGCTTTTTAATTATTCAGGAGAAAATATCGAAATCACCATCTCAATAGGTTGTGCAGTATATACTGAGGATCTCGAGGAAGATGAGAAACCCTCATCGCCACTTTAAAAACCATATAGTACCCTTCATAATCTTCCATTACATTTGTAATGACCATAATCTATGCTTAACGGTTTTTTGCAGATGGGCAAATTATCTACGTATCCTTAAACGAGTCCGTTCCGTCTCTAAATGGGACAAATCGATATATAAATCACCACATATATGATATGATTAAATGAAATTTTCCAGAGATGGCCATTTTCTTATCTTGACAATATTCCAGGAGACAATCATTACAGAACCTTATTTAACTACTTAGTTAAGGCCTCCTACAATTTTAGTGCTGATGAGAAGAGTAAAAGTTTTTGTTATTTTTATTCTTCTAATTAAATATGAGATTTATTTAAAACATCATATAAAAACATACTATCAGTAAAGGCATATGTAAAAATAATTTTAATTTGTGGTGCCCTTGCAATAGTTTGCCGGCTAGGTGTCTTACTGAAGTCCGTTCTGAACGTGTTGTAGGGATGGTGTATTTTTCACCAATTGTCCAAAATCAGAATTCATTAAGAAACTGGAAAGTCTCAATACGGAATGTCATTAAAAAAGGTCTAAAAATGTCCAAAATCTTTTGCCACTCAATTATACATAATTCTTAAGTATCTTGATAAGTTGTCAACATATGAATAAATTAATGAATTGGTTCATATCAGTTCTAGGAAGATTCCCTAAGGAATATTGCCTCTAGCGTATATATAGAACATGTCCTACTGCTATGTAAAAATAAAATAAACCAATATTGAGCATGGTAGGCCTGACACTTTAAAGAATGTTCTGGGAATCCATGTAGCTGAATGGACAACGTGCTTGGGAGAAATTATTCACTTGAACTCAATCTGCGTAGGCTTGATTATTTCTAAGAAAAAAAAATGTTTAGGAGGAAAGATTCTATGACAACAACAAAATGGGATATTAATAGTGATCCTGTAAGGTTCTTGAAACAGAAGTGATAGTTTTAAGACCGCCTTGAGGCACCAAGTTGAACATTCAGCCGGGGAACCTTGAGGTTGAGCGATTTTATAGGGTGAACGAATTAGATTCTTTGATTCATTTCAATGGTAGAAATTTTGATCATATGAATTGATCGGAAATTATGACCATTTTTGTAGATAGTAACAATTTCCATTGAATTCAGTGAAGTTGAAATACTTGCAATGAAATATGTAAAATATCAAAGAGCATGGTCCTCCTTCTCTAGAAAGCTTCCTGGTTTATGCTGCTTACTCATTATTCTCATCTCTCTCTCTCTTCTTGCTTCATTTATACTACAAAGTTAGGGGGAGGGGGTGGGGGACGCAGGGTGAATTAGAGGTTGACTTAAAAGCCCCAAACAACTTCTAAAAGTAGTTATTGCTAAAGTTGATAATTCTGTAGAGAAAAAGGCGTACAAGGAGAAGGGGGAAAAACTTATGGTATCATTGTTTAAAATGCTGATGTGATTATCAGCTGCCTGCTTTATTATGATTTTTGAGGGTATAACGAAAGTATTTATTAGCAAAATGTTTAATGAAGATATACTACGTATAATTGACTTACATAGACGCTACAGTAGATTTGAAAACGTCACACTCCATGAAATTATAATTCATTATGAACCCTATTCTCAGAATAATAACTAATGAAACGACAATGTAGAACACTTCAAAATATATTTGAATTTTCAAATTTAAAAAGAAGGCTTAAATTAAATATAATCTACATACTAAAAAATAAACCATCATATATTTATGTTAAATATACAAAATTAAACAATTAGAATCATTTAACCAATAATAACAATAAATTATAAATATAGAATATTAAAATAATAGATTGATCCAAATAATACTTTCTAGTTCTGACATGAATTCAGTTAAATATGTAATAACTTTAAGTTGCTCAAAACAAGTCAAGTCTTTAAGTGAAGAAACTAATGTCAGAAAAACTAGTTTTGAACCATCCAAAGCTACTACCCCCGTTGTTGTGACCATTTAAGCACTTGTTTTTGCCATTTAATGAGTTGTGTATCATAATTCTTGATAACTTTAGTTAAAATAGAATCATATTTTATGATTATATTAAAAAAAAAAAAAAAAGAATACTTAATGTTAGATGATACCAAATTCAGAGTTCCATTTCGTAATTTGGTGTGAATGACTCTAAATATGCTGAAAATTATCATAACTTCACAATTTACAATGGGGTATTTTTATAAATGACATCATTACCAACATCCTCCATTAATTAATGATGGTTCCTTGGGAAGGGAAGAATTTACCAGTGTATTTCTCCATAACATTTTTGAACGTAGGATGATTAGCATTGGACAAGGTTATATTACATGCAATAAGCCTCTTTGTGAGGTCAAAGTTAAAGTTTGACTTGATGTATTCATCGTTAATTTGATTTTATAGATGAATATCCATACTGTTGATATGAGATGAGGATAATGAGTTGCGTGTAATTCTAGACAGGGGACTAAAGACACATTTATATCGATAAATCCGACAAGCCATCTGTTTCTTATCCGGTAATTATTTTCCAAATTCCTGGGCCTCCATTTTCAGAAATCCAGACAGAAGTCGACGTTATTTTAGGCATTTTATTCAGTTCTCTATCAACTATCAGCATCTAATATTATAGTGATATTGAATAATAAAGGCGGGAATGATAACGTTTTTGATTGATAGAAGAAGATGTATATTATTTAATCTATGACGCCATAAGTATTTCTTCTCTTCTCCGCGCACGCTTTTGTATTCTTACCAAAATTATCAACCTTAGTTATTGCTAGAGTTGACATTTGAAGAAAAAAAAAGAGCGTAAGGAGAAGGCGGGAGCGAGAATGATCTTACCATTGAATCAAGATATTTGTTGATATCAGCTTTATATGATTTTTGAGGTAAAATATAAAAAAATTTAAAATAATACCGAGAAAAATATATAATAATACTAAAATGTTTTTACTCCTGTGATACAAATTAGCACCACGACGACCAATTAAGTAATTAAATAAAAGAAAAAAGAGCACGTGCAACAACCGTGTTTCCTTTTCTAATGTCTGAACTTAATTTTCCCTTTAGAAATATGTCAACTCTAGTTATGGTGTAGTATGGCAGAGGAATAACAATAAAATAAAAGTGGAAAAAGATTCGCGTTCAAAAATAAATCCGTAAGCCCACTTTTTTACTAGTGATGAAAATTGATTGTATATTGGGCTTGTATATCAGCTTTGATACAGGAGGAGGGGGCGAAGGAAATAAACAAGGGCATTGTCAAGAACTACTTCGATGTCTATCCCCAAATTCTACTCTGAATCCAACATTACTTATCAACTTATGGTTGGTTTTTCATGGAATGATGAAAAGTGAACATAAAGTCGACACATCTTACATCGTCGCCATCTTTTTATGCAACTACTCTTCATTTCGTTCATCGCACTCTGAATCAACACATATGTATAATAAAATCGGGAAGGGTTTTCTTCTTCGTTTTTTTTTTTCTTTTTATTCTCTTTTTTTTTTTATGTATTGTATAAAAGGGAACCAAGTTTACTCCCCTTTATATATATATATATATTTATTTATCTTTGGTACAATTTTTGATGCTTGGGTTAAATGCATATAAAGGGGGATGGATACCCCAGGAGGCGAAGAAGGATCCAGAAACCTCACTAATCAGGTAGATGAGTTTGTGGGTCTAGATCTGTAAAAAGATAAATCAAATTTCCTTTGTTTATTGATCTGAAGGATAAGAAAAATAATTATTTCAAAGCACGAGTTGAATGTTGGGATTCTCAGACAGTTTGAGCAGAGATAGAACATTCAATATACGATAAAAAATGCGTGGGGATCAGTGATCTACGATGAGGTGGCTGAGCATCTATCCCAATTCATAAAATGCATTAAAGTGGTGCAACCGAAGCCCATGGATGCACAGGACATGAAAAACTCCTTGTTATTTCAACAATTTCCACATCTTATAAAGCAGCCCAGTTCCTCCTTAAAAAGTCTGTCTAGAGAAACCCCCAAGAATATACTTTCTTTGTAGCTATAAATGGAGCTATGTATCAACTAGAGTTTGAGAGGTTGAGAAGAATAAATAGATTAGCATGCCTACTGTTTTGAAGTTTGATGAGATCTACAACAACTAGAGCTATGGAAATCTTTCTCAATGTTGAACCTTTACACCTAAGCATAAAACGAGGAGTACTAGCAACCCGTAGGAGAATTGAAGAAGACATTAGTATACCCTGGATCCCTACAAATAAAACCAAAAGAGGAGCTTGGCTGATCCAAGAAGAGTTCTAATCAAATTTAAATATCTTTAAAGCACCAATAGAGGTTACTCAGAAAAAAAATTGCTATAATATTTCACTTAAAATAGAAAAGCAAGAGGAACGATTAGTTCAAAAATTTTCAAGGTTCATACAGATGGCTCAAAAATCGATGACAGAGTTGGATATGACTAGTGTATAACTTATGAAGATACCTGTGTCATGGATGTGGCAACTTAAAATACTGTTTTTTAAGCCGAACTGGAGGGTATTTTAAAAGCATTACATGCTCGCAATAGTATGGAAAAGTTTGATCGAATGCCTATCAAAATTTTGCTGGACTGTTCGGCTACTATTAGTTCTATAGCTAAAAATGAAGGCTTCTTCACGGGTCAACAATTTAGGGTGATAGAAGAAATAAAGTGTTTGAAAAGGAATGTGACAATAACATGGATAACAGGTTATTGGGATTATACAGGAAATGAATATGCAGATGCGTTTACCAAGAATGGTGGAACTATTCAAGAAGAATAGGAAGCGAAAGTTCCCAAAAGTGCAGTTTAGACTGAGATACCTGAGTACATAAATAAAACATGGCAACGGGAAAGGATAGAAGACACAACGTGTCGACAAGTTTTGGAAGGGTCTACATCGGATTGGAAACTTTTTTTAAGCAGGAGAGCAATATAAACATTATTGTTGGCTTCATTTTAGGGCATATTCTCTTAAGGAAGCATCTAAAGGTAATGGGAATAGTGGAAAATGAAACATGAAGATTGTGTTGAGATACAACTGAGAATCAAATTCATTTATGGGTAGAGTGTGAGCCCTGGAGAGTATAAGGAGGGAAATATGTAAGACTCTGCCAAATAAATAAAAAAATTTACACTAGATTGGAGCCATTAAGAAGACTGGCTATTTTAATGACGTTTTTCCAATCGGTGTTGTTATTTTTATAGATAGTTTTATGCCCTTGTTTTGGTCTTATAAATTTTTGTTGTAAAACATGTGATTTTAATATATGAAAATATATCCCAGTCTTTGGGGTATATGTTACACGGATTACCATATTTAATTGGAGTTTTCGTTGCTTTAGGGGGAGATGGCTATACCGTCTACGTACCCTTAACGCGAGTAATAGTAAAAAAAACACGTTTTTAAATATATTCAGAATCAAAAAAGTTATGGGCTAAAGAAGAAATCGCTGAAACTTTTGTTTCGCAATTTCGTTTATTTCAGGTGCAAATAAATGAAGTTCCAATGAATTTGGGATTAGTATATAAAATAAAGTTTGTAAAATTTGTCTGGAAATTCGTTTGCATATAAATTTGCCACATAAAAATTGAGTTTTAAATGAAATATCTGTCATTTTCTGAATCATTTTCATTTTTTTTCTTTTTTTGTTTTCTATTTAAAATGCAACTTCCCTCTCACTTCTTGGCCCGAACATCACCGGGTAATCCTTAGCTAGTATAACTTATATTGCCCTTTTTTTAGTATTTACATGTCGCGTTATAGACATAAATATACATTCAAATACAAGAACAATCCGAAAATTAATAATAATAATCACTCAATATCTCAAAGACAATGCAATACATCAGAATATCAACGAAAATTCAAACACTCTATTCTGAAAAACTTATAATATTTTTGGATCATTAAAAAAAGAATAATAGGTTGATCTCCAATCCCACGAGGTTGTAAGTCGTACCAGCACCCAACACAACCCGTGGACTGAGATATAAACCAGGTCTATTGTGGATGGCGTCTCTGATGATATTTCATGAATTGATGGTGGGTGGGTTCCCTCTTGTTAGTTAGTCGCAGTGTTACGTAACCCTACCTGTGAACCGGAATATCATCCAAGTTTACAGTGAGTGGTGTCCCTGTTTGTAATACATGAATTCACGAAGGGTACAGACTCTAAATGAAGCCCTGTGGACATGCTTTATATCCCATGGGTCGAGCATCAATGTGTGGCTCTGGAAAGGTTCTCGGAAGATAATGTATAACAATATATCCTTACTTGGTTACTTTCAGTCTTTTATGAGCTAACGCGAATGGTCAGTCAGGTTTTGAATATAATTGAATTTAGTTGGAAAAGTAGTTCACTCCTCAGGAATTAAATTATAATGACGACAATTGGGGAACAGAAAATTTATTCTTCAGATTACCAATACAAAAAATAAAAAAATACCCAGCTAGACAAAAACGTACGATTTTCATCACTAAGTATAAATGCAGAATGACTTATAATTTGAGAAATAATTAGTGATGCGCCGTGAGCAGAATTTTGCTGATTGAGTATTTTCGAGTTTCTAAAACACACTCGAAGAGTTACGAGCAATATTTGTTACTTGCTGGAATATTCGTTATTCGCCTGAATACTCATTACTCATTCCAACACTTTTGATTGCTAAAAAACTTGTCAGTAAAAAAAAATCTTTTTTTTTAACGAACTATTAAACAAGGAATACATTTGTTAGATCCTTGATTGGAATAATAACTGTTTTCGATAAAGCGATTCTTTTTGAAGTCCAGACAATTAACTTTTTCCTGGACATTATCATAGATTGATAATTTTTAAATATTATTATTCATAAAATAATTTACAGCAACTTCATGTATGCTTTCCAAGTGGTGTTTGATTAACGTTGTTCTGTTTACTCCGGAAACTTTAATATTTTTGGCCGCAAAAACTGTAAATCCCGAAGGTTAATAGAAATACAAGGTCGTACCATCAAGCGTGTGCTATTGATGTTCAACTTCTCCAACACTTTTTAATGTTGACGTCATAGAATATGATTGGTTGCTATATTTTATGGAAATGAGTCTGTCTCCCCCAGCAGTTAGTACGATATATCAAATTGAAAATTCTATCAATAGTGACGTCATAGAATATGATTTGTTGCGTATTTTTTCAAAATACGTCATTCTTGCCCAGTAGCCGGTACGATTCATTAAATTAAAATTCTAGCAAGCCTGATTACATGATGGTCTAAACTTACTTGATACTTGAACATAATGTGTTATATTGTAAAGTTAAATTATGAAGTATACATCCACAGCATACATTCAATTCAATGTGTAATATTTATAGTAAATTTTTATTCTGATTTTTTCTTATATATATAAAATCATGTTAATTAAATAGAAACTCTATCCCTTTCAAATTGGTACCAGCAAAACTTTTATTGAACGGAGTATTACTTTAACGAAGACAATAGAGGGGCAAGGTCAATAGTATGCTAATGTTGTTGTTTGTTTCATTCTTTTTTAAATAAATAACAATAATGCTATAGAATTAATCCCTCAGAACAGGTTTATAAATCACCGCAACCTCGAGCCTATTAACTGTATTGACGTACACTGCACATATGTAGTATTATGTGGACTAAGGTAATGAGTAATTCGTTGCAATTTTAAAAGAGTGTGCTACAATCATATGATCTTGACCAATCATTAAGGTCAAAAATAAGGCTTCTGCACTCTTGAAATTTGAAGTTTGGGGTTAATACCATTGGTGTTTCCATTAATTCATCTTTGAATGCTGGGAAAGCTTCCTATTCTTGCTCTTCCCCACAATTCCATTCCGTTTATTATCATAGTAATTTCGTGAGAGGCTCTCCTGTTTTATTCTAAGAAGGAATGAGTTTTATTGAATAGGATGTTTGTCGAGAAATGTTGGAAGATCTTTGAAGTTTTTTGACTGGGCCAATCTTTCATAATGAAATTTGACATTTCCCAATGGTGTTTCTCATCCTTGTTGTTTGAGGGATTAATAGGCCAGCCTTGGACGTCTTGATCCTAGGGTTGGCTTGCTCAGTTCTGAGAAGGTATGACAAGGGTCATTCGCTCTTTACTGATGTCAAAGAAACAGATGTTGGTAAGTTCCTCCCTACAAACTTCAATAACATACTTGTAATCCAGAATCTGATTCTTGAGTGGCCTCTGAAGATTCCTCTTAGCTACATGTCTCTTCAAAAATCCCTCAATTCCGTTGCAAGGGGATTTACAATGACTGGTAGCAAAGAAGGCCCCGAGAGCTTCAATCCCAAAGTCCTGTTTATGATGACAAAGGTTGATGAAGTTTTTGTAATTTTGAAAAGCAGTGAAACTTGATGATGTGGGGTATGTGTTTTTAATGTACTGTGTCATCATCGTCTATACTTCTTATACAAATACCGTGTCGTGTGTATTGTCATTGGAGACGAGGCACAAAGAATCATGTTTCAGATTCCCCTCATTATCGAGTACGCAGATGATAATAGGATGAAGAGTGCAGTAAATCTTACTCTAATGAAATCCTTGAATTTCGTCGTGGACAATAAACTGATAGTTTTCAGCAAAGTCACCAAGAACCAAAGCTTCTCTCCTAGCCAGGATTTCCTTTGTGTTTTTCAGGTACTGACCCTGAAATTTGGCCATATAGGAATGTTTTGTCAGGTAGTCAATAAATTCAATGAGCAATGGTTTGTACTCATCGCATGTTTTGATGAGGTTGGCAAGAGTTACTCGATCGGAGGTTTGCCATTGGGAATAGTGGAACACTGGGTAAGCATCAAAGTCTCCTAGTTCTTTTCCCAGTAATTCACGAAGGCATCAGAACTGGGGCAGTGATCACATCTGTGAATCATGCACATGCGATTGTCTGTTCTGCACACAAGTTTCTCCGTGAGATTCTTATAAGTGTAATACCAGTTCATTGCATCCACCAGAAGTTTTGCATTCCGTTGATGTGTACATACACAGACAGAGTGTGTCCCACTTGCCAAGCTATAATGCACCATTTAGGTTGCAAAGAACAGAACTTCGAAAATCCTATGTTCACCCCAGGATTATTTTCCCTAAAGACTAAATGGAGTTCATTTAGGTTGTACATCAGCAAAGAGAAAATACGCTATATTGTACAGTATTTTTCTAACAAGACGAAAACACAAGCCAGGTGGCTAAAAGGGTAAATAATTTTTATGGTCATGTTACTGTAATAATCAGTCTTGCGATATTTTGGTTTGGTGGATAAAATAATGGAAGTCGTAGAGACCAACCATCATAAAAGGACTTTTTGATTCCCAAAGAGAAAGAAATTGATGAAATCTTACAAAATTACAATTAATTAATTAATTTATTAATATTACGTCACTAATTTCTTATGAACTGTAAATCATGTTTCCAAATTCTATGTAGCTATAATAGATTAAACTGATAAAGATTTCCTGCTAATAAAGAAATAATTGGAACAAGAATACAGGTAGATGATCGTTTTGAACAGTATTCAACACCCGTATACCATTGAAAAACAGAATAGGGGATATCACATGCCCGAAAACTGCCGTCAGTTCATCGGTAGAATAAATTGAATGGCACCCCTGGATCTGGGGCTGGAACCGTATAATGTCTGCCAAGGGAAGAATAATAAACCCAGGAGTTTTGAAAGGACTAAGCAGAGGACTGCTTCCAAACCTATAATGATCATAATTGATGAAGCAATGTCAGGCAAACGCCCGTACAAATTGAAAAATGGAAAATCAGATATCAAATGTACAAAAACTGCCTTGGGCCAATCAATGGAATAAATAGCATTGTACCCATAGATCCATTAAAAAATATAATTTTAATAACATTCGAAGAACAAAGATATATGAACAAATAGTGCCAGAATAATATATGAAGCTTCAAGAAAAAAACTGTTACTGGGGCAACTTACACAAATAGTAAGTTGCACCATCACACACATCAGCCAAATGCCAAAAGTTCTGCGCCAACAACATGGCTGATTTTTGCCTCATGGATATGTGGCCATATTCTTCCTCGGATTTGAACCCGTTGGACTTTGCTGTGTGGGGTACTTTGGAGAGGGAAACTAATCAGACATCTCAGCCGAACGTGGACTCCCCTGAAGACCGGCCTTGTGAAGGAGTGGAACAACTTGTCCGAGAAGTTCATCATCTACCCCTACAAACCTTTCCATTGCCATGTGGAGGCTGTGATTGCTGCTGAGACCGGCAAGTTTTTCTCCAGGAAATGCAGTATATATCCCCATACTCTGGAAAGGGACTTGGCATCTAAAGCCAATCAAAACAGACTTAACAAACCTGAAGTCTATAATAGGTGACTACTTTCCTAACAGACCTCCTAACTATGCCTTTGAGAGCGTCATTATTGGAATTTTTAAATTGGAACCAAATAATATCCAAAGAATTCGTGTATGTCCAGGGTATAAAAAGATTATTGTATTAGAACTTAAAGAAACAATCTATATTGGAGTGGTTTTGGTACATGCTGAATATGAATTCGTTATAAGAAAAGAGAAAGGGAATTTTAAATGACTTAGAGGAAGTGTTAGTGGTCCAAAGGCTCAACCTATGGACGAAGATGGAAATCCAATTATATATAATAAAAGTTTTTCCATAAATTATCCATAAGGTATGTAACACCAAAGGATATTGGAAATGTCATTCAGGAATTTGGAGAAAAAATTTGTTCCTACTAAGAAAATCCTGCTTATAAGACGGGAGACTTAAAAGTGTCAGGAACAGGAATTTCATAATAGCCTTAAGTTATGAAATACCTGGTTTGATTCCCATTAAGAGTTTCAAAACTAGAATAACTTCTGCTGGGCAGGATATTACATGTGATGAATGTTATAAGATGGGGCACTTCACAAGGAACTAGGCTTACAGATTTGTAAAACGGCATGATTATATGGCTATAAATAATGAAAACTTGATTTGTAAAATAATGAATTAAACTTACAGTTACTACATTGTATATTCCGTTATCTATTTGTATTTATTGCTGGGGATCAACAAGTTAATGTTGCAAATCATCAAGATTTCTTAACACACCTTGGGCTTTCAAATAAGAAGATGTGATCTGGCTTTGAGAAAATAAATATTTGATTATTCGAGTTACTAAACGATTAAACGATTGATAAATGTTGTTGGATATTTCAAAGCAAGTAATTCTTCCATTTCACTTTGAAAATGTGGACTGTTGAGTATAGTCTACAGTTGACTTCTATAATAGTTTTCGAAAAGAAAATAATATTTAAACAGGGACAGTTGCAAGAATAAATCTGATGTCGATCCCCAATTCTACTCTGAGTCAAATAAATACTTACAATTTTTTATTCATTAAGGTGTAGGAAAAAAAAAAAAAAAAAAAAATCAATGAGGTTTTGTAGGTGCATCAATTAATGAAGAATATAAAAACCTGCACATATTCACGTACTTTAAAAAAATAAAGAAGGATTTTGTTTGAAAGGATATGGAAGAATTAAATATATTCTACTCCTCCAGCCAATCAATAAAAACGAGCACTGCGTATGCTTCTGTCAAATTGCAAGTTATGTCATCCCAACGACTCATTATTGGGACTACTTGGTAGATCTTCTTTATATTTTATCCAAGTGTCTAATTATAACTTATATTTATATAATATGCCCATAATTTTACAATTATGGAAATTAAAATGACTAAACTTATCATATTGAGTATAGTAAATAAATATGGAATTAATATCAATAGTTTAGAATCTATAATATTTAATGATAATAAAAATATTCATATCAATTTTATTATTGACTTCAATAGAGAGGAAAATATATAATAAAAAAGTGTTAAACGATTTTATAATGTCTATAGTCGTTACAATGACAGAATGGAGAGATATGTGAGTGAATGGGTGAACGGAAATGTAATTTTAACAGTGATTAGAAACTCTGCAGGCATTGTCAATTATGTAGATTATGATATAAAGAAGAATGGTACTATGGTATGAATTGTCAAATAGGTCCAAAAGAAGATGTACAAGCTCCTTGTCAGACATGGATGAAAATTGTTTAGTTATGACTCCTGCCTGTTCTGTTAGAAGTAACCCTTCAAAAAGATTTTCCCTGCATAATGAAGTAGACTCTAACAATATGAACAAAAATTAGAGATTTAATTCACTCATATATTAAATGGGTTAAACTTATGTTTTCGTTTCTTTCCACTGTATCAACAAGCATATTACATTTAAATTATTTTCATAAATAACAAATAGAAAAAAAAACTTTAAAAAGCATGTGAAATCCGTCGAAGCTAATATATATTTGATAAATAAGTTATACAATACTTAAATTATAATTGGAATGGAAAAGATCAATAAATATAGTTTTGCCCACGTTTTGGGAGAAATAAAGAACTATGAGTCGGTAAGTTTAATTATTGAAGCTCCAATTACGGGAACACTAAAAAAACACGAGGCGGCTGAAAACGTATATAATATTTATGCTCTTAATACAGTAACAGCCATCACGCCGTGTTATGTTTTGGTGGATTCCATTCTGTATATTTTGATGCAAAAATGGAAATTGTTGAGTCCGACCATCAAATAAGCACTGTTTTGATTCCCAAGGAGAAAGTAATTGGTGGGAAAAAGTCCTTGGATTTCTTTTTACGGCAACTAATTTTACTTTAAATCGTATTTAAAAATAAAATACTCTATAAAAAAACGTCATTTCAACAAATATGAACAAATTTTTTATAAAAAAATGTTTGTGTTATATTTTTCATACCAGAGTCGGGGAAAATAAGATGTCAGTCAGAAAAGTATGAAAAAACAGATTGAGGGGGAAGAGTTTACATACGCCGAAGACTTTTTCAAAACTGAAACTATTTGGAATAATGGTTCTTCAAAATTCTATCAACATCCAGTGGCTTTAAAAAGAATTAACAATTTCATATTTGGAAGAACTCTTTTATAAACATTAAGGCTATGTTTTAAAAAAAAAAAGTACATTGGTTTATGAGTCGAAATTTATTCTGCATTTAGATTTCACATGGCTCAAAAATTTGGGATATCCTTAAATATGAATGAAAATGTAATTATCTCTAATTGCTTCATTCGTGCATCTTAAATATTTGGTATACAATATAATTTGCTTTATAAATGAGAGGAACTAAATATTTTTAACTATTTATTTTGTTTATCATTACATAATGGTCAATGCTAAAAATAAAATTTTAATACATAAAACATATTTATATCACATCACTGAATAAGTCTCCAATCTAATTAAAAATAACCATTTCCTAGAAAAAAATCCACTTTATTCATCCACGATTTCTTCTTCAAGAGTGAGACATTCATTCCAACGCTCCTTTAACTGTTTGATTTCATTTATATAAAATTGGTTTGACTTTTTTATTTGACCAAACTTATTTCCTGGCATCTAGCTTCAAAAAACCAGTAGTTGCTGGGGACATCATCTGAAGAGTACGATGGATCTGCAAGGATTTAAAGGAGTAATTCATCAAATATAATCTTTGTTTCCATTTGTTACCGTGACATAGAGAATTGGACTGGTGTCTTCTTTTGCAGGTGGGTCCTTTTTTCTTACGTTCTCAAATCAATAGATCCAATAATGCCTTTCACAAGACAGTCAATGAACAAACTTCTTTCTGTGCCCCAAAATACAAATCCCATATCCTTGACTTTTAAAATCAACATACTATTCAATAATATTTGATTTCTCTGTTCTAGAGTCCACGTAATGCTTATCAAGCATGTAATGGTGGTTTAGCTTTAACCACCATAATGCAATGAAATTTTGAAGGCTACTCTTTGAAGGTTAGTACAAACTGTAAATTACGTGGGTATTTCAGCAATATTATCATATACCTGTCTGAGAGTGTAATTATTGAGTGATGTGTTACATTCATAATAGAATAAAATTAGTCGTAATATAATAACAAAAATAAATTAAAGGATAATTAAGGAGTACGATAATTATGAAACAAATTTAATAGACATAAAATGTGTATATAAAGACATGTTTAAATATTGGAATAAAGTGATGAATAAGTTGCCTTGATTTTACAATAAGATTAATCTGAATATCAAAATTCATTGGATTTCTAGGGGATTTTTAATTAAATTACTGCCAAGAATACTAAATTATATTTATTCATTATCTAAGAATTTATAAATATTTTTGAAAGTTATATATTAGATCATTTTTAGATTTTAAGATTTATCAACTTTGTGGCAGATAATTTTGACTCTTGAAAACTGTGACACTTTTTAAATTACAGGTTTGAACTTTTACATTTTTTTTTTTGAAAAGGAATATTGTTTATAAAGATCCGAGATCATGAATCTATTTTGTGAGGACGAATTGACATTTTAAAACTTATACCCAACATTCAAGGAATTTCCAAAACTCAACATTTCGGAATTAGCGCATCTACAGGTATCAACCATGTCCAATTTCCCAGTAGCCCAGGCAGAAGCTATTGCAAATAGGCAAATACTGTTAATTAGAGTTTTTTGTTTGTTGCAGCAACAAACAAAAGAATAGATTTCTAAACATTTTCAAGATGGAATTGGTAGGATAAATTAAAAAAAAAAAGAACGTCAAGAGCTATCAAGATACAAATTATCCTAAAAGATTCTCAAAAATTTAAGGGATTAAAGAAGAAAACGAAGTTCAAAGCAATTTCAATAACTGCATTTTGAAATAAGTTCCTACAGGCACTGTACCAGAGCTATTACAAGGATACGGTGCAAACAAATAAAACATGAGCATTCCTAAACAAAGAACTATAGAAAAATTGGATTGAACAAAAAGTGTTCTGTCAGATTTCTTTACTATAAAATACAAAGGTAATATTAAGATTTAAGACCACTTTTCATACAAATATTCATCCTAACAGCATTCACCTACCAAGTTCCAGTAAATGTGTAGCACCTGCAATAGATGAATTTGACGGTAGTGCAGGCAAAGGTTACGCCAAATATATTTTATGTACTGTCAACTTCCAAATTATATGCAGCCGTAATATATTCATCATATCAGGATATAAGAAAAAGGATAGTTGCAAATATAAGAAACACGATGGTTGACATTTGCTCCACAAATCCTGAGACATAAAAATCTGAGTAAAGGAAAGAGGTGGATTTAATATCCACCTCTTTTCAGATCGAGGCTCTGAAGAGATGGTGAATGGAAAAGACCACCCATGAATTCAGAGTGGAGGAATATTCGGAAAGATGGGGTCTGGATTTTAAAATGAGTCCAAAGTTCAGGTGATTCGATCCACAGGAATAAAAGAAAAGACATCAGGATAAAGTCAAGCATTAGGCCTTCAAAGCTCGTGAATTAATAAGAGAATCCTGCCAATGGTGTAGAAATGAGGTACACTCGAGAGAAAAAAAGTCCTGCAAAGGGCTGTAAATGCAACAAATGTAAGGAAATTGGAAACTGTGGGTAAAGTGTGCAGAGGGCAGTAGAGTATGGTTCAAGAGGTTGTAGAGGAGTTGCAACGATCACAGGGCTATTTCATAGCAAGGATTGAAGATAATGCTACAGCAAAGAAAACTAGTAATTGTGCTTGGGGGACGGAAGTGATTGAGGAAGGCTAACGCCATAGTTTCAATTTAGAAAACTATGCCAATATAGCAGTAGTTCCCAAAATTGTTTATGATCGTCTTTTCAATAAATTTTAAGGAACCCCACGAAGTTACTGAACTGACCGAATAATCAAACGTTACCTGTGATTGTTATATTCACTAGATATATTAAGAAAAGAGACAGGAGGAATCAGTAAGAAAAATATGTGATTTTCTTCTTATTCTCTATTACTTAAAAAAGAGACCTGTAGTCCCTTAGGAGTGGCAAAGTTTATTCAGCGAGTGATCACGTATCCTGTTAGTTCTCCAAAACTATAATGCGTCAGAAAACTATATGACACCTCTGTGTAAAAAATCCGTTTAAATGCCTTTAATGCCAAAGAAAACATGATCATTCCTAAAAGATGTAATTTAGTCGGAGAGTTAAATGTTTTGTCATATTTTTCGTTGCAAAATTTTTAATAAAATATACAAATGTTTAATTAGGATTTGATGCAACTAAATTAATGTGTAACTGCTGAATAGATGAATTACAAGGTGGTGCCGCCAAAGATTACACCAGACAAACATTATGTACAGTCAACTATGCTTCCAAATTCTATGTACCTTTGTATAATATATTTGATCATATATAACAAACACAGCGACTCACCATTACCTTAGAAATCCTTAGCCAACAAAATCCTAAATTTGAAGTGGTTTAAAAGTCTCAATCCTCTCATTTAGAAATAATTACATGGTAAATTCTGAAGGTAATTTGAAAAAAATAGCCGGTCATTTTCATTAAAAAAAGTGATTTTTTATATGCCAGCTTAATTTATCAAATCAAATGAAATATTGTAACTGAACATGAGAGCAAGTCAGACTGGAGGCAGACACCGAAACTCAGTATCAACCACCAGTAGCTTCTACTCTGTTCAAGAAGCTGCAGTGCTAATCTTTCAACAGCTGTGCCCAGAGCGACTCTGTGTTTTTCACTCCTTCAACTGTTAAGAAGCAGTCAGACACTAATCATCTTCTTAATGTGAACAATCTCTGATCTAACTGTGTGTGTCTATCAAGTGAGCAGTGTCCCCTGGCCTGTGTGCACACGCTCTGTCTTTGAAAACAGACACGCAAGCCTGCACGTATTGTGCATATGCGTGGCTGTGCACTACATTATAAGCCTCTTCCCGTGTCGTTGGGGATCGCCAGTCTCTGGTACTGTTATTTTGGGGGTTGCAGCCTGAAAAAGTTGGGGTACCCCTGGATTATTTAACCATCTGTTCCTTAAATACCTCGTCAGAATGGATTTAATCATGGTTATAGCTATTTTATTTTCTGCAATGACTAATTGATAAGTTAGCTACAAATATCTGGTTTTTCCATTACAGTTCCATTATTTATTATTGGAACCTATTACTTTTTGAAGTCTCATAACTAATGTTGTCCATGAGGTAAAGCATTCAAGACAGACTAAAAATACAAATAATAGTTTTTCTCTATACACAAAAACATTCCAGAAATTATCATTTATGCATAGTAGTTTCCCCAACACGCAATAATACTTATATATACGCATAGCTCAAACTGAGTGAGACTTTTGTAATTATCCTATGTATAAATAATTGAGGTAAATACTATTCTCTTCACAATTGCTGTATCCTTATTCAACATCTGTTGGCAGCAGAGTGAGCTTAAAAATAGATTTTGGGCTTGAACCGTCTAGTAGTCTGCCAAAGGAAAAATAAACCTCTATCTGCTCATTGCATTTTAAGTCCTTCGATGGAATCAATTATAATGAGTTTAATTATGGTTATAACAGCTAAATTATTTCAATATCTAATTGATAAGTCAGACAAAAATATCTGGGTTTTCGATAGTATTTACATTATTTACTATTGGAACCTATTATTTTTGAAGTCTCGTAACTTCTGTTAAACAAGAGGTAAAGCATTACAGAAATGTCAGAGTGAATCAATTGACTATCTGCTCATTTCACTTTAAGTCCTTCGATGGAAACAATTATAATGAGTTTAATTATGGTTATAACAGCTAAATTATTTCAATATCTAATTGATAAGTCAGACAAAAATATCTGGGTTTTCGATAGTATTTACATTATTTACTATTGGAACCTATTATTTTTGAAGTCTCGTAACTTCTGTTAAACAAGAAGTAAAGCATTACAGAAATGTCAGAGTGAATCAATTGACTATCTGCTCATTGCACTTTAAGTCCTTCGATGGAATCAATTATAATGAGTTTAATTATGGTTATAACAACTAAATTATTTCAATATCTAATTGATAAGTCAGACAAAAATATCTGGGTTTTCGATAGTATTTACATTATTTACTATTGGAACCTATTATTTTTGAAGTCTCGTAACTTCTGTTAAACAAGAAGTAAAGCATTACAGAAATGTCAGAGTGAATCAATTGACTATCTGCTCATTGCACTTTAAGTCCTTCGATGGAATCAATTATAATGAGTTTAATTATGGTTATAACAACTAAATTATTTCAATATCTAATTGATAAGTCAGACAAAAATATCTGGGTTTTCGATAGTATTTACATTATTTACTATTGGAACCTATTATTTTTGAAGTCTCGTAACTTCTGTTAAACAGAACAAGAGGTAAAGCATTACAGAAATGTCAGAGTGCATCAATTGACTATCTGCTCATTCCAATTTAAGTCCTTTGATGGAAGCAATTATAATGAGTTTAATTATGGTTATAACAACTAAATTATTTCAATATCTAATTGATAAGTCAGACAAAAATATCTGGGTTTTCGATAGTATTTACATTATTTACTATTGGAACCTATTATTTTTGAAGTCTCGTAACTTCTGTTAAACAAGAGGTAAAAACAAGAAGTAAAGCATTACAGAAATGTCAGAGTGAATCAATTGACTATCTGCTCATTGCACTTTAAGTCCTTCGATGGAATCAATTATAATGAGTTTAATTATGGTTATAACAACTAAATTATTTCAATATCTAATTGATAAGTCAGACAAAAATATCTGGGTTTTCGATAGTATTTACATTATTTACTATTGGAACCTATTATTTTTGAAGTCTCGTAACTTCTGTTAAACAAGAGGTAAAGCATTACAGAAATGTCAGAGTGAATCAATTGACTATCTGCTCATTCACTTTAAGTCCTTCGATGGAATCAATTATAATGAGTTTAATTATGGTTATAACAACTAAATTATTTCAATATCTAATTGATAAGTCAGACAAAAATATCTGGGTTTTCGATAGTATTTACATTATTTACTATTGGAACCTATTATTTTTGAAGTCTCGTAACTTCTGTTAAACAAGAGGTAAAGCATTACAGAAATGTCAGAGTGAATCAATTGACTATCTGCTCATTCCACTTTAAGTTATTCGATGGAATCAATTATAATGAGTTTAATTATGGTTATAACAGCTAAATTATTTCAATATCTAATTGATAAGTCAGACAAAAATATCTGGGTTTTCGATAGTATTTACATTATTTACTATTGGAACCTATTATTTTTGAAGTCTCGTAACTTCTGTTAGACAAGAGGTAAAGCATTACAGAAATGTCAGAGTGAATCAATTGACTATCTGCTCATTCCACTTTAAGTTATTCGATGGAATCAATTATAATGAGTTTAATTATGGTTATAACAGCTAAATTATTTCAATATCTAATTGATAAGTCAGACAAAAATATCTGGGTTTTCGATAGTATTTACATTATTTACTATTGGAACCTATTATTTTTGAAGTCTCGTAACTTCTGTTAAACAAGAGGTAAAGCATTACAGAAATGTCAGAGTGAATCAATTGACTATCTGCTCATTCCACTTTAAGTTATTCGATGGAATCAATTATAATGAGTTTAATTATGGTTATAACAGCTAAATTATTTCAATATCTAATTGATAAGTCAGACAAAAATATCTGGGTTTTCGATAGTATTTACATTATTTACTATTGGAACCTATTATTTTTGAAGTCTCGTAACTACTGTTAGACAAGAGGTAAACCATAACGAATTGTCTGATTGAATGAATGGATTATCTGCCCAGTGCAATTTAAGCCCCTTGATAGAAACACTTATAATGAGTTTAACCATGGTTATAGTAACTAAAATTATTGCAATATCTAATTGATAAGTCAGACACAAATATCTGGGTTTTCCATAATATTTACATTATTTATTATTGGAACTTATGATTTTTGAAGTCTTGTAACTTCTGTTGGACAAGAGGTAAATTATTACGAATTTTCGGAGTGCATCAATGGACTATCTGTTCATTCCGATTTAAGTATCTTGGTGGAAACAATTATAATGAGTTTAATTATAGTTATAGTAACTTTTTTGTCTGCAATATCTTATTGATAAGTCAAGCACAACTATCTGGGGTTATCCATAATATTTACATTGTTTACTATTGGAACATATTTTTTTTCCTTACATTTCATAACTTCAAAATAAGAAAAACAAGTTTTGGTTTGCTTATGCTATGCTTGAGTCTTCAGGTTATCTCGTTTCTATTGGGCTATGATCTAATTTCTTAGGTTTTGATATTTGTAATTTTTGAGCCTGGAGTAAAAGACTACAAAGAAACATAAATTTTTGGAATTCATATTAGCTATCAATATAGTGTTATTAAGATAATATTTCTTGATGGAAATTAATGAATTTATTAATGTAAAAAGTCACAACATCAATCCTGATGGAAGGCAATTTCACAGCTCAAAAGAAATAAGCTTTAAGTGCAGCAATTTGCCATTAATCTGGTAGAAAGAGAGCATTGAAAAGGTATATAACAACTACATTGTCGTTAGAAATGATAGAACCGAAACGTTTTACCAAATTTTGATAAATATCAACTTGACTAATGCAATATCAAATTCATAAATGTATCAATCACAAGAAGAAACTACGTTCTAAACAAAAGATAGTAGGAAAAGGACTAGTTGCTGCATTCAGAGGAGCTACGTCAAGTTTCATTAGACTTTACAAGGTTTGGATCCACATTAATTATAACATTACTAGATATATAAATAATCACTCATCATAGCCATATTCAATGGAAATTCAATAACCTCAACCAATTTTCCATTCAACTCAATGAATTATTTATCATGTTGGATAATTATGATATTGAGCGTATTATAAATATTAAGAATCTGCCAAAACTATGCAAATACACAGAGGCACATAAATATTCTCCAAAAGAACCAAAATATAGAAAATAACTCAAAATTAAGTACGAAGATTGTCACTAAATACTACTTTCATCAACGAGATATTTATTTTAGGGTGAACTTCTTCAATTTTTGACAAATATCAGAACAGAACTAAAACTCATACGCACAGAAATAATAGTTCCAATTAAGGAATGTAGGCAGCTTTAAAACATCACCTTTCCATCCTTTTCTATATTTAGATCTTTAGAATGTCGGCAAAAGTTCAACTATCTATTTGTATGGGACACATGAATAATGTGCTCCGCATGGTTTCGTACGTTGATTGATATTTTCTATGACTACTTAAAAAGGACGTATCAATTTCAACAACTACAACAATCTTTACACTTTATAAAGTTATTTTTATGAAAAATCCTAAATGATTAGGAAATGAATCAAATTATTGCTTTATATGATTGAAAATATATATTTGAATAATTGCATTTTTTTGAAGAATTGGGATTAATTTGATTTATAATAGATTTACTTTGTCATCACAATCAGCTTAACTTATTAAAGGCACAAATGTTAACATAAAAATAGTCCTTTAATTTTAGTTGATTAAGCTTGTCTAAAAAATAAATAGGGTGTTGACCAATGAATTCCTTTCACAATTATTTTTGCAAAGTTTAAAAGGCAATCTTATTAATCACTTACCCCAACCAAATAAATACAGGTAAATCCAGAATAAGGTTTTCCTCTCAAAAAAACGTGGAGAACAATTTCAAATAGTGAAGACATTCCTAATCCATTTTTCTATAATCAAAAAATAGTATATATATATATTTTAAACTAGTTAAAAAAAGAAACATTGTCTATAATTTACTTACATTAGTTTCCACCATGAATACATCTTCAAGGCACTACTTTATGTAGAAAATGAGACCTCTCCTCCAAATAAATAAGCTGTCATTGTTGCAAATTATTTTCGATGGGGAATAATCTGCCAATTCCTTCATTGTATTCCGACTTCAAGAACTTTCACTCTTTTGAAAAAAAAAAGTAGATTGATTCAGATTCATTATTTTCACCAATCCGCACATTTAAAATGTTTACAACACAAAAAGCCTGCTTCAGTTGAATTGGAAAGTCTAAACTCAAATTGTATAAGTTATTAATCCCCCCCCCCGTCCCTCCATCCCAAAGAACATCAACATTAATCAGGAATTAATTGTCTTCGTATTTTTTAGAGCTATCAATACGTTTCAATACTTACAAAATTATGCTGAGCTTCTCTGAACAATATAAGTTTTTTTTTTAAAAAAGAAAGAACCGATAACCAGACAGAATAGACCGTACACTGTACAGATTATGAGAGTACCGAGGAGCTATGAATGTTCCTTATTCATGTTAGGGGTAGAGTAATACACAGAGAGTACCTTTCTATTTTAGAATCAAATCAATACTGATAGCAATTTAATACTTTTGGGATTGTGAATGGAATATTACAATTCACACATGACTACAAAAATTAACGTATACAATACGGAGTTATATGATTCTCAAAACAAAGTAGCTTATATTTTAATGACTCTGAACGATGTATTCAAGATTTATTACCATACCACGGTTCTTTATAAACATTAATAAGTTTTTTAAAAATATTTATAAAATTTGTTTGTATATTTAAATGAATTTTCATATTTCAAAAAGTTAAAATCCTAATCCTATAAACGACGGAACTATAGGCAATTCAATTATCGCAACCTTTGATAATAAGGAAATTATATTGTGAGGAATATATTATTGGAGGATGAGGAGAGGTTGAAGTATCATCGGAACCAGGTTTATATTGACCTACTGTATATGTAATTGTTATTGTAATTATGTTATTTATCTTTGTAATATAAGTAATGTATGTCAGTCTTTGTATTTTTAAGTGATGATTTATGATGTAATGGGTTGTTTTAACGTTGAGATGAAACAAAAGCTAATATTTGAAGCGTTCATGATAACGAGTAACGAATAAACAGATGTCATTTCAACATATGGCTTTATATATGTTGAAAGGCTCTCAAATGTTTTAGGAACAAAAATAAATATTAAAGTTAATTGGAAGTTTAATTTTCAGACAACCTCCAAATGTTATAGAATGAACAGTGCAGCGCGCTATTTAAGAAAGTATACAACTTGTACACATTTATTTCATAAATTCCTCAAACTGGCATCAATAAATAAGGAAGGCCTAAGCTATTCTGTTAGTAAATCATCTCCAACGTAATTTATATCCATGGGTAGAATACTTGTTCGACATTTTGTTACTAGATATCTTTAAAAAAAAATATAAGTAACTCTGTAGTAGTCTTTTCCAAGATTGTCATTTCTAGCTATCAGTCATTATTTTCTTCTTTCTTATAAATATTATTTAATCCTAGGTATTACTGAAGAAAATTAAAAGATATGTAGGACCGTAGGGCTGAAAGACTGATGGAAGTCTTTAGGACCGTTGAAAGGGTCAAAAAGATCAGACTGATAAAAAAAAAAAAGACTTAAAGGGGGGTAAAGAAAAACTGATAAGGCACTCAGTCCTAGATAAACAACAAAGTTCGTCTCAGCGTTTTCGTTCATTATCGGTTGGTAAACAAAATAACCCGGATACATTGCCATGACCAAATAAGTGGGAGAACCTTCTTAAGCAATTGAGGAGCTCAGAATAAGAAACTTAAAAGTATATATAGTACATTATAAAGAGTAGTTTTTTTACTGATTTTATTTGTCTATTTTAAATTCTTTGGTGTTGAGTAATAACCAAATTGACATGCAAGGAAAGTACAAATGGAATTCCATGGTTTTTTCCAATATAGATAAAAAAATATTACGAATGATAGCCCAAAAGAGCCTTGGGATTAAAAAGAAATGCCATTAAACGGAAGGGGAGGAAAAAATAGGAAGTTACTTCACGCTCTGATGAAGCATTCATTTATTATCGGGTGGCAGACCTGATGTAATCTGTCTTCTAGATGTTGAATCCGAAGTTTCCTCGTTTTGTGACAAGCATGATTCTTTTGTCTGTCGCAATCATTCTACGGCTTCTTTATGGGGAACGGTTCCACAAGAGGGATATTGAAGCTTGTGTCGAAGAAAGTAGAATATTCTAAATGTAGAAAGGTTGTGGTATATAATTATAATCTCGACTTGTGGTATAAACTTTTTTTAATAAATTCATATAGTCCTAACGAAAAATCGCGTCTGGTTTTCCAGCCAATAATTAATATTCAAGGAAAAGAGCCTACTCTACTTTTATTAATAAATGTGGATCTTGAATCCTCAGGAAAATATGCAAATAAGTATGTTCTTTGGAAATTGATTTAGTAGACACTGTTGGTATTTTTATTCAAAGGGAGAAAAGAAAAACAATTTTCAAGGATTCATTTGTCTATTCAATTTTCCGTTTTATTTTCTAAGGTTAACGCTACATATGATCACCCTGAACCTTCTTCAGACTATTAAATATTGGAACTTGAGTGTAGTAGTATTTCTTCAATCACGTATATTCAAGATACCAAAGTGGATTTTAATAGAGGATAAAAGTAAACAACTTCGTCAAGTACAGGATATATTGAAAGGGAATTTAATGCATCCTTTATGGGACGGAGGGCAGCCAATACTTTGAAGCATTGTATCCTAGATTCTAGTAATAATATTACATTCTAATTTAAAATAAAAATCAACGAGGGCAAGTCACCCCCGACACTCTCAGATTTGGATGATTTTTGGCACACAAGCTTAAATGCATGAGTGTATTAAGTGTGTCAAATATCAAACTATAACTCTGAGTCATTTCTGAGGTATAGATACTTGACTCAGGCCTAAATTTTCAAAGTCACTTTATAATATTTTTACCGAATCCTACTTCTTCTTGTATTTAATTTAAATTTAAAATATGACAAATTTGAAAAGTCCATACTTTTTTATATATATATTTTTTTAAAACTTAATTAAATATTAAATTTTCTAGTAAATCTTCAATCTCCCCCTGCAGAAACACTTGATATAGACTTTATGGATATCCTTTTCTATGCTATTTCAGTTTAAAAAACCCCAAAAGGTTCTAGAAAATCTTGGAAACCTATTTTAATGTAATTAAATAAAAGCCTTGACTGTTTTTTACATTATAACTCCGTATTGTAACTGTTACTTTTTGTGGTCATGTGTGAATTTTAATATTCCATTCAAAGTCCCTACAGAAAGGGATCAGACCAGTATTGATTTGATTCAATAACTGGAAAGTACTACCCACGTCTCTTAAATATCCATAACTCCTCGGTACTCTCATATATCTCTATGTATTGACAATCAAAATAGACAATATTCACCTTTTACATTTAATTTTATAATGACGATGTTGTTATTTAATTAATTGAGGGGAGGGGGATTCATAATTTCTAAACTGAAATTTCAAACATAAAATTTTTTGAAATTAAATTTTTCTAAGAAACATTTCAAAAATCCACAGAATCTCACAAAAAATTAAATTATTAAATTTTTTTCAAAAACAAATACTTCAAAAATCCTCAGATATTCACAGAAAATAAAGTTTTTTGGACAAAAATTTGAAAATTAAATTTTTTGAAATAAAAAATCAAATATGAAATTTTCTAGTAAAAACCCAAAATTTTATAATTTGGCGGAGGCTACATTCCCTGGAGCCCACATCCAGCGGACATCCCTACCTTTATAATGTTGTAGAAATGTTTAGATGACTGGAAATGTGATACGTCCTTATACGTAAAAAAGAATTTACTCTCAACATATATAAGAAACACAGTTGCCGCTAGTATCAGATATATTGCATTTGTGAAGTTCACATGTAACATGATATAGCACGCATATGCGAGTACTCTTTAAAAAAAAACATTAACAAGTTCAACTCTAGTCGACAGTCCACTTATTCCTCATCATGTTGATTGTTTACTCAAAGTAAAGTAGAAGAATTTCTGGCTTTAAAATAACTTACAGCATTTTTTACTCGTTTAATACTGTGTAACTCAACAAATAAAATACGAATCATCTCAAAAAACGGTTCGATCCTCATATTTGAAAGCCCAACGTATGCAGATAAATTTGGATGATTTGCAACAGAATCTCTATGTTCTTCATTCATAAATTCAAATGGATAAAACAATATATGATGTAGTAACCGTAAGCCTATCTCCTTATCTTACAAATTGCGTTTTCATTATATATCTGTCTATTTTGTATTATTTATTTCTTTGTCAATGAGTGGATCCTCTACAGATTTCGTGATATATTTAATGAACCTATATCAATCTTCATTTTTCAGAGGAGAGAGAGTTCTTGAAATCGGAATATAATGAAGGAATTCGAAGACTATGCACCATCTAAAATAATGTACAGCAATAATGTCTTATTCATTTGGAAGAAAGTTATCATTTTCTTCATAAAGTAGTACCTTGAAGATGTATTCATGCTGGAAATTAAAGTAAGTAAATTACAAAAAATGTGTCTTTTGTTTACTGTTTTAATATATATATATTCCATTTTTTTATTATAGAAAAATGGATTAGGAATGTCTTCTCTATTTGAAATTGTTCTCCACGTTTTTTTGAGAGAAAAATCTTTTCTGGATTCACCTTTATTTAAATGGTTGGGGTAAGTGATTAATAAGATTGCCTTATTAAATTTTCAACAAATATTGTCAAAGGAATTCATTGGTTTTATTCAATCTTAATTTAACTTAAATGTTAGAGCACTGTATTTTTAAATGTACAAATGTCTCTTTAATAAGCTATGCGGATCAAGATGAACAAGTCCATCTTATAAAACAAATCAATTCCAATTCTTCCAAAATAAAAAAATCAACTTTTTAAATATATATTTTTTAATCTTTGAAAGCAACCATGTGATTCAGATAAGATTGTTATTAAATATAACTTTATAAAGGGTTAAGATTGTTGAAAAATTGATACTTCCTTTTTAGGTAGTCATAGAAAATATCAATTAACGTTAAAACATTGCAGAACACATTATTCCATGTGCTGCATTCACCCACATATAAGTAGAAAGTTGAACGTTTGCCAATATTCTTAACATCTAGAAATAGAAAGGGATGGAAAGGGTATGTTTTGACACCTCCTATATTCAATATTTTGAACTATTATTTCCGTGCAAATGAGTTTTAGTACTTAGGTACTTGATGCATAGTTTTCAGCAGAAAGTGGTAAAATGAATAGATACCATCCATATGCAATATTCTGATATTAAATTGTCGCCAAAATATTTTTCTACAAAAAACAACACAAAATATACATTTTTTAACTTTTTTATTGAAAATCAAAACTATGACGAGCATATAGGTATAGAGTAGGTATAGAGTACATCCCAGGTGTCCTTTAGCTTCTTACGGATACGCTGAAGACTCCGTAAATTCACTCCTAAGGTTGAAGCAATCGTTGAATTGGAGATTTCACTTCCATTATTAACCAATGCAAAGACTACGGCGGACCTCGAAAGCTCCTCGTTCCCCTTATAGCTCTTTATCTTCACATATGATGACGGCATGATGCTAACTGAACTACGTATCGTCAGCTGACGAAAATAGCTTTCCTATTTGGTAACCGGTTTTTTATTTGATAATGTTGTCTTCAAGTGATCAAGGTTTAAAGTAGGCGACAATTTAATCCCCGATCCTTGTATTGTGAAACAAAAGTATGAACACTTTTTCCAATATTCCGGATGTTTTCTTCGTATTGTTTCTCTCAAGCTGTGCATAACTTCAAAATAGTACATAGTGTCAAGGAAGTACCGGAAATTGTGAAAGAAAATACAAATTTCCCATTTTATCATTAAAATGTATGTCCATTAAATGCAATACACATATGCCAACGTTTTTTTTGGTCTACGAAAAAATTATATACGGACTTTTTGGCAAAAGCCTTTGTCTTTTCCCACAAATTTTGTTTTATAGGTTCAATACACTCAAAGTTGACTTTTTGTGACTTTTTCTTCTGATCTTTGTAAATGATTGAAAAGGTTCACTCTGAGATCCATTTCTCGGTTATAAGATTAACATTATCCTCATGTTTGAAATTAGTTTTTAAATTTATTTCCATATTTTTTCTCTTTTGGAGAATATTTAAGCGCTTCAGGGAATGTAAAAGGTTTTTGCAGATTTTGAATATTTATGATAAGCTCGATATCATTGTTATTGAATTTCATTGAATTTCCATTGAATATGGCTGTGATGAGTGATTATTCATTATGATTATATGTCGTCTCATTATGATATAATCAATATGACTCCTGTAACTGGTAAGTCTCTCCCCATCTTTGGTTTCGCAAGCAGTTTCTTGTTCTGCTTTATCGTATTGGTGTTGATGAGCACAGTGATTTCTAGGTTGTCTATTTTGATATTAAGATGTCGGTATTGGTCATCCAGCGATGGTGTGCGTATTAATTGCGTACTCTTTAATACTCTGGCTAAAAAATCCATGTCGCCATTGTTGTTGATGAAATCTCTCGGGGTTTTTCATAGTGGTCTTTTGTGTTTACGTTACTAACGTTCGGAATACTTTCCGTCAAGAAAGTACCGAGAATTATTAAATAAAACACAAATTTCATATTTAATCATTCAAATGTATTGTGTTGCCTTCAATGTAATCTCCATTGGAAATAATACATATATGCCAACATTGTTTCCCGTCCTCAAACAAAGAATTTTAGCATGACCTGTTGCTCCTTCCATGATCTTTGTTTTACGGATTCAATAGACTGAAAAGGGTTCCACGGAGGTTCAGTTCGGTGGTAGAGGACACCCTATCTGTGATCTACAAATGTCATAGATACCTTGACTATTGTGTTAATAATTTTTTATAATGACTTAATTCTGATATATTGATTTCAGGATGTTGAAAGTTTAATTTGTTTAATTTGGTTCAACTAAAATATTACACTTAGATAAACTCCATATCTATAAAAATATCCTTCACAATTAGCTGTAGTTAGCACACGATTATTGCTAATGATTACTTCAGTACATAACATTCGTTCAGTAACTTTGTTTATTATACGTGCATGCCAAGGGATTGCAACATTATTTGGAACTTCTTGTACACTTCCCGCTTGCTAGTTACACGAGATTTGTGTATTGTTAAATACTCCACATTGTATGCCTACCACGGTTGTCGAACGGAAAATAACATTATTTAGCACCAATTCTAATTTTTAATAATATTCATAAATATTTTTGTGGTAAAAATTAATGAAGACTAAATGAACAAACTTTTGCCTTTAGCGGAAATTACTAACAGTAACAAGATCCATATAGCAATCACCTTCATAGCTTAGCCTTAGATTCGATTTTTATATTTACTATTGAAATATTTGAAGAGTTTATTGACTTTCTGAAATAGTAATTAAAATTTATATGCATATACATATGTATTTAATACTAAAAATAACTTGATTAAAAACAAGTGCTTGAACATTTACTTACCTAAAATGGCCTGAGTATTCATTCCACAATATTCGGATTGATATTTTTTCACATCTGTTCCAGAATAAGTATTTGTCCAAAATAAGAGCTACAACTCATTTGTAATATATGTATGTAGGCAATTTGAAGTATTTAAATATTAATAATACTTAACCCTACCTTCAAACCCACAACCTGATTATTTTCCTGGGGTTTTAAATAGTTTTAAGACACTTTGCACTTTATAAGGTGTTTATATATTATAGACTTATAGCTTTGTAAATCTAATGTTATAGTCTGTTGTGTATAAATATTAAAGTCATTTTGCGTCAGTCTTTCCACTGTTTCGACATTCGGTCAAGCTTGCATAGCGCATAAAGTCTTTATTTTCTTGTGTCATAGCATCAAAACCTCATTGACGATTTGCCGGATTCTGGATAAGAATTCTTGTGTCCTGACTCCGTCACTTTGCTCTCAGTCTTTATTGCTCTTGTCTACCAATCACCTTTAAATGCCGTCTCAAATTCCTCAATAACATTTTCAAAAAAACCTCCAACTGAGTCATTGAATTGTTAAACGGGCCTCGTGTGTTGTCCCCCCCAAATAAAGGTTTTTTAGTGGATTTGTTGGATGATTGAGAGGCCAAGGTATCTGCAAATCCGTTGAATGCTCTTGCTACTTCCTGTAGAAACTAAAGCACAAAACATAGGCACCCTTTTTGTAACTGGGGGTCCATTTGACAACTTGGAATTAGCCGCCGTAGATTTTTTTTTAATCGAAGCTGTCAAGAAGGGATTTGAGCTTTTTTTCACTATTTTCGGTTCTCCTTTTTTGTGTTGTGGGTCTAGTGATGGTAATTTTTGACGAAGTAGATTCCTCTTCCATTCTATGGTCTCTTGTATCTTTTTTGATTCAAGTGTACGAATGTTTCTTCGGTGTTTACTTGCTGAAGAGATTCCACATGCTTCCTCGTCCCCAGTATCGCATCGCTGTCTGAAGTTTAAAATATATTTTATTTTTGATTGAAATTATTTACAATGTTGCTTTTAGCCAAGAAATGCCGTTGGGACCCATGATGCTCATTGCAGCTATACAATAATCTTTATTCAACAATAGCAATCATTAGTAAAAAGAAAACCATTCTTTTTAATTGATTTAAAAGAAAATAATAATTAAAGTTTATCTTTTAGCAAACCAAACAGAGAGTACAAGACTGTTGGACTCCACAATTTCCATTATTTTATCCACATTTTCGTCATTTGGCTTTCCATAGCATTGTGCATCTTTGACGTAATAAATTGCAGAAAGTGAATAAACAAAGACGAAGTTTAGTATGATTGGCTGTTATAGTACCCGAACCATAAACACTGTTCACATTTTCAGTCTTGTTTTTATTTATTATTAGTTATCAAACTTGATATTGAGAATTTGTTGAAAATTTCCTTAGCTTTGCTTTTGATTTTAAAGTTGATAAAATGTATCCATGTTTTTGATTGTATCTGAAAAATTAATTTCATAAAAAGTTTATATGGTCTTTAAATTTTCTGGGTTTTTTTTTGTTTTGATTGGAAAATTATATCAGCTATATGGTGACCACAATTCGCTATGCAACTTTTGGCTTTTTAAATACATTTTTCATGACATCCTGCAACATTTCAGGCTGAATTTCTTCAATTTCGAGAGGAATGTTGTCGGTATGATGTTTAATCGTTTGGGGGTTATTCACATAAACTTTTGATATAAAAAACCCCGTAAGAAAAAGTATGGTGCTGTTAAATCTGGAGATCTGGCTGGCCATGCTAAATATGCCATTTCTCAAAATTAGTATTCGTGGAAAAATGGCATTCAATAATAATTGAATTGTTGAACGGCCTATGTGTCCCGTGGCCCCTTTTTGCTGAAATCCCATGTCCTCTAGACCTTGCTGTTTCATTTCAGGCACAAGAAAAGTTCGGATCATGTCTTGGTACCTTTCAGCATTAACAATGACCTGAACACATCGGTTATTTACAAAAATATAGGTACCAATAATGTTTCTAGCATGAATACCACACCATACAGTTGTTTTTAGTAGATGCAATGATGTTTCATGAATTAATTGAGGAGTGTGTATTAGCCAAAACTGACTGGTCTGTTAATTGACGTGGCCACTAAGAAGAAAATGGGTTTCATCGCTCATTATCAATTTAGACGAAAAATCTTTTATATCACCACACAGTCTTAGGATTGCATTACTGTATTCAACCCGTTGATCATGATCTCTGTGTAATAGTTTATGGACTAATTGATTTTTATAAGGGAACATTTTCAAATCAGTTTTAAAATTCGCCTTAAACTACATGCAGAAATGTGAAACTGGGAAGCACTTCACTGAATTGATGTTTCCTGAGACTCTGCAGTACTATCCCGCACCAGAGCCACATTTTCAGCTTTTTCGAGACGTCCGTTGTCTTCCAAAACGAGGTATGTCTGCTGTCTTACCGTACTGTCCAAAACTCGCATGTTAACGATAAATTGTGGTTTTGTGAGGCACTGGACGATAAGGATATTTTTGATAAAATTTCCGCTGAGTGGCCATAATAGAACGATTATTTTTAATAAACATTGTCACTATTTCTGGTAGTTCTTGGGGCGTATATTTATCGATTATAAAATTTGGGTGTCTGTACAACACAATAGTAACAGCGAAACTGAGATACACGTCACATCAACAGATGGCGTGCAATCGAAGTAGTAGTGGGACTTTTGCCCACCCGTTATATAATGATGTACTTTATGTAGAGGGTTATTTTATACAAAGGATTTTTCAGTAAGATAACTTCCACTTTTTTTTTATAAATAATTTACAAACGGTTAAAATTTTTGTCAAACTTATTTCTTCTGTACCATATACATTTATGCAAGAAAACCGATTTCTCTAGCGTGAACCGTTTAAGTTTACCGAACCGATTCAATCGATGAATACTGTTATCTAATACTTTTACAATAAATTGCATCAGTTTGTCATTCAGTATTTTCTCTGAATGCTCTTCAAACGTCGTCAGCTTATTGCTGTATACCAATAACTTCACGTAACTCCAAAGAAAATAATCTAAAGGTGTTAAATTGCACGATCGGGCGGCCAATCAACTGGTCCATTTCTCGAAATAACACACTCACCAAATTTGCTTTACAATAAATTGATTTGACAAGTGGCATCATTCTGTAGAAAGCACATCTTTGCCAAGTCCATAGCGTGTAATTGGGTAAAAAAAAACAGTTATCAAGGTGTCCTAGCAAATTTCAATATACTGTAACTTGTGATTTGCCATCATCAAAGAAAAAATATGGTCAAATGATCCTTCTAGCATGAAGTCCACAACAAACAGTAATTTTTTCGGGATGTAATGATGTCACATAAAGCAACTGTGGATATTTGCATGACCAATTACGCATATTCTGCTTATTAACAAAGCCGTTGAGCCTAAAATGAGCTCCATCACTTAACATGATTTTGTGCTTAAAATCAACAATGAACGGTTATTTCGATAATATATTTGGATAATTTGCAACGCTCCACGATCAAATATATACGAATGAAGTTTCTAAATATTTATCATAGAAGAAAATATACATGGCGTCATTTTTTCCACCATTGAAAACAAAATTGAAGCGTTCCTAATCTTAAAAAAATCTTTTATTTCATCAAGATGTTTAATTAAAGTAGGCCCTCTTTGTTGGTAAATGTAGAATTTACCCCTTTTTGAATCCAGTAGATAAATTCCTTTTGTGTGGAACGTACAATTTTTATGAAGGCTTATTTGTAAGTTGCTTTTGTAATTGTTATTAAATGTAGCTCAATTTCTGAAGTGTTGTTCCCTCTTGAGGGAAAAAATGGACGTAAAAGATATCGAAAACCTGGATCGCAGTTTCCTTTTGGGTCTTCTGATAGTGGCCAAATTAATTAACGTACAACTATTTGAGCTCCATATACTCATTAGGCAGTGAGATACAATGAAGTAATTATATGGAATGATACTATTGGATACGGATAGTGCATGACGAGGTTGATAGTTACTTTAATTCTGACTTTATTATAAAACAACGCGTCCTTTATATACATTTGGAGATGTAATCTCTCGGGACTTTTCATAGTGGTCCGGGGCTTTTGTGTTTACGTTACTAACGTTTTGAATACTTTCCGTCAAGAAAGTACCGAGAATTATTAAATAAAACACAAATTTCATATTTAATCATTCAAATGTATTGTGTACCCTTCAATGTAATCTCCATTGGAAATAATACATATATGCCAACATTGTTTCCCGTCCTCAAAGAAAGAATTTTAGCATGACCTGTTGCTCCTTCCATGATCTTTGTTTTACGGATTCAATAGACTGAAAAGGGTTCCACGGAGGTTCAGTTCGGTGGTAGAGGACACCCTATCTGTGATCTACAAATGTCATAGATACCTTGACTATTGTGTTAATAATTTTTTATAATGACTTAATTCTGATATATTGATTTCAGGATGTTGAAAGTTTAATTTGTTTAATTTGGTTCAACTAAAATATTACACTTAGATAAACTCCATATCTATAAAAATATCCTTCACAATTAGCTGTAGTTAGCACACGATTATTGCTAATGATTACTTCAGTACATAACATTCGTTCAGTAACTTTGTTTATTATACGTGCATGCCAAGGGATTGCAACATTATTTGCAACTTCTTGTACACTTCCCGCTTGCTAGTTACACGAGATTTGTGTTTTTGTGCCTCTATCTCTGGGTATGTCATATCACGATCTTGCATTATCACTTCACGCACTGCATCAATTATCTCTACCACAATGGCTGTTTTTGGACGACCTTCACAAAATTCATCTTTGAGTGAGCGTCAGCTACTATTGATACTATTGAATTCAGTAAACCAGTTATTCACAGTGCTATAGGATAGTGCTTCATCGCCATACAAAGATTTAAGTTCATCAATTCACTCTTGTCGTGATAATCCAAGTCGAAACTCGTGACATATGAACCGAAACTCACTTCGTGTGCCTAACCTTCCTGTCGGTGCCTCTTTATAGTGACATCAACATCCCAGGTGTCCTCTACCTTCTTACGGATACGCTCAACTGTCCGTAAATTCACTCTCAAGGTTGAAGCAATCGTTGAATTGGAGATTTCACCTCCATTATTAACCAATGCCATGACTACGGCGGACCTCGAAAGGTCCTCGTTCCACTTATAGCTCTTTATCTTCTCATATGATGACGGCATGATGCTAACTGAACTACGTATCGTCAGCTGACGAGAATAGCTTTCCTATTTGGTAACCGGTTTTTTATTTGATAATGTCGTCTTCAAGTTATCAAGGTTTAAAGTAGGCGACAATTTGATCCCCGTTCCCTGTACTATCGAATAATGTGAGTCTCCATGTTCAGCGACGAATGGAGAAACATATCCAAATGGGGTCCCTAGGCATTAGCTATTTAGTCTCTGAATAACTATGGAATGTTCTTCCACAATAAAATTCATTAGAAAATCGATAGTGGTAGAATCTTGTAGCTTACTCTTCTCCTTTCATTTCAACGAGACTGTCTCAATCATTTCGGATCAGGCTAATATAAAGGCTTAGTTGCTAATCAACTACAATTAAATATGCTTTGGAACAAAATTAAAATTTTGAAATTATCTATCGTTACTGGGATGGGTAAATGACCATGTGTCAGGATTTGTTGTCACCAAAAGCTTTAAAGTGCTTGAGATTTTATCTCTTGATGATTTTACTTCAAACTTGGACCTTTTTATTTTAGAGCTGTGAACTGTCCAACTAGTCCATCAGCATCCTTCTAACGGAAGACGAATCCACTTTATGATTTTCATTTCCTATTTCTTCTCATGATGTCTTTTTACCACTTTATCCATGGCTAATATGCAGTCAAACATTAGATATTTGAAATTATTATGTATTGCTTAAGGATTTATTGGACTAATTTCTCCCCATTAGCAAGATTGATTTATTTTTTATCAAAAAAGTTTTCCAATTAACTTGAGGGCATGTAGTTAGTTAATAACTTTGGGATTGTTAAAGTCCATTCAAATAGAGTTCCTTAAGTTAGTGCAAACAGAACTTGTAATGAATAGTTTTTGGATTTTTTCACGATGCTCTATCAATTTATCAGCGGTACGATATAATTAAATAGTTATAAAGAAAGATTATTTAGTCTGAGGTACTTAACACATCCTTATCACCTTTCGCCGCATCAATATTGTTTTTCCTCGCTCTTTTCAATTATGGATGGAGTTTCTTCATTTCTTCAGTCATCAACTGAGTCATGACTATGAATGAGGTACCACTAGTCAATAAGTCCTTTTGAAATAGAGTGAAAATTATATGTCACGTAATTGATCAATCTTAAGCCTAAAAGGGATATTTCATATAACTTTCAACAATGTTTATAAATTTTTAATAATGTATTGGTATAATTCAGTATTTTTGGAAATAATCTTATTTAAATCCCCCTATAAATCCAATGAATTTCTATCCTCATCAAAATGTGAAATCAAGGCAACTTATTCATCACTTTATTCCACTACTTAAACATGTATTTTTACACATTTTATGTTTATTAAATTTGTTTTATAATTATCTCATTGCTATATTTTCTTTTAATTGATTGATTAATTTATTTTAGTTATTGTATTACGACATATTTATTTATGTAACTCATCATTCAATAATTCCACTCTCTAACAAATATATTATAGGGTAATATTGTCGACAGACACACGTAATTTCTAACCTTCCAACATTACCTCTCAAAATTTCATCGCATTCTGACAGTTAATATAGAGATTCCAGACGTTTAAGGGATTCGAGTTTTGTAATTGTCAAGACAATGGATCGAAAGTAATTTTGTGGTTTGATTAAAAAATGGTTTTTTTATGTGTAAAAATACTGTTCAAGCAAAAGATTTATTTTCATAAGTATTATGGAAACTCTAGAACAAGGAAATCAACTATTATTGACTAGTATGTATGTTGAACTTGAACAGCAATCCGTATTTTGGGACAGGCTAAGAAATAAGCAACACTGTTATATGCTTTATTGGAATGACTGAAGGCAGAAATTAAAAGAAACGGCCCCACGTGCAAAAGAAGGCACCAAGACAATGCACAAAATCACAGGTCAATGGAAACAATGGTTAAATTGAATGAATTACTTCTTAAATTGCTTGCCCATCCGCTGTACCCTTCTTCAGATTCGGAACCCAGTAACAATAGGCTTTTTGCCCATTTAAAATGATCCTCTGGATCAGTTGTTCTAAAATGGGGTTCCCCAAAAATTTAAAAGATAAAAATGATGCTCCAGGGAAGTAAACTTGGCTAATTTAAAAATTAATTATCGCAACTGAAGCCTACTCAATAGCAAAGACAAATCGTTTTACACAAATGACATCGAATAGTTGAAGGAGCGTTGGAAAGAATGTATCACTCTTAAAGAAGAATACGGTAATGAATAAAGTGGAATTTTGTTACAAAATGTTTGTTTTTTTAATTCGATGGGAGACTTATTGAGTGATGTGATATAGATATGTTTTATGTATTATGATTTTATTTTTAGCATTGGCCATTATGTAATGATCAACAAAATAAATAGTCAAAAATATTTAGTTCCTCTCATTTATGAAAATAAATACTACATCATTGAATCTATGATGCACAAATGAAGCAATTAGAGATAATTACATTCTCAATCAAAGTGAAGGATTTCCCAATTTATTGAGCATGAAGTATTCTAAATTTGAATTTAATTTCTGGTCATAAATCAATGTAATTTTATTTTTAAGAAATATCATGAATGTTTACATAAAGTTCTTCCAAATATGAGCAATATGAAAATTTTATTTGATTGTGACCCACTATTATTTATATTTCTGCCGCCTTACTTGTTTTTCCTCCTTGTTCGAAGAAAAACTGTACAATATAGCGTATTTTCTCTTTGCTGGTGTCCATCTTTGACGACCACTCAAACAAAATTACTGAGTCAATACTATAATTAAAGAATAAATCTATTAAATTAAGTAATAGAATTCATTATTGGTGAAACTTAAAAACCCATATATTATATTCAAAACCTGATTGAACATTTGAGTGTTCATAAAAGACGAAGAGTAATATTAAGTTTTAGTTGCAGAGTTATTATTGTAAGCCCTTGTTGGACTCAGAGTTGAATTAAGGATCCATATTGGATTAATTCTTGCCATTGCCTTTATTTACTTCCTTCTACGTTTCCCCCATCCACTTCACAACTGCTTGTAGCTGATGAAATGAAGCATCATGACAGCTAAGCTGTTCTCCTCCAAAATATTCTTCAAAATATCAGGGTTACCATGTTAATTTTATGTTTCTTTTTTTTTCATATGCCCATTCCACACTGGATTTTCAACTTTGAAGAGGATCTGTTCTATTGGAAGGGGGGTGAGTGTTTAGAAATGAAAACAGGGAAGGGGGATGGGGAAAAGAAATAAAGAAAAATTATTCTTATAAAGCATGGTATCTTCATGGGGCCAATCATTGTTCCTAACAAAAAAATTTATATAAAAAAATTATTTAAAAAATATATATATTAATAAACTATTAAATGTAATTTTAGTTGTTGACTTGTATTATTTAATCAAATCATGTTTGGTCGAAGGATTTGAATACATTGATGACAATAGGAAATCAAACTCCAATTGAACTGAATTGCAATTTTTAAAATTTGTTGACACAAAACATATGGTGTTATTGTAAAAAAGTAAAAGGGCTTATAGTTTTTGATGCAAGACGGAAGTACTAAAATATTCTTGAAAAAGAAGTACATCACTATCTGTGTTCTCAATTTTAAATATATATATTTTTTTTCCATGTAAAATAATAATAATTTTTAAATATGTGTTTAAGCCAAAGTAAATTAATATTTTCGTTTGATCAAACTAAGAAAGGAGTTGAAAAACAATGTGTTATAGTTTAACAAACAAATCCAAGCCATGCCTTGGTACTCCCACCTGTACTCAAATAAAGCTATGTTGAAATGATCTCAAGTGTAGTATTTATACTTTTATTATTCTTGTTGCCAAATATAAATTTTATTCTTGTGTAGTTTTGTATTTTATTTAGGTCATTTGATTTTAAAACGTCAATCGTAGCTATTATGATATTGTACATATTGTATTTAATATTGTCTCCTTTTTTTAAGTTCTTTTTGAATTCATTAAAAAAATAGAATAAAACATATGGACTGGCTAAAAAACCGTAAAAGGTTTAGTAAATCATTTATTGTATATTTATTTCACAAATAAATATTGTAGTTGTTTAGAAGATGATTCCACATTCAATAACTTTGTGACTTGTGAAGATATTCTGTTATTCCAATAAAAGTGTACCGAAGTTAAGAAGTCAATTATATATTTTTTTTAAACACATAATCATTTATAACTATTTGTATGTACGTGGGGGAAAAAAATGAACGCCATTCATTTTTTATTGCTTCTTATGACTATTTTTTTCAAAGATTACTACATTTTATTTTCTTCATTATGAGTAAAATTATTATTATCCTTGAAATTGCCTTTAATAAAATAAATATATATATATGGTAAAATTTTGAATCCAATTTTGTGTTTACAGTTATCAGTTACTATGTAAGTTGATAAGTGAAATATGGTCCGTCAATATGAAAATAATCTGGAACAAAAATCAACATAAGGAAAAATCCGAATTTATTTTTTACATCAAGTATATACACGGCCTTGAAATTTGAATTTTAAACTTCAACCAGATATAATTTATTAATTAACAATAGAATTTCAACAAAATTAATTTTATAAATAGATGTGTATCTGAGCTCACTTAATCAATAATGTAGCAGCCCTTAGCGGCAATTATGGCTTCCACGAGGTGGCGGAACGTCTGGCACCTGCTGTTGATATAGTACTCTGTCATGGCGTCCCAGTGATGGCTGACAGTGGCTTTGAGGGGATTTATGTTTGGATGACCATCACCTACTTAATAATAGAAGCAAAGAGAATTGGATCTGAAAGGAATTGAAATTTTGTATTTAATTATTAATGTATCGAAATTAAGTAAAAATATTCATAATTAATTAAAAACAATGCCAGTGCGCCAAAGTGCAGATCAGGTTACTCCAGCAATCCAAAGTAGGACATTTTTCTTTGGTAGGCTACATATGAAAAATGAAATCTTCTTCATAGGTGAATTAGGACTTTAAATTTACGATTTCTTAGGACTATCTATCTATTTATTTCTCTTTTAATGATATTTAAGGTAAACTTTGAACAAATGTACCAATACTAAAAGTTTCCATTATTAAACTTATAAGAAAGGTAAGGAACTGAATAAAAATTCATGGTTTTGCAGCAAATATTTTAGACAAGAAGACTATAAATCTGAGCGAACAGATTCAAATCCTCATAGAAAAATGCCTTCTCTCTCGCCGTATCCTAAAGAAAAATGTAGTTTCATCTATATTTGAGTGTGTTCACACCATATTACTCGAAACTAGCCTAGCTCAGAGAACTACTGCTTCAAGTTCGGCTACTAGGTAAAAAAATAGTACTTTGAAGCTAAGCCAAACGTTCATAAGTCATTTTGAGGAACTAATAATTTTTCTTAAATAATTAAAGATTCCAAAATGGAACAAATTGTCGACTAGAAGCAAAAATAACTTATTTTGAAAGAAATAAAATAAAATCCATTTTTATTATAAAAAACAAATTAATTTAAGTTGTTAGCCGTCTAATAGTCATCTTATAAAATAAGGAGATAGTCTACTTTTTGCCATGTTTATGCAAAAGTTCACCAACTTTATTAATTCTTTCAAATATTTGATAATTTAAAATTGCATTATGTATTCATGGCACAACTATAACCGAACGCAAATTTAAACATATATATAAATTATCTGAAAAAATAGAAATTCTTTGTCAAATAGGAAACTTACTATCTTTTTGTTAATCTTTCTCTTCTGAGATTTGTTCGAAATCAAAGCGTAATGTATAATCATTCTAACCATCACCACTTCTAGAAGACACTCAGTTGCTCTCAGTATGCGTTTAATGTCAAAATATAAAGAGACCAGGGATTACCTTTATTCCTTCCGAGATTTTTTTGAGAACTTACACATTAATGGCGATAAGGGATTGAAGAAATAAAAATATTGAATTTGAAGGTGCATCAAATGTTTTAGTGGCAAGTAATACGAGCAAAATCTTCAAAATGAGGCAAATTGTTTATTAATTTGTAAATCCTCTGTTCATTTGTATATTATTTTCCATGAATATATTTAATTTTGTAAATAATTAAGTAGGGTTTTACTTCATATTTTTCGCTTTAGATAGTGCGCATAGTAAGTGTTCAGATTTTAATGGACGCCTCCGTATGTAGAGCTTTTCTTTTTGTTATTGCTTTCTTATGTATATCATAATTTATATGCTGTTGTTTAGCCTCACCTATAATACTTTATTCTAATTATATAATTACATGTAATGATACAATAGCAGGAAATGAGAAATGTGAGCTAAATTTAAAAAAAATGAATATATATAAATATGATCGGAACAAATCAGGACACACCACTAAACCTCCCATTGTATGATATTCTTAAAGAAATCATGCGGTCCTGTTCCTCTGTCAATTCCTCTATCGCAGCGTTTCCCAAAGTGGGCCATACCACTCCCCTGGGGGCGGTGCTTTGATGTAGGGAGGCGTAAATGCGAGTAGAAGAGATTGGGGGGCGATAGAGGAAAAAAGCTTAGATTACATATTGTTACATAAATCGAACAAATTGATCTACAAAATTTAAAAAATGTGTTTACAATGCAGCAGCAATTAATATGTTGAATATTTTCCGGTTGATAGGATAAAAGTACGTATATTGAGATTGTATAAATGTACTTCATTATTGTTCCCTTTATATTTTACTATTATTCTCAAATGCAAACAGACTATATTGAATAAATACTTTTACTTTAGTTAAAAACATGGGCTTAGCTTACAAAAAATAAGATAGGTACATAAACTAAAACTCAAATTCTGTACCCTAAAACTTCAAGCAAATACTTAAAGGACGTCTAGTAAGTATAAAAATTTATTATGATATTTTGTACATCAATAATCTTTTATTTCTTCAACTATTTAAATCTAAAGTCCCTGAGAATCGTGAAACCAGTTTGTTTTCTGCTTCGAGCCAAGTTCAAGGCACAAAAAACTATCGGAAATATGTTCTAATCAGTTCACAACAATCTGCTAACGGTTGGAATGATTCCTACAGCATATATTTGCAAATTGCTAGATCTGGTAAGGATTACACGATTGGGCCGTAAGAAAGATAATGTACACAATTTCGACATAAGTCACGAGGCCAAATTATAAAGTTTATACATCTCACTTATAGACTTATAGAAGAATAGATTAAATATCTGAAAACATAGAAGATAAATTGTGCAGCATTCTTACTGGAACATAATTTAGCTTGCAGTTAGATGAGATCATTTTTCTGGGGAATGAATATGTGCTTCTCACTAATGTTTGTTTTTGTCAAAGATATCAATTTGGTTCAATAAATAATATTCGTAAGAAATCTTTATTTATTTATAGTAAATACTATTGGATAGGTGTTATTTGACATCATTGATGCACTAAGTATATGTTGAAGCGAAGGAGGCACCAGTCTGAAAAAGTTTGGGAAATCCTAATCTATCGTATTCTAACTGTTAAGGTACTCCATAATTAATCAATAAAATAACATTTTATCATTGTTTTTTCTTACAATTCTAGATGTTTATCTACCATATTGACAATAATGTACGGTAGGAAATCCAGAGTACCTCTGGACGGTTGCTATAAAGTGTTTCCCTTGTTCAGAAAACATATCTACCACTATTGACTGAAATCCTCTTGAAAGTTTCGGTCCTTCAATTTCTAACTCTGAAGACAAACTCTATTTTATTTTATTTTTTTTAGGTTAATTTTCTGTAAATAGCTATAGACTTTCTTTTTTATTAATCCAAAAAGCTTAACGTTTTGTGAAAATCTGTGGATTTTCGACTTATAAAATTTCATTTTTGAAATTATTTTCTCGAAAAAATTTAATATTTTAATTTCATTTTTGAATATTTTTTCCAAAAATAGTTAAAATTTATTTTTTATTTTCAAATAATTTATTTCTTTCCAAAAATTTAATTTTCTTTGAATAGCTATAGACTTTTTTTTTTTTTTTTTTTTTTCAATAAAATTTAATATTTTCGATTTTTTTTAAATTTTTTCTTCATAAACATGCCTTCCCACGAACGCCCTTGATAACAGGTATAAAAAATCACAAAAATTACAATCAATTAACCAGAGTATTTTTATGATTATATCTAAATTGGAGTCTCGTAGCTTCAATATTAACGAAGATATAGCGACCTAAATATTGAAATTCAAATCTCTCAATTCAAGCTTTTGTCCAGAATGAATGTCTTGGTCAACGATATGCACTTCATAAAATCTGGGCGTTAATGAATTTATAGACAAAAGTTCTAAAATAGGAATTTAGAAAAGAAAGGTGGGTCAAACTATTTTAAGTCAACCTGGATCTATAAAATAGGCCTAGGATTGAGTCATCAGTTTATATATTGAATTTGGTTATAAAGGACACTAATTTATTTGGCATTGATGTTTGTTATAAATATAAAATCTAAATTTACTTTGCAGCCTCTTCGTTCCACTTCAGTAATTAAATATGGTCATTAACTGATTGACTATGAATCATTTATATTTTTATACATTGATGTATGTTCAATAGAACTGAACTAGTATATGATATGATTTTTATTTCTCAATTAGTTAAAATGATAACATTTTCCGTACGAAAAAGAAGGTCATATTGCTATTTAGTCCATGTCTTGACGGATGGCGCCCAAAAATATCACCACATTTCACCACTTTCCTGCATTTGTGAGAATCATTTATCTTTCTTAATCTTTGTTTTTGGAACTGTTACATTCCCTTTTAACACGGATTTTGTCTAAGCACAACAATTGAATATTTAATTAGTTCCTCAATTTTTGTTTGATCCACTTTTATTTTTCCACAAATCATTCGCATCAAGTTGCTCTGTCTGACTTGTATTTTTAACCATTAATGAAATGTAAAGTTGGATAATTTCTTGCTTTAATATATATAATTATCATAGGAACTATAATACCCATTTTTATATTGCACAATGTATATTGAATATGCTTGAAATCTTCATGATGTACCTATTTATAAAAAACCTTGACCAATATATTACATTTATTTTTCTGAAGTATATTTTTTTCTAACATCTAAATGATTTACTCTTGTGAATAAAGGAGAAAACTAAAACAAAAAAACAATGTACAATCTTTAAAAACAAATTTATGCCTGTGAAGAAAATTTTTGGGAAAAAGTAAAAGAAAAACATGCTATAGAAATTCAGAAGGAAGATTGGCTTATGGCCATAGCTCTCCACAACTCTACTTCACCTAGAAGCAGATTGAGCGATGAAAAAAGTTTTGTGATAAATATATCTCAGTTAAACAACAGACTCAGTCCTTAGAACGTCTAGTGGCCTCGATGACTTTATGAATTGAGAATTTAAAATTTTATATTAACTTAACAAAAAAGAAATACCTTAAATTAGCGTATGAGTTTCGATAATCATAAATTTGTTATTTTTTTAATGTTGTGAAGATTTTAAAAAGGTGGCCAACGTCTCTCCAAAGATGACACTCCGCCAAGGGTGTGTTTTTTTCAATGCCCATGCACCAAGCATAGCCACGCTTCAAAATCTAAATGACTGGTATATATACTTTCTATAGACCTTGGAGAATGGGAAAAAGTCAAATATTAAAAGGTGAGAAAAAAAAAGTTAAAATTTGAACAGGTCCATTGTTCCGTGACTAAATACATGTTTATAATTTAAAAAAAAAAATATATTTTAAAAGTTATTTAAGATTTGTTGCGTCAAATACTATTTTTGCTTATTTATTAAGCTATCAAGGCATATTATTAAAAAAAATTGTCTGCTAATGACGAAACTCTCAAAAAATATATATTTGTGGTATTGAATTAGTCAAATAGTAAGTGGCAATTTCAATTAAACGCAGGACATCTATGTCACACGCTATCTAAAATTTTGACCAAATTTTGATGAAATGGTCTTTTATATAAGATATGCGTAATTTCAAAATATCAGCCTGAAATTGAAAGTCCTTCAAAAGTTATGAGGGTTGAATATTGTTTTAGTTTATAATATTTATATTCAGCTATTTCTATAATAGATTGTTTTAGAAAGTACTTTTTTGTTCCTCAGTACAACTTTATTACAACTTAATATTTTTATTTTATTTTTATTATAATTAGTATTAATTCTTAGGCATATTAGTTACAATAGCTAATGTCTCTCAGCTCATTATCACGCGTAGATATGAGGGGTGTGTACTAAGACTTGTGGACTCGCGTTTTTGTTATGTTTTCTTAGGACTCGGACACGTCTAAGTTTAGTGCTAGACCCAAGTCTTTTCCTCTATTTTGTATTATTCATAAAAGTTAATTAAAACCTCGTCATTCGGGCACAAGATAACTAGTCAAAAATTGTAACCTATTTCAAGAAAATAGTATTCAAAGATGCCGTCATTAATGTCGAGAATGAACCTCAACTACGAGGAAAAACAGCCTAGAACCCATAAATAAAGATCCCTCCTGGTATGTTAGTGCTCTTGCCTACATATTTGTCTCAATGCTATCGTCACAAGTGAGTTTTGAGAGATTGTTCTCTGATATGAAATTCATTTTTAATTACCATAGGGGGGATCAGAATAAAGGAAGATTTTTTGAATAGAATCATTTTTTTAAGGGCGAACTGAATTTTAGAATTCAAAATGCTATAATTTATGAACTAAAAATAGAATTTCCACAAAATTAATACTATTAATTTTGTAGAAATAGATATTATTAACATAAAAATATTATCTTCTAGGTCAAGGCTAATTCGGGGTAAGAATGATAAAATGAACTCTTTATTTTCAAGTTTCGACAAAGATTTTCATATTAAGTAATTAAGATGTTTCTATAGACAATTTATTTAGATGTAAAGGTTTTATTAAATGAATAGATGTGTGTCTGAGCTCTCATTCTACATCATTAATGTAGCCGCCCTTAGAGCCAATGACGGCTTGCAAGCGGCAGTGGAAAATCAAAACTAAATTACTAAATTTTATATTATTAATTTCCTTATACTATTATATGTGAAACCCTTTGCAGAGTATGGGAGTTTTTTTCGGGGTCCGGTACTTTTACCTTAAAGTTATTTTGCCGCAAAATATAAATAAATGAAGTTTTTCTGATACTATTGATATTCTGCGTCAGAATAATAATAAAAAGTTTTTCTTTAAAAAGCTCATAGACCCAAAAAGTAGGAATGGGCAGGGTTATCTAAGAATATAATCACGGTTAATAATATTGACCATAATTATTTTCTTCAATAGTGGAAAGCGCTTCTTCCCACTGAAAAGAGCTGCAATCATCCATCTCGCTCCAATTCTGTGGCACTTATGAATGAATTTTCCCTCCAACTCTGAAAAACAGGCGGATTAAATCTCCGATGAATATTTAAGTTATTTGAACTTACCTAAAACACGGAAAAATAGGATCAAGAGTTCCATATCTAAAATCATGGATTGGGCAATTTATTGCCCAATTTCAAATATTCTCAGGTTGTTTATTTTTTAATACTTTCTCTAAGGACTGTGGCAAAATGTTCAAAAAACTTATGGATGCGTTTGCTAGTTGCCCGGCACTCCAGTTTTTAAGAGATATTTTAAAATCTCACAGAACATAATTGGAATTACAGAAAAAATTATAAGGCCTTTAATTGTATTTAGTCTCTCCATAAAACTCCAAAGTGCTCCTACAAAAACAGAAACTATGGAGTTTGCCTCAAATCATAATTGCTAAAAGGTTGGCAGTTGTGGAGCCTATCAGAGTCGAAGAAATCTGAGCTATTCTTATCGCAGCCGTACCCCAATATTCAGCCTTCTCCGTAAGGATTCCAATAGCGATTCATGGAACTACAGGGAGCGGGGATCAAATTGTCGCCTACTTTAAACCTTAATAACTTGAAGACGACATTATCAAATAAAAAACCGGTTACCAAATAGGAAAGCTATTCTCGTCATCTGACAATACGTAGTTCAGTTAGCATCATGCCGTCATCACATGAGGAGATAAAGAGCTATAAGTGGAACGAGGAGCTTTCGAGGTCCGCTGTAGTCATGGCATTGGTTAATAATGGAGGTGAAATCTCCAATTCAACGATTGCTTAAACCTTAAGAGTGAATTTACGGACTATTCAGCGTATGTGTAAGAAGCTAGAGGACACCTGGGATGTTGATGCTACCATAAAGAGGGTACCCAAGGAGGAGGGCGCCGACAGGAAGGTCAGGGACACCGACTTTGTCGACAAGGTGAAGAAGATGGTTGAAGATGACCCTACCAGGTCCATGAAGGGCGGAAACAGACCCTGGGTGTGGCAACAGGACTCAGCACCCTGCCATGTGTCCAAAATCTCCATGCAGTGGTTAACCGAGAACTGTTATGACGTCGTAACCAAGGATTTGTGGCCTCCTAACTCTCCCGACCTTAATCCTTTGGACTATTTTGTCTAGGGCTATGTCGAGAGACATACCAACAGACATCCCCATAGCACCAAGGCCAGTCTGATGGACTCCATCAAGGAGGTATTCGGCAACATGGACAATGAGATGGTCAGAAGAGCCTGCGGCCGGTTCAGAGGCTGTATTGAGGCCGTTATTGATGCCAACGGTGATTATATCGAATGAATGGCTACTCTAAACCTATATGCTCGTCATAATTTTGATTTTCAATAAAAAAGTAAAAAAGTGTATATGTTGTGTTGTTTTTTGTAGAAAAATATTTTGGTGACAATTTGATCCCCGCTCCCTTTATACTAAACTTTAGCTTTTTGCGCCGTTTAATGCACAATTATAAGAACTTTAAATCCTTTTCCGGATCTTAAGAATAATAATTTGTTTTTTCCTTTTATTTAAATATTATTTAACACCTGCTTATTCTTTTTTATGAAATTTTTAGCCATTTTGTGGCTTTGTTTTGTTAACTTATTTATTGTCCAATTTTATAGAAATTTATAGTATTGTTGAAAATTTGATTGATTACGAATGTCATAGATAGCAATTTTTTAACATGTTTGACTTTGGTTTAGGGAATGTATTTTAAAATAGAATGTTCATGTATATATGTATCTTCTCTGAATAAATAAAGTCAATAAATAAATAAAAAATTTACGTCGTTTTTTGCTTATTTTTGATTAAAACGTACGTTCTCTTTGATTTTTTTGATCCAAATAGGTTATGTGTATTACTATAAAACGAGTTGAATGGTTGTTTTCTGTTGGACTAAGGATGTCATTATATTCTCTCCTCATATTGGCCTTGTTTGTCAATCCATCAATCTTTTCTAACATAACAATCCATCCAGTCTAATGATAATTAATAACGGATTAGGGATTAGCACTTCTTCCCTTGGAATCGTTGTCGTTTTTATTCTTATTATTTTAATTTTATTAACTATTTTGTCTCTGGTTCGAACTCATAAAATAGTGAAATTTCAATAGTATGTATGTATTGAAATTCCGAGAATAATTATGTCCTTATTTATATATCTGTAAAGGGGAAATATCCTTGAGGCAAATAACTTTAAGGTGACATTTTATGTGGCAAAATATCCCGAGGCAAAATAGTTTAAGGCAAAGTACCTAATGTTGTTCGTCTTTTTTGTCGTAGTGTTCATCAAGATTGATTGACATATTGTAGTATGCATATAACACAAATATCAAGTGTGTGCCTTGTCAGATTCGGAACTCGGTTTTGAAATTCCCATTAGACTCGGGACTTGGTAATAGAGCCAAAGTCGGACTCGGTCTCGCCCTGAAATTTTAGCGAGTTCACAGCCCCGGAAGATATTTGAGTCGGAAAAGAGTGAATAATTTTTTTCAAATCATCATAAATATCTGAGTTATAATATAATTAATTATGTACATTAAATGAACCTTCTACAAAATGATTCTCCTACAAACTCCAGAATATCTTATGTTCTCTATCCAGAAATCATTGATGGCAATACAGTCACAAACAGGGTTATATATATTTCGATTTCTATATTCAGAGTCCAACAGATGTATGAGAAATATTATATTTCCATAAAAACCCCTGTTCCTAATTATTTTCGACATAATTGTTGAAGAAATTATGAGGAGCTTTAGTTTAATTATTTTTGTGGTATGTATTTTACGATGGAAGACATCTCTTGGTAAGTACGTATTTTTTTACTATATAAATATATTGTGATGATTTATATAATCGCACCAATATTCCAAACTTCATGAATATTCTACTGTACAGTTGATTTTTCTATAAATTGTAAGGGTTTTGATCTATATGGTTAGTTTTATTATTTATTTGAAAATCATAGGGCAAATAACAACGAAAAATTTAAGGTAATAGCGTGCTTCTTTTTTATATGATGGCATAAGTTATCTTAAAATATCTTTTATAAGGTTGTATTATACTTCAGGGACGTCCGCAGGCGATAGGCTGGAGGGGCTGTAGTCCTCCCTCTCAGTAAGGATATTTTTCTTTTTATTAGAAATTGTAATATTTGAAAGGAAAAAAAAGTGTAATATTTGAAATTTTATTCAAATTAATTTAATACCAATTTGTTTAGCAACAGGCATTAAACATGGGGCCTCAGTAGACAATTAGGGCCCAGACAAGGTTAATCCATACAAGCAGGGCTACAACTCCCTAATATGCAGAGTGCGTGGTACCCTAAGTTCAAATAATAATTGGAAGGGTAACCATATAATTTTTTTGGAATGCACATTGGATTATGAATGTGTTCATTTAGATAACATTACTGACAAAACAAAACCGGGTCCTGGTAAGTAATCTATTTAATAAATTATCATGATAATACTAAAATTAGCTTAGTGAATAATATTTCACTCCTAACAGATTTTAGAAAAATGTAAAACAACTCTGGAAGTCGATTGCATATTCCTATTTATTTAACCTGATATAACTTATAGTTCATGCACGGTTGTTGAAAACAATGGAATTAAATGGTGAACCACATCACTCTATAGTACTAAGGAAGTGAATGTCTATGGAAACTGTAAAGAAGATTGTAAAGGTAATTTATTGCTATGTTAGTCCAGAGTATTTCAAAAATGGATGGAGAAAATAATAAAATATATTTCCGATAAAGCTGTTAAAATAACAACAGCAAAGTCAATAGGTAATGGCTAATTTTGAAAGGTTGTGTGTCAAATTGTCTTTACTCAAAATAACAAATATTCGTGGTATTGAAAATATGTCCTATATTTTTTACGATGATATTAAGGAAGGTACAACAATTTGGCAAAAACCCACGATTTGTTGAACAAGTTCATTCCTTGTTTTAATTGTTATTTTTCATTTTTTTTTTTTTAGACAAATGTCAAACATCTCAGGATATTGATTGCATATTCCCATTTATTTAGTTGGGTATATCTTATAATTCATGCAGGGATGCTTAGAACAATGGAATGTAATGGTGTGCCACATCACTTTATAGCACTAAAGAGATGAATGACTATGGAAACTGCAAGGGTAATTTACTTTGATCAGAATTATGAAAAAAAGGAATTACTTTTTTCTAATAAATAGATGAAAGGATTGTAAGTATTACGACAAAACCTACATCTGATATACAAGGATGTAAAACAGAGTCGGGCTTGGAGTGTATATTTCCATTTAGTTATGCTGGCGTGACTTATGATGACTGTACATATGATGACAATAATGGAATCAAATGGTGCGCTACTTCTCTTTACTCAACAAAAGAAGTCCATGTATTTGGAAATTGTGGAAGGAATTGTTGACGCTAGTGTTTAATATGATATTCATTCAATATTTATTTACAAAAAAAATTATAATTGTGTGTTGGATGTTTCGTCTCTTGTACGAGTAATAGGCAAAATTTTAAAATATAACATAAAGTTAGTTTTCACAGTGACTTTTTAATTGATGAATTGGAACTATAAAAAGGTTTGGTAAAAACAAGCAATTATTTTTAAATGGTTTTTTCCTTTATTTATTTTAAAAACTATGTTTATCTCTTCGGCAATCAAAATAGTCCTTACGTGAAGGTCGGACTCGACGATTTCCATTATTTTATTCACATTTTCTACAATTGGCCATCCAGAGCGTTGTGTATTTTTGACATCAAAATTATCGAAATAGAATTGACAAACCCAAAAATGCACGTGATTGACTGTTATAGTATCAGAACACCATCTAGTATAAAGGTATCTATTATAGGGGATACACATTAATAAAGCCATCCAATGAAAAAATTAAGGATTTTTGTCATAGTGAATCTAAAAAGCTTGTTAGTGTCATATTCATTAAAACAAAGTGAACACAATATTGCGAAAAATCTTATAAAAAGTCATTTAATGACTAAAAAAAAGAAAAAAACTTAACACTCACTACCAGTATTTAAAATGTCACTAAATTACACCTTAAAAATCCAAAAATCCCCCACCCAAAAAAAAAGTTTACAGAATATCAATAAAATTTGACATGATCCTTCATTCAGTTACAGCGTGCAGCCGAAACTTTGAGTACAAGGTCTGGTTGGACGTTGTTCATTAAGTTTCCGGCTAGCCAGATGTGTTTGGCGTCAATAAAAAAGGGGCATCAATCCACAATATAGTATTTACTGCATAATTGTGGAAAATGTAGAGTATCCTTGTTGCAATTTACCCCGAACGACCCAATTTTAAGGTTGCAAACTTTTTATGCACTTTTTTTAGGGTACCTGGAAGAGTGAAGAGTTCAATATGAGTCCACAGAAAGTTGTGTTGATCACAAGATTAGGTTAAACTCCCCTAAGGATCATGATTTCATCGCCACTTTGTAAAAAAAAATCGTGGATATTGAGCCATCCAAATCGTTAGGCTATTGCCTAGCATTTCAACTATTCTAATAGGCTAATCAGGAAGTGTGTTACAGATGATTTGCTGTATAAATTATACCAGAAGCGAAAAGCACAATTTTGACCTGGTTTTTAGATATTTTTTTACATTCATGGACCTTGTGTTTCCCTCCAAGCTCACCGAACATCAACCCCATGAACTTTTTTGTTACATACCAACAGACCTTCCTGAAAAAAGGTCCTTGGATGAATTCTGAAATCTGCCTAAGGAGAGTGCCATCAATATCTGCTCCTGTTTCCAAAGTCAAATCGAGACTTTTATTGATGTAAAGGCAATTATATTGAAAAACAGTAAATATATTTATTCAGCTTCTTTTTTTTTTTTTTTTGCATTGGTTATTATTAAAATCAGATGACCCGTTAAGTAGAAAATACATTTAAAAAAAATAATAGTCTTATTTGTTAAATAGAACTTGCAATCCTTATACCGGTAGTTGCATAAATACGCGGACTAATTGTGGCAAATAATTAAATGTGTAATAAAATTCGTATGACGTTTTTTTTTTTTTTGAGAATTATATAATAGAAAATTTATTCTGTTATAAAATTTAATATAATTACTGAATATAACCGCCATCAGCTGCTATGACACCCTCCAAGCGCCCGCAGAAGGCCTTGTACACATTAATGATGTAATGGTCTTCATTGCCTGCCCACTGCTCATTGACACTGGCTTTCAATGAGTCCAAATTCGGGTGGCGGGTAGCACAGGCCTTCTTCTCAATTTGCCACCACACACTGTAGTCAAGGGGATTCAAATCAGGTGATTGAAGTGGCCAAATGTTTTTGTTCCAAAATGGCATGTTGGCAGCGAGCCAATCCTGAGTCATTCCAGAGGTATGGACAGGTCTTTCAGATATTTCACTCCTTGATAAGCTTCTGGACCTTGAACACAGTAGTCCTGGATAGTCCAGTGTCCTTGATTATCTCATTGACAGACCTACCGGCGCGGAGGAGAGTGGCAACCAGATGACGTTGTGCCTCGTCATTCATCGTAAACGACTTTGTTTGATGCGAGTAAGAAAAATAAAAACAAAGCCAAAAGATTTACCGAGTTACTTGTGCTGGAATGTTTTATTTCCGGTCACGGAACCTCGAGATATAAACAAACCTTTAAAAATTAGTCTGCGTATTTATGCAACTACCTTTATTTTATATTTTCCATCAATAATATTTGCAGGTAAGTCTATAAAACAATTTTTATATGTCTTGGCTGATAAAATGCAGCCCATATTAAATAAAAATATTGGAATGGCTCAAAAAGTCTTCTTGAAGAAATGGAAAATTTAAGATTTTGTCACGAAACATCCAAGCAGCTATCGAATCAGATAGTAATATAAAAAAATATGGAGCTATTATCGGAGTTGACTTTAGTAAGACGTTCGATTCGATAAATCATCGTCATGTTTTCAAAGCTATTAAGAGACTTCTAACCCAACAAGTTTTTAAATCATGTGAGGGTACTTTTACATAATGGTGCATCTACTATTTCGTTAAATGGAGCAGAAAGTGAACCAATTTATTTGAAAAAAGCTGCAGACAAGGCTGCCGACCGCGCCTCTTCTATTCATTGCATCCATAGAAGATCTAATTATATATATTTTAAATAAGTAGGGTGGGTTTTTGTGTTTATTTTCATTACAAACCACATCTGATCGATTTATGTGTCACTTATTTAATTCAGAGTCACAGTTTCTTATAAGAATCAAATCCACTTCTTTGAAAAGTATGAGAAAATATCTGGTGTAAGACTCAACAGGCAAAATAACACCATTCTTTCTCTGGTTGCTTGGAAGCCAATTGAGGATCAAAAAGTAAGAAGTTGTCAAGTCAAAAATAAAATTGAGATCTTGGGCATGCTTTGGGAGTGTCCAGGCGTTCATATTTTGAATTGGCATTCTATAAATAGTGCTATTTACCGAAACCTATCTATGAAGAGACATTTGAATCTTCTGAAAAGAATTGATCTATATAACACACAATTACTCCCCCAAGTTATATACAAAAGCACTCCTTCCTCACAATTTGCTCAGAGAGTGATGAAAAAGGAACAAGAGAGGCTGAAAAAACTATTTCACCAATGCTATTTGACCCCAATAAAAAGGCCTAAATCACTCATTGGAGGCGGAATTGCAATTCTTAGGAATATAATACCCTAAATTCATATCAAGATTTTTATAGATAAGTCCAGGGAACTTGTCATTGAATGGAGGAGAGAGGTTTCATTCAGTGAGGTCTACCATAGACTTATGATTGGTACTAACCTCACTAACAAGAAAATTGCTGATCACTCCCCGATATAGGTTGCAGCTTAACTTATTATTTGGTCAGCTATTCCTTTATTCAATGGGGATTATATTCTGGATATAGTACGAGGCAAAGTTAAGAAGCCTGTATTTTTTTAAGAATCTTAGGACTCCGAAGAATTTAGAGGAAGAAGCCCAGGGAAAAAATATTTTAACCTTTCATGACTTCAAGGAGCAAACCCCCTTTTACGATGGTCGTTTTTACTACCCTTTAAAAAGTGTGAAAAAGATTTTATTGTTCCTAGACCCTGGCATATTAAAATTACTTTTATTAATCCAAAGAACGAAGCTCAATCTATGTGTGATACTATTTAAATTTTTGTTAGGACTTCGAAAAAATTGGAGAAAAATAATTTTATCTTTCTGTATGTATATTTTGGATGGTAGGAAATTTACTTCTCAATTTCAGATCTCTGTCAATTAAATCAAATTTTATAAACCATGCAAAGATTGATATAAATTTTTTAACAATATACTGCATGCCTTTGTGGATTGCAGGGCTGTCAAAATTCTGCAAAGATTCGTCTCTATCAACATTAAGGGTCTGGAAAATGGACCTTTGAATTTAATCAAGGCTTTTATACACTTCGGATTATCTCAAAGGAAGAAGCAGTCTCCACAGAAGTCTAAAGCCATTAATTTTGCATTATTAAACTCTAAGGCATTAATTGCTGGAATGCTTATATCCTATGAGCCAATATACCCTTAGCAAACTTTGAGCAATTTCGATGGCATTGCTGTTAGATATACCACCCTTTCCTTGAAAGTCCCCAATGATGATGACACGTCCTGGATCCCGGCGGCAAAAGAAGTGAAATTCTATCCGTTGGTATCACTCCAACATAAGAAACTACTAAAGTCAATCCTCAGAAGTTTTAGAATTTATAACCTGGACACTTGATTGCTTGTATTTATTTTGGTTTCAACTATTTTAATATAGTACCTTTTATAGATGTGTTTTATTTAGGATATTATTTTAATAATTATTATTGATGCGCTTCGTTTTTGTATTTTTTTTTTTTTTAAATCAATGACACTCAAGTAGAATACACTGGATTTTTTTTTTTTTTTTCCTATGCCCTTTTTGAAAGTTCTTATATGAAGCAATAACTTTAAACAATAATGTTTTTGGTCCAAGTCTGTATATCTGTAACTTTTGCTGTAATCAACAGACAACTAACAAATACACGGAGCTAAAAACATGAGGCTCCGTTCAACATTGTTGGCGGAGGTAATAATTTTAAGTTTTGCAATTCTACGACTTAGGAATAAAGTTTAATAGTAATATTTGAATTGAATGAAACTGAAAATGATTCCTTATTGATTTCCAAAGATAAAAATAACCGAGGGGTAAACTTTGACTATATCAAATAATAAAAGAAACCGGAAATTTGAAGAATGTTTGGGAGGAGAGTAGCTCAGCTATTACGTCATTGTATTATATTAGCAGCAGGCACTCGTGAGAGGAATGAAATAAACACAAATCCCACTCTGTATACAGTAAGAACATATAGGATGAAACTACTCTAATGATAATCCTCCATTCTACTCCGATTCCAAAAAGGACTTACTCCGGAACAAACCCTCATTATTAGTATCTGTCTTTCATGAACACACGCAGTAGTTAATGTGTAATACTTAGATGTTATATCTTCAAAAAATAAATATGAATGATAAAAGCTTTGGAAAATAAAAATATCTGTTCAAATTGCTGATAGAAAAAGACACTTACAATTTCTAAGACATATTTCATACACCTCTGAGCAAATAAACTTAACTTTTTATTTCTATTTTAGCGTTTTTAAATTCACAACAAAAACAAATGATTTGATTATTATCCTACCTAACAATGATAATTTATAAATAAAAGTATTACAATTTTCTAAAACAAGGGTAGTCAAATCTTGAATTAAGCAATTATTATGTCAGGCGAAAAAATCCCTTTAGATTTAAACAATAACTCTTCACCAGAAAATTTTAAATAATTTTAATTTTTTATAAATTATTTTCTCTCTAAATAAAAGTTTAAAAAAACATATTGTGTCCAATGAATAAAATAAGTTTTTTAATCCTCACTAAAATTCCATAATGTTGTTTTTTTCAAATATAGAAGCTAAAGTTAATTTTAAACACCTTATTTTTTAAACACCTACCAGTCAACTAAATCTTAGCACAATCATCAATCAATCATACAACGAAAATACAAATAAACCCCGGTTACTCAAGATGATGAATGTACTAAAGAAGAAACTGGAGTTGGGATACCTATAGTAGCTGGAAGTCAAGATTTTAAATGTATCTGAGGCTTTGGGTAGAAAAAAAACCCTGAAAATAATGAAATGTGTATTCTTCTTAAAATTTGATGTCTTGAATTGATATTAAGTAAACTATAAAAACAGCTCAACATCTCGATTCGGTTCAGTTTTAAGGGCAATCCTCCACCATTAGAAGAATTACTAATATCATTGGAACAAACTAACAAATACCATTTCTAAATTTGTGAAACTCATCCAAGTTTTATTCCAATTATATTAAAATGAGTATGAGTTATGATACTTTGGAAATTGATTATAGTTAGTGAAGGAGAAATAGGCATAAAATGCATTGTTCATAAAAAAAAAATTATACAATATCACAAAAAATAATCCCTTATTCCAAAATTTTATATGAATTAAAAATCTGGTCAGTCTCATACAATCCCTTAAATTAAGATTTTATCATCCTCAAGATCTTTTAAAAACTTGTTTTTATAAACTTTTACATATATGAATTGCCTTGAAATTTGTCAGAATTGTTGTTAAACTAAACGGAGAATTTCTACTAAATATTAGGAGTCGATGAACTGAACTAGAGACTAAACTTTTTTTATAATATAGATACAGTATAGAAAAAATGAAAATATCAATATGGTAACCATGAGAATTGCAAAAATACTTGAGAGGAGATCAGCGTAGCTTTCATGACGTTTCATTCAATTATCTGTGAGCATCTAGGAGATGAAGAAAAATATGCGCACATCTTAACCCATATACAACAAGGGTAATTAACATAGACAGTAATTTCGATGAGGTTGATGTTGAAAAATAAATGTCTAAGGAGTGAACATAAAAAGTCATCTTTATTTTCTCCAATCAGCAAATTTATATATTTTTGAACAAAGAAATTAAAATAAATGCTATGAAAACTATTTAACAATTAGTTCCACAATTGTCATAATTTTGTGCCTCGTTACTCGCGTAACGTGACGTAGCACACCATTTGACTCCGCCATTTTCGACATCTGTGCAAGCATTGTACGTAGTTCCAGAATAAATAAATGGGAATTGGCAGGCAATACCTGACACTGTTTCACATCCTTGAATAATTAGTAGAAAAATTTACTTACATATCCATATTATTTAGAGCGATTATCATCTTAGAACATTCGTTTCAGCCATGATTTATTTGTAAGAGAGATTTAATTTAATCAGAATTTCTATATAATATATATCACAAGATGAATGAAGTCATTTTTAGAGAGAGAAAAAAAAGATACAATGACATTGGCAACGAGAATGAGTTGATATCTTTCTTAAAGATATCAACTCCACATAGACTGACCAATCAAAGTGTTTTACCGCCGTCTCACTGAATTATTTCCACAAAAACTTGACAAACAAAGAATTGAGAGAAAATCTGAAAATAGCGTCATTTGCATTTTAAAGACCACTCCAGTAAGTAATGACGTCATTAATTTTGTACTCTATTTATATGGAAATGTAGCTAAAATTTACATTTATGATATAAAGCTCACCCAAATAAATCCTCGCTCAAATGAGGGAACGCGTTGTATATAAGAAATTTTACAAAAAACTAATAAGATATTGCGTTACCCTTGCAGTCCGGTTTGCAGTTTCCATAGTCTAAAGCCTCCATAGAGGCGTAACGTGAAGTAGCACACCATTTAACTCCATTATTGGCCACATCTGTGCATGAGTTGTATGTTATACCAGAATAAATAAATGGAAAAACACATGCAACGTCATTGGTTGTCTGACATTGACCTAAAGATAGCGTAAAACTAGCGTTTTGAGCAACGTCTAAAATGAAGTATGATGTTACTTACCAGCAGAAGGTTTGGCCGTAGAAACTAAATTAGTTGTATCTGGAAAAAAATAATTTATGTATGTTTAGTGAAGTAAATCAAGTTACCTTTGCAGTCAGCCTTGCAGTTTCCATAGGTATTGGCCTCTTGACTATCATAAAGAGATGTGGCACACCATTTGACTCCATTGTTTTGAACATCTGTGCACGAGGTATAAGATGTACCCAAGTAAATAAATGGAAAAACGCAATCCACATCCTGTGTTGTTTGACATTTATCTAAAAAAAAAAATATTATATTCGTTTACAACGAATAATGCTAAGTTTTATTTATTTGCAAACCATACCCAAAGGTTTTACAGTGGTTGTTCCTAGAGTGTTATCTGAAAAAAAAAAAAATGTTATTCCTCTGTCTCTCACTTTATATAAGAATAATAATTACCCTTGCAATCAGCTTTACAGTTTCCAAAGCCATTGGCCTCATTAGTATCATAGACTGAGGTGGCACACCATTTAACACCGTTATTAGCAACATCTGTACATGAATTATAAGTCACACCAGAATAAATAAATGGGAATTTGCAGTCAACTTCTTGTGTAGTTTTGCATTGATCTAAAAGAAAGAGTCGTGAGTATATTTTTTATATATTGAGTAGTGTTTATAGACACTCACTTCCCAGCGGTGTCACTGTAGTTGAACCAATTGTACTGTCTGAAATGGGTAATAATTTACATCTTATAGGTTGAATTATTTTACAAATTTACCCTTGCAATCAGATTTGCAGTTTCCATAACCATTGGCCTCGTTAGTGGTATAGAGTGAGATTGCACACCATTTAACTCCATTGTTATCAATGTCTGTGCATGAATTATAAGTCACACCAGCATAAATAAATGGGAATATGCAAACTAATTCCTGTGTTGTTTTGCATGCTAAAATTTTAAATAAGTATTAAATTAATTTGATTAAATAGAGTTAAACTTACTAGTAGATGGATTAGTGGATGGAGCCATGGGTGTTGTTGATTCCTTGGGTGTTGTTGATTCCATCGATACCGTTGATGGCTTGGGAGTAGTTGATTCCTTTGGTGTTGTTGATTCCATAGAACCCGTTGATGGCTTGGGAGTAGTTGATTCCTTTGGTGTTGTTGATTCCATAGAACCCGTTGATGGCTTGGGAGTAGTTGATTCCTTTGGTGTTGTTGATTCCATAGAGCCCGTTGATGGTTTGGGAGTAGTTGATTCCTTTGGTGTTGTTGATTCCATAGAACCCGTTGATGGTTTGGGAGTAGTTGATTCCTTTGGTGTTGTTGATTCCATAGAACCCGTTGATGGCTTGGGAGTAGTTGATCCCTTGGGTGTTGTTGAGGCCATTGGCGTTGTTGATTCCATGGGTGTTGTTGAGGCCATTGGCGTTGTTGATTCCATGGGTGTTGTTGAAGCTATTGGTGTTGTTGATACCATTGGCGTTGTTGATGGTACAGCAGTTGGAACCGGCGTTTTAACGGGTGGCTGCGTTATTTTTGCTGTAGTTTTTTGAGCTGTATGGAACGTCACAAAAATCAATATTATTTTAATCAGACTCAAAATATCCATATCACTTATTTCGTCGAGACAATATACTTTAAACATTTTTTTAGTGATGATACTTACAAAGAGTAGTCCTCCATTGAAGAGTAAATAACAAAACAATAATAAGATGAAAGCTTTTCATGATTGCTGATGAATAACTGTTGAGAGAACGAATATTTATATGAAATATTAATATTTCTAGAAGTGAACTTCTACTTTAGAAACACCTGAATGTATTTGCTAAAAACATCAATATAATTGTAGAAAATAGTTAATCAAATCTTTTTCTGGAGGGTTCAAGGTTATAATGATGATAATCCTAATCCCAATTGATACTCAGATCAAATATTCATGGTATATTGACTTTGATATTCATTTATATCTTCCAAATTTGTAACAGAATTTTTTTTTTTTATCAAGAGAAATTGAAAAAATGTATTCTATAAAACTGAACAGCCCATTTTTCAGTTTTGTGTATCATTTGTTGACCCTTGTTGTTTTTAAATTGCACAAAATGACACATTCTTTTTTGGTGGTCTTTACCATTCTATATAATTAAAAATATCAGCGTTAAATGAACTATTGATTTCCAGGGTTGCATCAGTCACGTCTCTGTTAATAATTTTTTAGCGGGTAACGACAAAAATTCATTGATTTTGGAGAGGACTGAAGGCCCCTGGATTTCAAGCCTTTGCAGATAAATTGGGAATTTTTTTCTAGCCATATTAGAATTTATAGCATGACCATTTAATGATTAAATACCTATACTGAAAATTTATGAAGTTATTGTCAGTGATCTTGTGTTTTGATTCATTATATGCGACCTCCATCTTCAATAAACTTTTTGACCTTTGGATCAAATCGTGCCGCAGCCTTAGTGAAACGATCAGCAGTTATTGTCTTGCGTTTCTGCATGATGCTAGTCTATGGGGAACTCTCATTGCAGTTGACCAGTTCTTAAATGATACTTCATAGATAGTAATAAAGAGTGTTCTAATTTGGATTATTGCTCGGCCAGATTTCAGCCTGTGCAAAAATGGGAACCATTGAGATAGGAATGACTGAGCTGCCTTGGGGACATGGCAAGGGATAGAGTTCCTTACAGGTGCTAAATTATTAAGTGCAAACTTTTATTCCATTCAGCGGAGCTAGGAGGTCACATTTTCTTTGACCAAGACATAAAAGTCTTAAAAAGCTGTTAGAATAAATCCCGTTCCAATTACATGATTTAAACAAATCGTACCATTTTAAAGTTCTAACATGACAACAGATCGGTGAACATTCATTTAAGCTCTCTAGAATTATAATCGAGGTTGAAAATCCAGCTGAGAATGGACGAGTTAAAAAAAAAAAACGAAAATCAATATTGTAACCCTGACAATTTCAAGAATGTTTTGGAGAAGACAAAGAATAATGCTGGTGCATTATATCTACTACAATCAGCTGTGTAATGTTCATGACGGTGCATTATATCTATTACAATCAGCTGTGACAAGAGAGAAGGGAAAAATAAAAAAAGAAATTTGAGAGAATTACTCCGATGTCGTTTTATGAGCACACACGGACTTCATTCAGATTTTGAATATAATTGAATCTATTTAGGAAAGGATGTTCACTATTCAGGAATTACATAAATGATAGTGACAAACGCTAAGGAAAAGAAAATTCCTTTTTTATATTACCAATTACAAATTAACGGGCCAGCCCAAAAAACACCGGATTTACATCATCGATCATTATCTATATGGTTATTTGGGTCCTTGAGCGTGCGCCCAAAACAGTATTCAATACTATCATTACTAATTTAAGTTGAATTTACCGAGCCCACTTTCATGGACTTAGATCTCAGGATTGCCAAGATATTGATGTTTAAACTTGTTCCGGAGTTTTAATCCCTCCCTGCATATGGCATTCAATACTATCATTACTAATTTACCTATTATTAGGGTTGTATTTCCAAGCATTTTTTAGCGAGCTAGCTTCGTTGTTATTTCGATCTGAAAAGAGTTTTTTTTATTCCCAGGAAAAAAAAATATATAATATCTTTATTATATTTATAATTTTGTTTTTCCTGTTATCGTAGATACTATAATTCAAAACGGGGGAACAGATTAGTCTGAAAGTTAGCATGCAGACGAATAAAATAACCAAGTATGTTCCTATGATACTTTTTCGGGCCACCAAGGTCATTAAGAGCACTTTTTTTTGACGAAAACGAAACCATCCTTTCCTTCTCTCTTGCTATATATATCTCCTTTTCTTTTTCATTCTCTCTCACGTCGTTACCTGTCTTGTATCACGCAACCTTTCCTCCAAAAAGAACCCCCAAAAAAGGGATGAAATTATTGTGTAGTTAGCCAAATAAGTCAATCATACCAACTGCTATTTATCTCTTATATACTCCCAGACTACCACTCTCATATCATTTCTTCATCATTTTTAAAATGAATTACATATCATTAAAATCTCACTAGTATTTTATTCTTTAATGTATTATAATATTGCTAAGTGATATTTTATTCAAAAAGAGGTTATACATTTGTATTTGTAAATGATAGCCGAAATTTATTAATATAAATAATAACATGGCCAATTTATATATTATATTATCGTCGAAGGATCAACAAGAAATTGTATATTATTGTCCTTTTGAAAACGGAGCAAAAGTATAGAGCAACTAATTACTTTGTTGATTTATCAAAATAAATAAATTATGAAATAGACATGACGCATCAAACGAGAAGAGGGAGTCGACAGCTGACAACAAAATTCATAGGGGATTTTTTGTTAGCAAGCTAACGCAGTATCCTCTGTCTCTTTCGGCATCCCTATTTCTGTCTCATTTCTTTAACCTTCATTTTTTGTTTCTATTCCCCTCTATTCAGCCCTACAACGTGGGTATACTCACCTAGTATATGTATATATATAATAAACCTATTTGTATATGTAATAATATAGTGGTGTTGATAATTTTTGGTGCTAAGGCCTACTCCTTCCCAAATTATGAAAGCTAGCAACGCCCTTGGCTGTTATCATCATTATTTCGTTCTGGAGGTGATAAAATCTCATTATCGAGTGAAAAATACAAGAACCTGTGCTCATGAATGACGCAAAGCAAGAATAAGGATTTGGTGTGGAGTTATGATGGACTCAGAGTGAAATATAGTATTAACAAAATAAATCGTTTTTAATTTTATTTTTCATTGATTATTCTTGAAGAGAGAACATCTAACTATTAAGTAATCACGATTGCATGAAATATGAGGAGTAGAACTGAGGATTTGTTGTGGAGATATAAGTGTAGTCCCCGTTGGAATCAGAGTAGAATTTAGGATCGACAACGGAGTAACTCCTACCTATGTCATTACTGGATACAAATTAGAGTTTGTGTTTATTTTTCGAAGGTCATTTAATAAAATCTTATGACATCTAAGCGGCTTTCCTCTCAAAAATTATTCAATTGATATGGTTTCCATGTTAATTTTTGGTTTAAAGCTTAGGATTTTCAACTTTAAAAATTATTAACCGGCCCAGATGAAGCAGATTAGTTCCTTCGTGTGGGCAGGAAACTTTTTGAATCCAAATCAAAGAAATACGTCGTGGTTTTAAAACTTTGCCGAGTAGATATAAATTTAACAAAAACGGGACGAAATGTAGCGGGTGGCTCATTGAAATTTAAATACTTACTAATTCAATAATGAATGAATGTTGATTTATTGAAATTGATTCATATTTCAATATATATTAAAGTATAAACAATTAGTTATAAAACAAAATAACACTCAGCTCCCTAGCGTTTGTAAAAGTCGAAAAACAAACTTGAAAGTGATCAACAAATTTCCATTCTCGCACCCCCAAATCTTTAGGCTTCTCCAGGACCCTCTCATTTACACCATTAACAATTCCAAAACGTTGGAGAGGAAGGAGGGCTCTGTCATAAAGGTCAAACTGGGTACGGAGAAGTTATAGAAAACAACCCACCCCAACCACCTCAACTCCATGAGGGATCATGCAAGAAACCTTGGGATTTCACTCCAGACTGTCGAGAGAGCTATCAAAAAGTGAGTGAAAATAGCCTTGTCAATGGTAAAGAGGCCACTTTTGACACCAGCAATGAAAAAAAAAAAACATTTTCACCGAAGAAAGACTCGTTTGAACTTTTTTTTGACACTTCTGCACTCCCTTCCCCCTACAGCACTGATGCCAACACTCTCTACTTTACCTTTTGAGTACATGTCGAGGAGAAGGTCCTTCATCCAAATACCAAAGCTACTGTAATCCAGCACTTGGACGCCATGAAACAGGACACCATCTGCAGCGGGTGTCAGCCCTTCCACCACCACCTAGATGCCATAATTTCCGCTAAAAGAGGTACGTTAATGATTAAGAGAGCTCTGACTCAAATCTATTTATAGTATACATTTTTTTATAGTCTAGTGTTAATGAATAAATTATATCATATTGATGTTTAAAACTCAAATTGTTCAGATTTTAATGGACTACTCGATAATAGAAGGACATCAGACGTAACAAGACGAAATTAACTTTGTTATTGATCTATAATCATTGATGAAAATTTGAAAATATTGAATATAGCAATTATTATTTATATTTAGAAAAGAGGCAGATGTTTTCAATAAGTTTCTACATTAGATGGAACTGAAAAGATAGAGAGAATAAGAGAATTTTATATATACAAAACAGATTCAATTTGTGTGTGTTTTTGAGTGACTATCGAGGGGCCTATGAGGCTGAAACTTGCCATGAGAATGACATGTATCTCGATGTAGCATATAAAATAATCTTCCTCAATTCCACGCTATATATGATCCATCCCTCAGCTAGTTTTTGGGCAATTAGAGTCTTGCAATTACTTAACACCGCTTTTAAAGCCTCCTCCTCATTGAAGCAACGCTTACGAATGAAAGGAACACCAAACAAGGCCTTTAAGTTGCCTTTGTCAGTAATCTTTATGTTTAACCTTATCAGTTCCTTCAAAAGGTACAATCCAGGGCACTCTAAAAGAGCATGCACCTCGTTGTTTGCTGCAATCTTTACAAGGATGAAAAAATTGGAGTGTTCTCGTTGAAATATGGAATTGTGAGGTGAACTTCCTTCCGTCATAGATACCACTTAATGACTTTAATATCCTTACTTTCCATTCTTGTGGTATGCCTAGGTTGGGGGTACAATATTCGCAAATCGTTGTTGTATCAACACTCAAAAATTAAATTTTAAATGCCGAGGGACAAGGGGCAGATTTAGGGCTGCTTTTCTTTACAGAAGAAAAATACACCTTCAAGTAAAAATATGTTACGTGGTCTTATGTCATGCATTGATATTATACTTTTTTTTTAAACTTATAATAATACATCCCATATAATATGCAGGTGCTATATTACAATGCAGAATAGAATACCCTAACGCACACCCGCACCGAAGAGGTCTAAACATCAAAAAGAAATAGGATTGACCATTGTCAATGTGATTTCCTACGCCCTTCTTGATCTGAGAAACCGGGGGTAACCTTTAGCTTGTAAAAAAATAATTTCAAAAATTTGGAGAATTTTAGTCATTTTTTTGATATTGTCGTTTTGATGTGCGTTGGATAAATTCAGTGTTCGATCATACCTTGCCGATTTTGTAAGTTTGTCCACGAATAAAGATTTCCATTAGCATTGATGTCCGGAGACTTGCTAGGCTACTCTATACCTTAATGTGCTTCTTGTATCACTCCTGGACTACTTTGACCGTATGTTTGAAATCATTTTCATAATGGAAAACTCATTTTTAGAGCTCTTTCCTAAGGTTTCCGACCAAGATTTTAAGAGTACATGGCCCCATTTGTTGTTAAATTGTCATAGAAATAATCAAACTTGTATTAAACGATCGGGCAAGGGGAAATGAAAAAGAAAACATTTAATGCTAGGGATCTCTTAAACAAGATTTTCGATTATGACGGCATTAACTTGTCATTTATAGAATTTTGGTAAGACCGATCCATGCCAAACTTTTTTCACAAAAAAATCAGTAAGCTGTACAACCGGTCTAGGATTTTCAAACCGAAACAAAACACTATTTATTACTAAAAATTCCTCCTATTTAACCCCTAATTAACAATTGAGAATATACAATAATTTATTAATTATTGATTCAAAGTATTCAAAATTATATATGTTTATTTGTCAACTTTAGTCAGCATGTGATACAAAAAAAAAAAAGAGACCAACCTATACAACTATTGTTACTCCTAATGCCTTTGTTCAAAATGGAGTAAAATAATTGTTAAAAAGAGTATATTTCTATATTTAATTATCTACGACACTTGTTATTCATAATATATAAACATCTAAATATTGAAATCATATACCAAGGAATTTTACATGAAAAAAAAAAAACTACTGTTTACAACTTATAGAAGGTTGAACAAACTTCAATTAAACGTGTAAGTTGTTTTTTTTATCACAGGATTGCGGGAAAATATGTGTGTTTTCCTCACAATACTACTGATTAAATATAAATGAAAAAAAAATGTGTCTGTAAGTACATCTATGTATCCCGGGGTTGTCCCTCAAACACAAAAACATAGACTGTATTTTTATGTCAGCTGTCAATGTTTCTGCTTCTTTTAATCCTAATCTCAATCCAAATTAGCTGTCATTAAGCTGTGAATATTGATAAAATAATCATGACAAAATTGGGAAGAATTGGCTTAGAATTGGTTAACTACCAGACTTGTGACCGGAACGGATTTTTTTTAACATTGAAAACTAAAAACGAGGTTTAAAAGTTCCGTTAAAATAATATTTACAAAAAGAAATCAAGTCCTCAAAGTTTATATATTTTTTTTACTTTTTTAAATATGATTTAAAGGCCTGATAAAGCAAAGGCAAACGCTTGGGATACTATTTTGTGGCCGCGGCAAAGGGTCGGGGCTGAGGTGGCATTTTTTGAAGGCTCTTATCGAACATGAAAGTTTCTAGTACTCTACTTTATCTCCCATATATTAACTTGTTGACTGGTTCAATAATTGTGAATCATGGGAGTGAGGCTCATCATTTGTCCATTAACTTATGCAAATAGGTCACTAAAATTCCCTGAGGACCCCTTTATGAAACATCAGGAGTCATGTGCTAAGATAATTAGGTATCTTTCGATATTTACATAGTACTTCTTGTCTTTAGTTATCTCTTATATACAGTGTGCAACAGCAAAGCATGACTTGTTAGCGTAGCTTATGAAAAATCAACTTCATCAAGAACAAACATTGTTTTGAATGATTTGGCTATATATTATTCAAAAAACCAATAATTACAAAGTAATTTCTCGAAATGGCCACCCTTTGCTGCGACCATGGACTCCATCTAGGCCCAGAAGTCTACACACATCATGACAACGTGGCCCTCGGACATGGACGCCCACTGCCACTCGGTGGAGGTCTTTAGCGCGTCAATGCTTGGATGGAAGACGACACAGGTCCTATTTTCGATATAGCCATAGTCGAAAGGATTCATGTTAGTCGAGGAAGGAGAATACAAATCGTGTTTCTGGACATTGGAAAACATCTCTTCCAGCCATTGCTGCGTTGTTCGGGCCTTGTGCCCCGTGTAGGAATCCTGCTGGAACACAAAGTTTAGGTTTTAGTAATTACAACATCTTGTATTTAATTTTGAATTGAATATTATTTTGAGAAAATATAGATAGTAAGACAATACATTTTATAAGATTCTAAAAAGTTCATAAGAAATCAACAGCCTACCATGTCAAACAAAAACCATGGAAACTGCACAGTTAAAAAAAATAAGGTCTTTTTTTACGTTTTTAGACTAAAAAAAAATTTTTTTGTCGAGTGAATCAGATGGATGATTTTCAAATAATGGGAAAATCAACACTTCCATTTTGCTATCTTTTTCAGCAATACCTGAGAGCTGATTGTGTCTACCGACTGTAGGGGATCTCCGGAGGTATGAATCTACTCGAGGGAACAAAGTAAAGATGACTAGAGGAACTATCCCATGAATCAACTAATGGGTGTCATTTACAATGCTCTGATGATTGATGAGTGGAGAAAAGCCAATGTGCATTAAGAATGTTTTTAAGAAGGCCAAACGTAACCTGGGAATTATTCAATGCAACTTCAAAACTAGTGATGCTTTGTTTATGGTAAAATATATAAACTTTATGTCCACCCGATTTTAATGTACGAATCTGAGATCTGGAATCCTTCAAGAAAGTACTTTATTGATTCCTTAGAAAAGGTACAAGCCAAGTTTGTGTCGTTTTTTTCCTTCAGCGGGAGATAACGAAAACTACGAATGCAAAATAGCACAAAAATTGGCCTTATCACTTGTCACATAGACGTGCAATGATTATACTACACCGAATTTTAAGAAAAAAGATTAACCTATCTCCCTCAACCTGGATACCAAATGAAGGCTATCTGTTCCACAAAACCAGACTCTCCACTCAAAATCCCATCTACCAACCAAAAATCAAAGTTTCACATTTTTAAGCATAGCTTCTATTACAGATCTATTATTCTTTGGAACATAAATGAATAAGTCAACTATAGGCTTATTATACAAATTACAGGGATGAAGTAAGATACCCAAGAATTTTAGCTATAGTTTAGTGCCTATATTTGGTTTAAGAGAAGTATATATACCCCGATTTGGGTCATAAAATGTGTACATATATAATACATTTATTATGACAATCGATTTTGTCTACTTGAAGCACAATTTGTGGCACACCCAAAGGGGCAATAAGAATATTTTAATGATAGAAGTTGAGTGAAACTCATTGAAAAATACAAATCTTATTCACTCTAAATTATGACAAAAATCGTTCCCACTTGCTTTTGTCTGGACCAACCACAAAAAATACATCCACTCCAATAGTTAATGAACATTTTTAAGTCAATTATGGGCTTATTATACAAATTACTGGGATGAGTAAAGATAACCAAGAATTTATATAGTCTATTAATCTTTTTTTTATTCACTTAGTGTAGACATCAATTTTAGAAATTGAGTGCAATTTGCAGCCCACTTAAAGGCTAAATAAGAATAATTCAAATGTAATCCACACTCAACTTTGACAAATTACAATTGACAGAGTGGAAAGTAGGAAGAAGTTTGGAGCAATAATAGCAATAGTCTTCTGCAAAGCTTTCGACTCTATTTCAGATAGGCAAATTCTTAGATCTGTAAAAAAGTTACTTTTGAAACAGGTTTTTTACCCCGTTCGTGCCTTGCTATAGAACGGCACTTCAACGATCTCATTGGATGGACTAGAAAGCCAGCCAATCATCTTAGAACAGAGATGGTACAGAGGCGTTGGGATTAGCTTTGAGGGATCTCAGTATATTATTGATTTGTATGCAGATTATGTAACTTTCACCGTAGAGGCAAATTCTGAGTCTCAGTTAATTGCAGAATAACGTCTTACTTAATTATTTTCAGAAGTTTCAAGAAAAATGGGTTGACTGTGAATAAAAATAAGACCTCTATTTTACCTTTGGACTCCAGGAAGCCTGAAGAGGATCTTACAGTCGGAAGCTGTAAAATTAAAAGAATGGTGGAAATGTTTGTTATCAAATGGAATAGCAGTGGTATTCATCAAGATAACTTGAACGAAATTCGGACCTCCGTCAACAAAATAACTTCTTTTTGGAAAATATTCAACCTTCAAAAAAGAGGTGACTTTTATAACAATTTGGTAATAGCTTTAATTTTATATAAGGCTACATCAAGTCTGCAAAAAGCTATTTCAGAAGAAGACAAATGACTTAATTGTTTGTTTTATAAGAATTATATCAAACCCATGAAAAAAACCTAAATTCCATATAGGTGGTGGAGTAGCCCAACTATCTCTTATTGTCCCGAAAATTTACTCCAAAATTTTTGTGGATATTTTGAGAAATCCAGAAGTAGAATAGAGAAGAAGTATAACGAACCGAGAACTGTACATTTGGCTTATGATGGGGACTAATTTGACCAACAAAATTACATCTTTGAACTCTCCAGTTTGGGGCTCAGATCAGAGAATATTTTGGATACTCACCCCTGCATTTAAAAATGACTCAACCCTTTATATAATTCGGCAAAATAAAAATAAAAAGTTCTTTTTTAGAAATTTAAAGGACCCCTCAATTTTAGAAGAACGCCCAATCACACGAGATATTTTAACTACTCATAATTTAAATTCGAAAGAATTGCTCAACGATGGTAGAATAAGATTTCCACTTGTTTATTCTTCAAAATATTATTCAATGCCATGCCCGTGGCACGTTAAGATGGTCCCCCCTAAACTTTGATGCAGCTATAGATTGACTCTGGGAGCTGCATAGTAAGTGTTTGGGCCTCCCTATGGGTTAGAAAAGAAAAATAAGTTCTTCTCTGAGGGGAATAAATGATGATAAAAAGTTTACCGTGCAGTTACAAATCTTCACAGATTGTATTAAATATACTAGGGCCTGCAAGGACTGTGGAAAACTATATAATAACACACTTCATGCGTTTGTGGACTGCCCTGTCATCAATATCCTAAAATATTTTGAATCTATAAATCTAAAAGGGTAGACGAATGGGAAGAAAAATATGTTAAAGGTCTTGTTCTTTTTGTAATTTCTAAGAAGAAGGGTGGAACTTCTGAGGTAACAAGGGATCTGAACTTTGCAATTCTTAATTGCCAGCCGAGTAACTAATTACCAGCCTATTCGGGAGGATGAGTTAAGAGGTATCATCTTGGCAGCTTCAGCCCGCTACTCAATGAAAATTTCTAAATCAGGATGTGAGTCAAGGAATTTTGCAGGGGAAGAAATCCGGTACCTTCCATCAACTTTACGGAATCATTGAAGTATTTGAAAAAGGGTTCTAAGAAATTTTAACAAATATTGATCATAATTGTTAATTTGTATGTTTACTGTTTTTTGGTTTTTTTAAGATTGATATTTAGAATATCAGTTGAAATTCAACCTTGGAGTATTAAGTATAAACTATAATATTTATATATGTAATTATTTATGCATTTGTCCGGTTTATTTATATATTTATGTTCTATATAATATATGTACCAAATAAAGAATGTTGAAAAAAAAATCATTCTAGCCTACTTTTGTGGTAAAATATTTTGTATATAAATCATTTCATTTGTTGTAGGCGTATGTATAATTGAGAAAATGACTTTTTGACACTGCTATAGAGTATGTGTATAATTGAGAGTATAATTATCTCATAAAAAGGCTTTTAAATCAAATCATAATGATTTTCAGTATCTAGACAGAACATCACAAAAGCAAAAAAAAAAAATATTCTTAAATATGATTGAAGGACAAAATAATTATATTTTTATATTTCTTTAATACAAATTACATTGTAACATAAATTGTATCTCGAAACCTCTCATTTTAAAAGAAACCGAAAAATGGCCAAACATCCCTTGGTAGTTCATAGTTTGCAAATTCCACACTATTAAGTTACTATTCAAATTTAATTGTTGAAAGTTGTTCAGAGTGTACATTCAATAACCAATTTGAACCAATGTTTAGAGCACTTTTAAGGAGGGTAGTAGAAAAATCCACAGGGGACAACAAAATACAATGTATATTTGTACGTTTATGAGGTAACGCTCTTAAATATAGACCTCTTTTAATGATTTACAAATATGTTACTGCTAATGATTAGTTTGTGCTTCATTGAGAGGTTTACTATCCCATTCTCTGATAAGGATCCTATCATTTTCCTTAGCTATTAGTGTTGGGGCTCGGTCTGAAAATCTGAAATCGGTCTGAGATTTGTATGATTTTTAGTGAGACGAATGAGTTTGATCCTTAAAGTAATTTTGGTTTGGGTTAGACGTGGGCTGATATATCGGATCAAAATTGGAGAACTGATATTTTGGACAAAATATCGTAACGGTATCGGAGGAAATGCTTAAAAATTTCGATATTTATCTGATATTTTGCAGGGCTTAAAGATGACATCCGCCCTCTTTTTGAGTGGCACTGCAACCAAAGGTCGTCCTCACATCATTTTTTTATCGTATGTAATATAGGTACAAGCAAAAGACTTCAATCAGAGTCTAATTTCATCACAATAGAAAAACTTTACACGTAGCTTCCGGAGATTCAGTTCACAGAGGAGGAACAGAGATGCGTCGTAGTTATGTTCCTAATTAATAATCAAGGACAAATTAGCAACTGTGACATCTGTAACAATACAAGGCTCACAAAATGTAACTTCCAGGAAACCAGGAAGTAACTGGAGGATTGGAAGAACCCCCAAAAGACTATTTTGAGGTCACAGAAAGGTCTGAAACGAGGTGTTCATCGAGAAAGTGGGCACCCTCATGACCAGTCCCCAACAAAGTCATTCGTCTCAATTGAAAAGGGACTTGATTCAGCAACTGGGATATCTGTTACACCCCTTGACTGATAATGTGTTATGTCCATGAAACCAGGAAGTAACTGGAGGATTTGAAGAACCTCTAGATGACTATTTCGAGGACGTAGAGTACACAGGAGGACTCCCGGAAGGTCTAAAACATGGATTTCATAGAGAAAGTGCGCACCATCATTCACTGGTCCCCATTGAGGTCCTTTGTATCAATTCGAAAGGAACTTGAAGTCAATGACAAGAATTTTAGGTCAATGGTGAACGAGGATCTCAAATGTGAAACCGGCAAGATCTTGACCCCTTCCAACGGCTTTGATCTTAATCCTATGGGTTATTTTGTTTGGGGATATCTTGAGGGATCTACTAATAGACGTCCCCCCCCCCATAGTTAAGGCAAATCATCCACCTGGAATCCTTGATCTCGGACGTCGTAATCAAGACTTGGTCCCACTTCAGAGGCCGTATCAAGGTCATGATCGATGCTGTGGGATATACTATCATGTAAGCCTAAAAACACATGACCTAAACTTTTTGAAGTCATGCTCCAATTCCCATGTCTCATTACAGTGACTGCAGAAGTTCCACCCATCCTTAACTACTCTGATTTTGATGATTTTTTAGAATTGTTCACAGTTTAAAAAGAGCTAATTATAATTCAACCAATCAACGTACAGAACACTGATTAAGAGAAGAGATTAAGAGAGGATCAAAAAAAATCGCCAGTAGACCACAAAATATAAAGTAAATTTTTGCGTGAGCTAGGTAACACCCTGTTCACCACAACACAAATGTACATTGTGTTTGGTTGTTAGCCGTCGATTTTCTTCTTCTTTCCCTCTAATCAGTGCTCTTGAAATTGTTTGGTTAAGTACGAATTAGTTTTTATGAAGCTGGTAATAGTTCTCAACTATTATTCAATAATAATTCCATAGTTTGAAGAAAACGCCAACTACCAACTGATTTTATGTCTTTTTTCTGTTTCTTTGCCGTAGGAGAGATTGTGAGATAAAATACAGGTAACGACGACGTACCTTTTGTTATTCTTATAATAAATAATAGTTATTTTCCAATCTAAATAACATTAGATATTTTTTGTTTTGGTATAGGTAATCTCTAAAATGTAGGCTATATCATTTTTATTTTTTATTTAAGTCCGAACTTTGAGTGAAATGCAACTCAAATTGTAGCCAAGTATCCGTTCAATTAGTGTTTTGGAGTTGGGTAGGTGCCCAAAATTTACCACATATTTACGTCCAAGGATTTGAATCGACCCGGATCCAAGAAAAAATGAATCTGTCCTATCGTTACTATTTAATTGAAATTTCCAGATGGTTCACAACAAATCAATTATTTGATAAATTCCACATTCTAGTAAATCAATATATAACATATACGTATAGTTACTGAGTGGTCCATTTCAAGTACGAAAAAATACCGGCCAATGTCATTATCAGATCGGACTCCCAATCAGCAATTCCTACAATCTTGAATGCACTTACTACTAGTGAAGAAGTTTTAAAATGTAAAGAAACCCCCATCAAAGGAATGAGTGAAAAAATATACATCTAGAGTGGTGCAAAGGACATTCTGACATAACAGGAAATAAATTTGCAGACCATCTGGTGAAGAGGGCTACTGACTCCAAGCTACATAGAGAATGTAATTAATGACTTCTTCTGTCAATATGGGTGGGACCAATATAAAAAGATCAAAGTATGAAACATACACATACTATGTATACTTAATAAGCCGAAGTCGAAGTGTATCAAGCTGGAAGAGAAAAATTAAGACTCATTGTATAAGCCTACACTGGGCATGGCCCTTTTCTTGCCCACCTAAGCAAGTGGAAAGACATAATCTCAACGTGCAATGTCTGTATGGAAGAACTACAAATCAATAGATGAGATAGACATCAAGCAATGAATGAGGAAAACGAAGAATTTCGTATTTTAAAATTTATGAAACGTAAAAAATAAAACATATTATTGAACAAAATTTTAATGTAAACTTGGTTTTCAAATCTAGTAGAACAAATACCCCGTTGTGTGGTCGTGTTCGTTGCCTTATATTTGTAAAATTTTATATTATGTAAGTATGGCAAGCAGTAATTGATATTTAATTAACTAACTAGTATATCAGAGTGGTTCATTACAATCTGAAAACTTTGAATTTTAAACTTCAACAATATATAATTTATTAATTAACTAGAATCTACAAAAAAAAAATATATAAATAAATATGCGTCTGACCTCTCTTAATCATTAATATAGACGGCCCTTAGCAGCAATGATGGCTTCCAGGTGGTAGGGAAAGGCTTGGCACACGCTGCAGATGTATTCCTCTGTCATGACGTTCCAGTGCTGGCTGACAGTGTTTTTGAGGTCCTTGGTGTTTGGATGACGGACATTTACTTTGTTGTAAATTAATTTTAAAATACATAAATATAAAATATACAAATGAATTTAAAAATTATTACAAGATTGTCCATGACCCGATGTTTTTTTTAAATGTAGAAGGTTGTCTTTTTTAAGGCACTAATTCAATTTATTCAAAAAAATTATATACAGCTGATGTCAAGAAGGGTCTTTATTCATTAATGCTCTATGTCCCGCTCACACTTTTCCTTCCTGCTCCTACACAAATCCCATCTCTAAATATAACTAAAGAAGGGATTTTTCGTAAGAAAAAACTAAGTATAGCAATTAGAAAAGGAAAAACGGTCAGTGTTCTGCAATTTCTTCTGTTTTTTTTTAATATTATTATTATTTAAAAAGCTGGGTGTGTGTTAACATCTCCATTTAAAAGAAAAAATATAACCAGTTTCTGGCGTGTGTAAATTGATTTAAAAATGCATTCTATAACACCATTTTGAAATGTAGAAGGTTCTTCGGTGTGTAGCAGTAATTCATTTGTCCCCTCCCCAAAATCATATAAAAGGGAGATGATATTAAAAAGGGTCTTAATTCAGATGCAATATATGTCGCGCTCCTGCCCTCTCCTCGCACTCCTAAACAAATCGTATCCCTAAATATAACTTGTTACTTTGTTTATTAATCAATTATTGATCAAAAAAGTACAAAATACAAGCAAAACGGCAGAATGTGTGCGATGTCCTCCGACAAGAAGATCTTCACAGATTACCCTGTTCTTTACTGGAGAAATGATCGCTTCTTGGGTGAATCAAGAGCTCAGTTCGAGGGAACCTTCAGGACCAAACATCCATTCCTTGGACTTTATCAAGGGCAGCTGTGCTTCTGTTCCTGCCCGTATTGAAGCCATCATTAAGAAAAAAGAGGGAGAAATATTGACCAATCAGTGTAGAAATTGTTGAATTACCAACTTTTGCTTCAAAAGTTTGCCATAAAAATGGCACAAAATAAAATATGTAGAAGTGAAAACAGTTTTTATAATTTTCTACTCTTTAAGTCCTCACCCTGTAGAACTGGAGTCTGCTCTCAATTTAAATTTTGGAGTCATATCGGGTGAGTTAAATATCCACTGTTTGGGAAGTTATAAATTATTTTTTTTTTAAATAAAAAACATAATATTATTAAAAAAAAAAACTTTTCAATTACATTTAATAATACCGGGTAGCTAAAAAAAAAAAAGAAGGAATCCATATCTTCATTTACTTGGGAGCTGAAAAAAAACCTCATGATTCGATTGAGAAAAATTAATTTATACGCAAAAATATTATTACTGACTGATTGAGGGTCAGTTTATGTTTCTTAATCATATTTTATGATTATATATTTTTTTTTAAATGAATACTTACTGTTAGATGGTACAAAAATCAGAGTTCCATTTCGCAATTTGGGGTGGATGACTCTAAACATGCTGAAAATTGTCTTAACTACAATGGGGGTATTTCTATAAATAACATCATTACCAACATCCTCCATTAATTAATGATGGTTCCTCGGGAAGGGAAGAATTTACCCGTGTATTTCTCCATAAATTTTTTGAAAGTAGGATAATTAGCAATGGATAAGGTTATATTACATGCAATAAGCATCTTTGTGAGATCAAGGTTAAAGTCTGACTTGATGTATTCATCATTAACTTGATTTTTTAGAAGAATATCCATGCTCTTGATATGAGATGAGGATAATGAGTGGTGTGTAATTCTAGACAGGGGACTAAAGGTACATTTATATCGATAAATCCGACAAGCCGTCTGTTTCTCCTCCGGTAATTATTTTTCAAATTCATGGGCCTCCATTTTCAGAAAGCCAGACAGAAGGCAACGTTATTTTATACATTTTATGCAGTTCTCTATCGACGATCAGCATCTAATATTATATTAATTTTGAATAATAAAGGCGGGAATGATAACGTTCTTGATAAAAGAAGATGTATTTAATTTAATCAATGATGCCATAAGTATTTCTTCTCTTCTCCTCGCACGCCTTTGTATTCTTACCAAAATTGTCAACTTTATAAATTATAAGTTATACTGTAATATCAATGAAGTAAACTTAAATCTTCCGTTATGTATTACGTAGGAACCCTTTCCAGCACTCAGCCTCAGATATGTTAACAAATCTTCCAATTCCGACAAAACTGTGGAACAAGATGATGAATTAAATATCAGAAGCAGATCCAGACAAGCTTGTTTTTCCTTTGATATTCAATTTCAATACAATAAGACACTGTTAAATTAATATTATTGACGACGAGACGAATAATAATACTCTCCATAGCAAGACATAACCTATCTAAAAACTTATTCTCTATACTCGTGATTTCCAACATTTTCTAACTGCAACGGACCAACGTTAGACAATTTTAGGGACACTTTAATAAATATTTTACATGGTAGTTTATGTTTCAAAACGATGAATCTATTAGACTACTCAAATGAAAAACTCATCTTGATAATTATAGAGAGTGAGACATCCTAGGGATAGAGTAGTGTCAGGACTTGGCCAAATATATATAAGTTCCAACACATTCGATCCGAATGATAGATTAATTCACATTGTCCATTAAGTCTCAGTCATTTATTAATTGAGTCCTTCTCTTCTTAAAACATATTATATCCTTCTTATATATATAATTATTGGCAGTTGTCTGAATAAAAGTTGGATCCCCTGTTTAAGCATTCTCATAACGAAAAAAATCAATTATTAGCTAATCAACACTTAACTATTGCAATTTGTGATTGTATTGTACCATGATTCATGACCAAATACATTCAATATTTTTTTCGGTAAAAAGTATGTTCAGTGAAGTGTCAATTCGGGCATAACATTTTTGCCAGAGTGTTTGCTCACGGACAAATATGGAGAAGGAATCATCTTAGATTCTAAGATATACTTATTAATATAAATGTTTCTTTGTTTTGTTTTTAAATGAATCGACCTTTAAAACAAATCATGCATAATGTATTTAATTCAAATGTTAACCTTGAAAGGTACTTATTTTAAGAAACAAAAATTAACAATAAAATTATAATCACAAATCTTGAAATATTTGAACAAAGGCAAAAAGTAATCATAAAATAAACGCTTCATGAAAGGTGATTATATTACACTCATTAATTTAATATAATTTACTAATAATTAACAGTACTTATTTGTGAGTAGTTTTATAAATAAAAATCAATTTCTTTTGGTGCCTTTAGTCATTATTACATTATACGTCGACATGTTAATATTCATTAGATATATTTTGTTTGTTACGAATTTTTTGATAGGATTAAATGTAAAAGCATTGGATCCATGTTCCATCGATGAAATGGAAGTAAGTAATTGCTGCTATGAACTTTTGTAAATTTGTATAATAGTTTTATAAAAGAAATTCTCCAAAAACAAATAGCATCAAATTGTTAAATTAAGGGTCTTTAAAATTTATGTCAGAATAATGATTAATTAATTAATTACACAAGTCAACATAATCTATTAAATGTATATATTTAATTTTAGTAGTACTGACAAGTTAATCTCAAATATGTAATTAGTTGTTTTTTTGTGTTTTTTTGCATAAAATCGGGTTTTAAAGAATTTTTGATTTGAAATTTTTTGAGTATTTTTAATCTTTATATACCAAGTGGTCCATTCAAATCTGAACACTTTCGATTTTAAACTTCAACAAGATATAATTTATTAATTAGCAATAGAATTTCAACAAAATTTAAAGCATAAATAGATGTGTTTCTGAGCTCTCTTAATAATTAATGTACTCAACATAAGCGGCAATGATGGATTATAGGCGGAGGTGAAAGGCCTGACACATGCTGTAGATGTAATCATCTGTCATGGCGTCCAAGTGCTGGCTAACAGGGGCTTTGAGAGCATCGGTGTTTGGATGGCGGACAATGCTGGCCCTCCCCTCGACATGCACTCAAAAGTTGTAGTCGAAGGTGTTGGCATCATGACGGTGGGGAGGGGAGGGGGTAGAAGTGTCATAAAAAGTTCAAAATCCTTGCAACCGAAGATAGGGTTTCTTTCATTGCTGGTGTCAAAAGTCGCCTCTCCACGTTTGCAAGGCTCTTTCCAGCATCTTTTTCAATACAGTCTGGTGTGAACCCCTGAGATCCCTTCCATGGAACCTCATGGACTTCAGGGGATTGCCCTGGGCTGTTTTCTTTTAACTCCTCTGGGTCCAGTTTCCCCTTTCTGATAGAGCCCTTCTTCCTTTCCAACGTTTCAGAATTGCTGAGGCCTTAGTCGGGGGTCCTGGAGACGCCTAACTTCTAGGAGTGCACGAATGGAAATTCGCTGATCACATTCCAATCTCCTTTTGTTGACTTGTACGTATGCTAAAGAGTTCAGATTTGTTTTGTTTTGTAAATAATCTTTTATGCTTGAGCACATTTCAATTTCTACAAAAATGAACATATTTTGTCCCGTTTTCGTCACATTATTTGTACAGGAAATATATAAATTGTTCAAAAGCTGTTCTATTATGTATTCGTATTGCAAAATATCAATTCATTTTAATCACTCAACCTTCATTAATTATAGAAGTAGTATGTGTTCAGATTTCAATGGACCACCTGCTATGTAGGTTCCACCCAACTTTGAGTAAGTCAAAAAAGTCAAAAAATTCCTCCCCAAAGTTTTAAATATATAATTGAATTGTTTACCCATTTATATTTAAATATATATTTTTGTCCTTTTTTAAAAATGTCAGAAGTTAACATTCATAGATTTATACTTAAAAGAAAATCAATCATATATTGCAGCTTTACTAGACCTTCTAGAACGAACCAAATAAGTTCATTTGGCGTAAAAACTATTGAGATACTGAGACGTAATTTATTTTCAAACAAGACCCTTTCAATATGCTGGTTGTATAGTCTTTAAATGACATTTTCTCAGGATTCATGATCGCATACCAATTATAATCACTTATTTAAAAACTGCATACAATTTTTCATCATTAAATTTAACTTGTATACTTGTTACTACTTCAAAATATTCTCAAGCCTATAAAAAAGGAAAAAAAATTCAAAATTTTCAAATAGAAAATTCTTGATAACCGAAAAGCTAGCTATATATTCCTTAATAGCTACTCATGGGCTTTTAGAATTGTTTGTCTAATTTAAAATTTTGTATCATATTCTGTAGGGAACCAGAAAATTTCAATATTTTTTGTAAACTTGAGTAAAAATCTTATTGAACAAATATTTCTAAAATATACCGATAAATTGTCTTTAAATTTTATGTTGGAACAATTATTAATTAATTAATTATCATTGCCTTTGCTAAAATTACTGTTTATACAAAGTGGCCGTAAATAAACTTTAAAATATTCTGGAATGGTTTCACAGCCATTCCTATATTATTTATTTGAATTTATTCTGGATTGAAAATGGGTAAATTAAGCGTTCAATCACTACTACTAGAGATGTGCATAGTCCTTTCTCTCAGCTATAATGACAGCTTCGACATTTCACCGAAATGAGGACCATGCTAAGGCAATCTCCTCTATTCATTGGACCTCCCATGCCTCCATGGTGGCTGACTTGAAGAAGTCAACGCTGTTTTGGAGAGTGCTGTTGGATTTACTTTCCAATATGCTACACCAATATTAGTTCAGAGAGTTGGGGTCAGGAAATTAGAGGGGCAAGAAGTCCCAGGCCCAGAAATTTACAAATATGGACTTCAGTAAGGGATTGTTCTTCGTCATGGTGTAACAGGAAGTTTCATCCTGCTACCATAAATAATCACCCTTGGTGCAATTCAGCTTCAATAAGGGCAAAAGATTGACCCTAAGAATGTAGTACTAGACCTCTGTGTCGACAAACTGTCCTGGTTTGAAAAAGATGGGGAATGTAGTCTTCCTATTAATGCAGATGACCCCAAAATCATGATGCAAGCAAAACTCTTTGTGTTGTTATCCTTCATCTTCTTTTTTATGACTTAATAAGTGACGGGGGGACACCCCAACATTGGCTGTAATCTATAATGTCTCCTTTTGAGCTTGAAGGAGATTGCCAATAATTTTACGATTTTTTTCGTATAAAGTAATTTTTTAAGTTACCAGAACGTAACTTGGAGAGAAGAAATGAAAATAACAGACCTCTATTTTTTTAATTTGTCCCAAATGAAAAAAAGGATGGCCAGATGTTTTAAATTAGCATCAAAGTCATTCAAGTTTATTTCCGGTCACCTGTACAATGAAATGTTTTCATTTACATTCTTAAAAAACAAAGTCCCACTGATTTATTTTCAAAACTATTTTATCTTCCTCCATTCTAAAGACACTTGGCCACTATCGATGTGATAAAATCGGTAATATCATCTGCGTGAATGGCTACAAAAACCCAGATAATCTATGCAACGAACCATCCTGCATAGCATACAATGGAAAGGAATTTCGGGACTGTGTACATGGTAATTGCACATCTCCTGGTGTGTGTCATTGCGAAATAGGATGGCGAGGTCCTTTTTGTGATGTTTGTGTTCGATTCCCTGGTTGTCAGCATGGTACCTGTGACAAGCCCTATCAATGTAATTGCCAACCTGGATATGCTGGTGTGTTGTGCAATGAAGGTAATGTTTTCATTTGTTATATTTTATAAAATAAATAAGGTTTATTAAGTCAGGTAGTGTGGGGTCAAATGTGGGCATTTGCAAATGTCGGTTCATAGATCTTCACTTTCAAAAATGATGGCACAATTCTCCAAAAATGCAAAACTAGAGCCCGTGGTACCCCCCACTCTACCCAAGTCAACAATTTTAATACAGTTTAGTTTTGTTTTTTTAGTTGAATGCCCTGAAAGCTGTGAAAACGGAGTATGCGTCAGACCAAACGTTTGTTTGTATGTAACAAAATTGATTATAGAACACTTTGCCGGAAACTTTTTCGCCGAAAGCCACTTTGTCAAGAACTTTTTCCCGAAAAACATAACAATTTAACCTACAAACTATGTTACTCCAAACTTTAAAAGATAAAATGTTTAACTATTTGCCCAAGACCATGGTTCCAGCCGGATTTATTGTTCTTAAGCTGCGCCAGAGCTCCTTGGATATGACCATGGGGAACATGCCGCGTGAGAGAAGCTTCCTTTGTCGTTCCATAAGGAATTTTGAGTCACAAAATCTATTTTTGGCAGAGCTTGAAAACAATCGACGAATAAATATCCGATTTATTAAAATTTAAATTATGTGTACCACTAGATAAAATTACCCCTGTAGTTAAACATTTTATCTATTTATAGTGCTGAGAAAAAGCCAGGAAAACTTCTGAAAGCGGAAAGTTAATAGAGCAAAACCATAGAAAATTAATTTATTTATACATCCATCACTCCTGGTTTCGTGTTCGATCAAATTATACTTCTATAATAACTGAAGAGCTGTATTCAGAAGAATATAATCAAATGTAAAATACTACATGAGGATCGAACATTAATTAACTTAAAGCGCTCTCTCTGTTTTTAACATATAACTATTTATTACTACTACAATTTGAATGTTTTGGTCAACTAGGACAATGTCAACTTTTGTTCACGTTCTCCCTCTTTGTTTTTTCTTCTCTGCGTTGTTTACTTATATTACTTTGTAAGCAAAGAAGGAGAGATTTGCGCCGTCTTGCGGCAAAATGATACAACTCCCTGAATAATAATATCATTTAATACAAAATATAGGTATGTTACTTACATAGGGGGGCTTTGAATGTTACATCCCCAAGCTACAGAGTGTCACACTACTTTGCGGATAATAAAAGGCGAAGTAAAAAGTTCTGAGCCTTTTTTCGCTTTATTTTGACCATAAAATTAACAAAGTTAGGATTCTCCGATTTAGATGGTTTCAAATATTGTTCTGGCTAATTTTCATTTCATTGGCAATTGAATAATTAGTCCCATGTCGGCCAACTCGACGATTTCCATTATTTTATCGATATTTTTTACAACCATATTACCAGAATATGGTTCGTTGGACTGCACTTAGATGTTGCGTTCGATATTGTATTGGGTCCATAAAGAGCACAATTTTTCTTTTTTTGCCCGCCTAAAACCGTCTTTTCACCTTAGTCTCAGTGCTACTGACGATTGTACAGATTTTTTTCTCTTTTTTTTTACTTCCATTTTGTAAGGCATTAACACACAACTGCCTTCACCAAACATAAAATTATTAATGAACTTTTTTTTAAGTGTATGCTTAACTTTTAAGGATACTTTAAGCTTTTTTCATGCAATGTATTGATGGTGAACTATAGCTTACAAAAGACATCTACTGACAAACAAACAGAACTTTTTACTTGATATATTATTTTTTTTATCAAACATAAGACGGACCCACAAAAAGTTTTATTTCCTCAAAAAAGCTTTCGACAAAGGTTCTACGCAAAATGAAAATTATATTCCATCATATTTTCTACTCTATCCATAGTTGTGAGCCTGGATGGAAGGGCAAGAATTGCAATGAATGCATCACACCAAAGCATTGTGAGCATGGAAGATGTATTACCAATCCATTTGAGTGTGTATGCGATGAAGGATGGGGAGACCTTGGCTGTAGTAGAGCGATATGCAAAAAAGGCTGCAATAACGAGCATGGATTTTGTATAACCCCAGATAAATGCCTCTGTTTCAAGGACTGGGAAGGAGAAAATTGTGAGGAGTATGTCGGATCCAATGCTTTTTTCTGAGTTTGATCATTTTCCCCCCATCTAATTTACATGTACATTTGTGTTCTTTGTAACGATTTAATATGCTCTCAAACCCCTTATGGTAATGTAAGACTTTATTTTAGATTAATAAATATATTGACAAGAATATCATAACTTTACACAACTGTTTTTAATCATCTTATAATTATACTACATATATAGAAGTAGTACTATAGTAATATGGACTTCAGGAGAGGATTGTTCTTCTTCATGGTGTAAGAGGAAGTTTCATCCTCCTGCCATAAATAATCACCCTTGGTGTAATTCACCTTGAATAAGGGCAAAAAAATGCACCTAAGAACCTAGTAGTAGACCTCGGTGTCGACAAACTGTCCTGGTTTGAAAAAGATGGGGAATGTCTTCTTCCCATTAATGCAGATGACCCCAAAGTCATGATGCAAGCAAAATTCTTTGTGTGGTTATCCTTCATCTTCTTTTTTATGACTTAATAAGTGACAGGGGTCACCCCAACATTGGCTTTAATGTACAATATCTCCTTTTGAGCTTGAAGGAGATTGCCAATAATTTTACGATTTTTTTAGCTATCAGAATGTAACTTGGAAAGAAGACATAAAAATAGTAGTACTCTATTTTTTTAATTTGTCCAAAATGAAAAAAGGATTGCCAGATGGTTTTTTTTTGCATCAAATTAGATTTTTAGATTTTTGAGTACAGAGTGCAAAAGGGAAATTTTCTGCATAAAAAAATAATTTCAGTTGACATATCAAGCAATATTCCGATATATGTGTTTTATTTCTTGTGATTTGTTTTGATTTGATCAAAATCGGACGAAAAATGAGTGAATAAGAATCAAAAATGCAAAATGTTTTGGATTTTCTCGACGCAGATGTTGATCCTAAAAGAATTTCAGACATTTTCTGCGTGACCGTGAGGAACATCAGGGTGGCCAAAGATAATAATAAAGGAGTTTAAAGGAAAGCAGAATGTGGAGGAAATGGTTTGAAGCGAGATCAAACATTAATGAAGTCCCTAGAGGCCAAAATCAAGGAAGACCCAACAGTATAGATGTGCCGATTGGCTGACGAGTTCAACATGGGTGAGATCACCATGAGGATGACTTTCACCTAAAGAGCTTTGTCAAGACTCCGAGACATCTCCTCACCGACAGGATGAAGCCCTTAAGGCTTGAGGGATGCGAAAAAAGTCCTTAATTACTTGAAGAAGCATCTGTTGACTTTGAAGATCTCCTCATACAAGAAGATCTTCACAGTAAACCAGATTTTGAACAACAGAAACGACAAATCCATAGTAGCATTACCTGAGGAAGTTGAGGGCACCTTCAGGGTAAACATCCGTTCCAAACAATATGCTTCGGAGTCGTGGCCTCTGATGGAAAAAAATGGATCCCTTCTTATTCAAACCCAATGAAACAATCGGCTATCGAGGTTTACTATGCTGAGAACTTTATTGACTTCTGAGACAAGATCTTCTCTGACAATCCTGTTTTCAATCCCCTTGACTTCAGTGCGTGGAGTCCCTTAGAGAGTAAGGTTGGGAAAACATCACACAAAATGTAAAGGATGTCAAGGCCAGCATCAAAAAGCAATGGGCAAACATATCACCCGATTATATTGTGGCAACCTGCACCAAGTTCCGACCTGGTGTGGAGGCTGAGTTGGAGGCTGGAGGTGGCCATTTTGAATAGTTCTTGCCAAAATTGATTGCTAAAAGTTTTTACAATAACATTTTTCATTATACTTTTTTAATTAAAAGTAATTAGAGTATGGTTTTTACTTCTTGATCGCGGAAAATTTCCCTATTGTACTTCTTGTTTTTTAAGTTTTGTGAAAATTAAAGTAAAAAATAATTTATAATAATAGTAGATTTCAATTATTATTTATATAAGCATTCACATTTATGAATAACCAATAGTTTATAAAATTATGCATTTAGGCCAATAAAAATATTTAACTACTTCATGTATAAAAAAATCAGACAATATTAATAGAATATTAGTAGTTATAGTTTTCTGCCGGATTGTAACGTAACAATCTTCCAATTCATTAACTATAAAGATTAAATAATATTATATTATTTTTCATTTTTTTTTAGTGCAGTTTTATGTTCTGTTTTAAATGCAAGTGTATACCGTAATAAAATCAAATGCATTGATGAAGTTTTTATATTCATGATTGTAATTATTAGTAAATTACTCGTCATAATGTGTTATTCATATTGCAGTTGTATTCTATAAATGATTAACAAGAACATATTTTTCCAAAGGGGTTCAAGTAATTGGTAGCAGGACTTTATGGGGTCAATGGAGACTTTATAGGGACAACCAGTCAAATCACTTTCTCCATAAAGTCCCTTAACGGACTTTATTGGCACTATATTCGAAATATAACTTCAACACTTTCACAAGTTACCAACATATTTTGAGCGTCATCTTTCGTTTCGTCCCATAGATATTTTGTATTTAATAAATTAATATATAAAATAGCAATTATTCTCCATTATTGTAATTTTTATTAAATACAGAATAGTTATGAGCCGAGACGACAGATGGTGCTCAAATCTGTTGGTCATAATCCGCTTATAGGGCTTTGCACCATGCTTATATTACTAAGAGTTCGAACTACTTGAGGTACTTCGATAATCTGCTCTCTCCATTTAGTCCAAAAAATAATAAAGAAATGGAAATTGGTACCAGATCACTTTGGTCTTTTTTTCTGTTTCTTTTTGGATGAGAGGTTGTGTGATACAAGAAAAGTAAGGATGGGGTATATGAACACAACTTAACACAGTGGCATGTTGTTCGAATCTTTTACCGTTATAATACTTCAAATAAATTAAATAATAAACAAGTCACAGTAATTCGATCGAAGGGAAAAAGTGCTAATCAGTATAAACCGTTTATGATCCGAGATATTTCAGAAGAAGAGGAGGTTGGCTGTGGTGAAGCAAAGACGAGAACGACGATCTTTCTCTCTTCGTGAACCTTCTTGTTACACAAAGAGTACGAAACAGGCTGCATTACAAAGGGACTCGAATCCTCGGAGATGTACAACTAGGACTGTAAATGTATACTTCCATTGGATCTCAAGGCAAGTTATGAGAACCAAGACAAGTAATTTATAAGTTATACTCATTGAATATTGTCATATATTCCTTCATTTCTAATAATTGTCCTTTTGTGACTGTTAAATTCCAATAGTTAACTATTTTATTGAATAAATCTATATACATATTTAATTAGTAAAGAAACGTCTTTAAAAAAATATATCCGACAATTCTTGTCAATATCTTATTTGGTCGTCAATTGCAGTACATATGAACTGTAAATGAATGTATGTCAATATAATTATTGTACTTGGAACATAAAGTGGGGTAGAAGACCTGCAAGAGTAAAAAACTAGGATGTGACGGGACATTCAAATTTAGTCCAGAAATATTTTCTCAATTGTTCACCCCGCATATTATCATAAATTAGACTAGTATTCCACGTTTGTATGTTTTACTACTGGGTAAACATCAAGTAATTTATGTTAAGTTTTTAGCATCTTAAAGAGTCTTTACCCAATATTGAGTACACAAACATTAATGGTTGATTTCGAAAAAGCAATATTAAATGCATTCAGTGAAACTTTCCTGACTTCTAACATCACTGGCGTTTTTTTTCATATGGCCAAAAATTTGAATTGCCACATTGTAGATCTGGGCTTAAAAGTTAGATATCTAATTGATTCAAATTTTAATAATAAATTCAACTGTTTTGCAGCCTTTGCATTTCTTCTAATCATTGATGGGCTTATATAAGTCATGATATAGCGCAAGAATTGCTTCTTACTTTGAAACGGATTACATGACGGAGAGTACAGCCGTCATTTCCTATTGAAATTTGGAATATGTACGAAAGGACTCGAGCTATAACAATTCGAACGAAAAATAGTGTTGGAAGGATTACACAACGCTTTAAAAAGCTATGTTACTAGCATTTATTCCAATATATGGAGAGTAATAGATGCTCTTAAGAAGGAAGAAAGCCTAGTTTCAAATTCGAAAGACTCGAAACGAATTTCAATTCAAGTGTCTTCCAAAGTCGATACTTTTCGTTTCTTATTTTGAGAAAAATATTTTATTGTTCAGAATCTTTCAGTTTCCTTGCTGTATTTAGGGCAGAAATTATTTGTAAAAAAGTAGTTGTCAATTTTAGACACCTAATGAATATGTTGCTTTTATTTGTATAAATAGATTTTGTGAATGTGCTAAGTGATTATATTACCTATAAAAAATTATAAGTGACCTCTTAACTTCTGTAGACTTCTATTGGAAAACCTTGATATAATTGTAATTTAAAAACTTAGTTAGTCTTAAACATCTTCTAAAAAACTTAATTACTTATCAAAATATAGGAGTATTACCCCATGAAAATTTAAGATCTCCGGACTAATAAAGATTATTTGTGAATGTTTCCGATAACAGTTTTTATATTATATTTAATCTTTAGTCATTACTCATGAATGACATACGTTCAAAATTAAAAGTTAACTATTTATATTTTATCCTGCTTTTCTTTTATTTAAACCTATATATATTTATAAATTATGAAAATGTATTATTATTTTAAGATCTGAATAAAACACTTGTTTTAAGAGTAAATCCTTTCTTAACGAAACAAAATGAAAATTCAAGATTTAAAAGCTAACCTAGTATTTTTTTTTATAATTTGCACGTTGAGAATTTGACATTTTTTAACTTGGAGTATGCTACTATTAGCCTGATTTATGATATTTTTGATATATATTTTAAAACATTTAAATCCAACACGAGCAATGTAATTAGCAAAATGATGTCGTTTTTTATATTTCATTCCAATAGAAAGATAGGAATCTCCCATTTCTAATACATTGACAAATAGCATTGTAAAGCATCGTGTTGGATTTGTCTTGTCAATGAAATTGGTCAAGTTTTGGTCGCTGGGATTATCATATGGTAAAGTTGACTAGAAAGTAAGGTAGTTAAATTTTATAAATCTACTCCCTTTTAAGTTCACCCCTAATAACACTATCTTGAAAAGTGCCGATGAGATCTCGATCTTCGCCAGAAAATTCAACACCATAAGTTATTGACTTTTAATAAATCAAAAAAGTCGTGCATTCGCAATCTTTTATTTTCAAAAACTGACTGATGTTAAAGGCTATTATTACCTGGATATATAAAACAATAGATTGGTTTGAGATTCTTCGGTTGTAAAATTAGAATTAGATATTAAATATAAGTATTTGGAGCAATTGGATCAGTGCTTACAAATTATATAATGTTTTTATTTTCACATTCATGCTTATTATTTGATTTTCATTTAATATTCTTAAATGTCTAGTATAAATTCATTTCTTTATTTATTAAAAATAATTACTCCATGTATTAACATAATGATATATGTTCTTTTAATTAAAACAAATGTATTGAAAATGTTCATATATAAATTAATATATCCCTTCAATCCTAGGATATAACTACATAATACTACTCATACTTATTTTATCTTTTTCTTCTATCCCTACTAAGTTATAGTATGAAAATAAGATGTAACGCTTTCGTCTTGGGACGTTTTCGCCGTGAACTGTTATGCCTTGGATAATATTATAGGCATACATGTAAATCTGGTGGGTTTTTTAGCTGGCCCGTTAATTTGTAATTGGTAGTAGAAAGAACGAATTTCATTTTCCTTAGCAGTTGTCATTATTATTTAATTTCTGAGTAGTGAACAACATCTTTTTCAAATATATTCAATTATATTCAAAACCTGATTGAACGTTCCTGTGACCTCATAAAAGACGGAGCGTAACCCTGAGGATTTGTTGCTAAGTTATAATTGTAAGTCCTATTTGGACTCAGAGTAGAATTGGGAATTGTCATTGGAGTAATTTTAGTAAATGTCCTCGATTTTATCCTTTTCTCCTTCCTCTCTTATCACAGCTGATTGTAGCTGATCTAATGAAACGTCATGAGCATTATTCTTTCTCTCCTCCAAAACATTCTCCAAATTGTCAGGGTTACCATGTTAATTTTCGGTTTCTTTTTTTTAACATGCTCATTCCACACCGAGTTAACACCTTTGAATATAGGTAATACTACTTTTTCTAAGTTATATAGTTTGTTATTGGAATTATTACCATTGTATTCCAGCTTTGAGAAATTATAAACAGAAAGGTAAATAAGCTAGACAGTTACAATTCTTCAAACCTTAATTATAATATGTTGGTTTCAAAGCATTGGGAAGGAATCAGAGAATGCTACTGCTACGGGGTGTTCCGAAGAATAATTGGCATTCAAATGCAGTAGATTATTTCATCAAGATGCCATGAAGAGATATTGGAATTTGAAACAAAATTCAAAATCAATAGCTATTCACAAAAAATTGAATTTTTAGGGAAAAAATCTCAAAAATCTATAGCAAATTAAATGAGGAAATTGTAGGGGCTACAGCCCCTCCAGGTCAAATCCTACGGAAGCCCCTGACTTACAAATATGTTGAAGATGAGTTATTCGTTTTTCAAGTATAACAAGGAAATTCAAGTACTCAAATCGATGAAGGAGATTTGTTAGGATAAAATATATATACAAAATATAGTTGACTTTAGAAGGAATAGATTCATTAGTTTCAATAAAGTACGGAGAGGATGATAACTCTATTTATCACTGGATTTTATATGATTATTCTTGCTCTATAACGAATTCATCCCTCCTTAGTAGTTTGTTCTCATTGAAGTATACAACGATCCCATATTTGATCTGGAGCCAATGATATATTCTTCAAATGATGATTCTCAATAAAGGTTGATTCAAAACGAGTGTTTTTTTCCACTAGGGATTTTTTGACAGGTGCGCGCAAGTTCTGTCAAATTCATAGGTTATTTTTACTCAGTACTGTTTTACAATTCTTCATGGAAAGATATACGCCACAACAACGTGTTCAAATTGTTCAATTGTACTATGAAAATCAGCGTTCTGTGGAAGTAGTTTTTCGCAAATTACGATCAACTTATTGTCCACATAATCGACCTTCAGAATCCACAATTCGCAGAATAATCGAAAAATTAGAAGGGGCAGCAACTTGCTGGGATGTCCCGTCGTCTGATAGGCCACGTAGAGCTCGCAGCGTAGAAAATATTGCGTGCGTAACCGAGAGTGCAGCCAAAGATCATAAAGAATCGATTCGCCACCACTCGCAACAACTTGGCTTGTCGTATGCAGACTTTTTGGTACCTCAAATTGAAGCACATGGTCTCCACGATATTTGATTCCAACAAGGCGGTGCCATTTGTCACACAGTGCGCGTATCAATGGACTTATTGGGACATCATTTTGGTGAGCAATTAATTTCACGTTTTGGCCCGGTGAATTGGCCACCAAGATCGTGTGATATCACACATTTGGATTTTTTTCTTTGGGGCTACGTAAAAGCAAAAGTCTATGTGGATAAACCAGCGACGATTAAAGCATTGGAAGCAAATATTGAGCGAGTTAATCGTGAGATTCTGGTCAAAATGCTCGAATGTGTCATCAAAAATTGGCACGAAACAATATGTCATTGAAAAGCCAGTTGCGGCCAACATATGAAGGGGATTATTTTCTAAAAATAATTGTAAAGGATTGTTTTTTAGGTTCATAATAAAGTTTTGACCATAACATAATATTTTAAGTGTTTTATTTCTACAATCCAATAACTGCTCGTTTTGAATCACCCTTTATATAAATCAGATAATATCAATAATGTAGAATATATATTTATAAAATAAACAATATCTGAACAAATAAGACTATGAAGGCTCTCGCAACCTCTCATCCCTCAATGACTCAAAGAGATTAAACGTTGAATAACAGTATATGAATATGTTACTATTAAATTATAATGAGTTACACAGCATTAAGTTGGAAGTGTGTTACTTTAACTTAAAATAAAGTGTTTGATTTATTTAAGTATATAATCATTTGTAAGATATGCATTGAACCAGGATGCCGTAGTGGCTACAGAGCAACTAAGCTCAAAAGTATCAAAACTGACCCCGAAAACATAATAAAACCACATTTGCATATGTTACTTTAGAATGAAAGATTATGAATACTTTTGATTCAAGTTATACCTTGCTAAAATTAGTAACCTTCAAAATATTAGGCCCTTTGTGAACTTCATTTATCTCCTCTGATTATAAACAAATGAAATTATCATAACAAATTTCGTCGTAAAGACCTCGGCATAGTCCAAAAAAATTGAAAAAGATTCCATTCCATCCCAGCTTCCAAATCTTGCTTTTTATTACTCTAAATCAATTTCAACAGTTAGATCCAAAGCTTCTCTTTCTTGATCACGGATCCAGAAGGAAAAGGATTATTTTTAAATGACATTAAGAACTTTGGGGTGATTAACACAATAGCTTTCTTAGAATAATTTTACATGCAACTTGATCGAACTCGTTTAACCAAAGAAATATCTGAAAATTATAATGAAATGAATAAAGAAATCATATTATACAATTTTACATCTGTGAATGTAACTGTGAGATTTAGTGTTAAAATCTATTTTAAATCGTTGAATCAAAATTTTGCAAGGGATTGAATAATTTAGAGTACTTTTGCTCTAAATCCTTTACAAAAATTTAATTTGATTTAAAAAAAATAAAGAGCTTCCATTTCACTGCCTATATAGCATATTATTACCAACAATTGTATTCAAAAATCAGACGTATTATTGAATATACTAGCTTACTTGAATTCATTATGCTGTTCGAATTTTATATTGAATGATTCAAATTTTATTGAAGATCTTGATCATTTAATGTTGTTTACATATGAAAGTGATGAAGAATTGCAGACTCATATTGATTGGGGTATCCTTAATCGTCCATGGGATATGATATTTTTAATTTGCACTTATGTATTTGAAATATATTTGGACATAAAAAAATATTTTTTTAATTTAAACGAGACAACTTTATCAAAATATGTAAACCAAAAAAAAATATATAATTTTTTTCCTAAAAATGTTAGCAGATGACCCTCATGCTTTTAAAATCGTCAGTACGTTTTTGTTTTTGGTCAACAGTGAGCAAACTCGGGACCCACATTGAAGAGAGCTTTCTCATGGACATATGATCATGCAAAATAAATACAATACATTCTTTGGATTTCTGTACGACGTCAGCCAACTCATGTGACTTCACTTTCCGATAATTCTTAAGCATTTTGTGGATTTATTTATTTTGTGATTGTATGGCTTAGTTTTCTTTGAGTGTGCCTCAAAGGTGGATATCAACAAAAAGAAAATACGTCATATTATTCAGTTTTTCTTTGATAAAGTCAAAAAAGCAAGCAAGGCTGCTGAAAATGTGAATAATATTTATTGTCCTGATACTGCAACGACCAATCACACGTATTTTTGGTTTGGTCAATCCCATTCCAATAACTTTAAAGTCAAAAATGAAACACCCTTTTGAAGATCAATTGTCAATAATTGAATCGTCTGTTCCGACCTGGTAGTAAGAACTGTTTTGATTTCCAAGAAGATAAAGATTAATTTTTAAAAAAAGGTGTTGTTTTTTTACAATACTTTCTTATAGTTTTGTTTGAAGAAATTGACTGATTCACTTATCAATTAAAAGTCACTGTGAAAATTATCTTTATGTTATATTTTAAAATTTTGCGTATTACTCGTAAAGAGACGAAACATCCAACACACATTGATAATTTGTTTTGTAAATAAATATTAAATGAATATCACATTAAACAATAGCGTCAACAATTACTTCTACAATTTCCAAATACATGGACTTCTTTTGTTGAGTAAAGAGAAGTAGCGCACCATTTGATTCCATTATTGTCATCATCTGTACAGTCATCATAAGTCACGCCAGCATAAATAAATGGAAATATACACTCCAAGCCCGACTCTGTTTTACATCCTTGAATATCAGATTTAGGTTTTGTCGTAATACTTACAATCCTTTCATCTATTTATTAGAAAAAGTAATTCATTTTCTTTATAATTCTAATTAAAATAAATTACCCCTGCAGTCCGGTTTACAGTTTCCATAGTCATTCACCTCTTTAGTGCTATAAAGTGATGTGGCACACCATTTGACTCCATTGTTCTGAACATCCGTGCATGAATTATAAGATATACCCAAGTAAATAAATGGGAATATGCAATCAATATCCTGAGATGTTTGACATTTATCTAGAAAAATCAAAAATAACAATTAAAACAAGGAATAAATTTTTTCAACAAATATTAGACAATACTTATTGATATTGTAGTTCCTGTTCCAACAGATTCATCTGAAATATATTCGATTATTTCCGCCATTTTTAATACGTTTTGCACTGAGAAATGAATTACTTACCCTTGCAGTCAACCTTGCAGTTTCCATAGTCATTAACCTCTTTAGTGATATAGAGTGATGTGGCACACCATTCAACTCCATTGTTCTCAACATTTGTACATGAAAAGTAAGATATACCCAAGTAAATAAATGGAAATACACAATCCACTCCCTGAGTTGTTTGGCATTTATCTAAAAAAATATATATGGTGGACGATTAAAACTAATAACGCTAATACATATATATTTTCAAACAATACCCATTGGTTTCGCAGTGGTTGTATCCAGAGTATAATCTGAAATATATTATTTATTCATCTGTCTCTCCCTTGGTATAAGAATAGTAATTACCCTTGCAGTCAACTTTACAGTTTCCAAAGCCATTGGCTTCATTACTCTCATAAACTGAGGTGGCACACCATTTAACATCGTTATTGGCAATATCTGTGCATGAATTATAGGTGATACCATAATAGATAAATGGGAATACACAATCGACTTCTTGAGTGGTTTTGCATTGATCTAAACAAAGAGTTGTTAGTATATGTTTCATATGTATTGGGTAATATTCATAGACACTCACTTCCTAGTGGTTTCTTTGTAGTCGAACCAATTATTTCATCTGAAATTAATATTATTTTACATCTCATATGTTTCATTATTTTACAAGTTTACCCTTGCAATCCGATTTGCAGTTTCCGTAAGTATTGGCCTCTTTATTATCATTGAGTGAGGTGGCACACCATTTGATTCCGTTATTGGCATCATCCGCGCATGAGTTATAAGTCACACCATCATAAATAAATGGGAATATGCAATCAAATTCTTGAGTAGTTTTGCATCGACCTAAACGAATAGTTGTTAATATATATTTGAGTAATATTTATAGACACTTACTCCCTAATGGTTTAACTGTAGTTGGACCAATTGTGTTGTCTGAAATTCATTATATTTTATTTTTTGTATGTTTCATTATTTTAAAAGTTTACCCTTGCAATCAATTTGCTTAAATGGGAATATGCCGTAAGTTTTGGCCTCTTTATTATCATAGGTTTAGTGAGGTAGCAAATTAATATTATTTTACTTACCAAGTTTACCCTTGATTGCAATCCGATTTGCAGTTTCCGTAAGTTTTGGCCTCTTTATTATCATAAAGTGAGGTGGCACACCATTTGACTACGTTATTGGCATCATCCGCGCATGAGTTATAAGTCACGCCAGCATAAATAAATGGGAATATGCAGTCTACTTCTTGAGTAGTTTTGCATCGATCTAAACGAAAAGTTGTTAATATATATTTGAGTAATATTTATAGACACTTACTCCCTAATGGTTTAACTGTAGTTGGACCAATTGTGTTGTCTGAAATTCATTATATTTTATTTTTGTTTTCATTATTTATACATTATTTTACAAGTTTACCCTTGCAATCCGATTTGCAGTTTCCGTAAGTTTTGGCCTCTTTATTATCATAGAGTGAGGTGGCACACCATTTGACTCCGTTATTGGCATCATCCGCGCATGAGTTATAAGTCACGCCAGCATAAATAAATGGGAATATGCAGTCTACTTCTTGAGTAGTTTTGCATCGATCTAAACGAAAAGTTGTTAATATATATTTGAGTAATATTTATAGACACTTACTCCCTAATGGTTTAACTGTAGTTGGACCAATTGTGTTGTCTGAAATTCATTATATTTTATTTTTTGTATGTTTCATTATTTTACAAGTTTACCCTTGCAATCCGATTTGCAGTTTCCGTAAGTTTTGGCCTCTTTATTATCATAGAGTGAGGTGGCACACCATTTGACTTATTTTACCGTTATTGGCATTATCATCCGCGCATGAGTTATAAGTCACGCCAGCATAAATAAATGGGAATATGCAGTCTACTTCTTGAGTAGTTTTGCATCGATCTAAACGAAAAGTTGTTAATATATATTTGAGTAATATTTATAGACACTTACTCCCTAATGGTTTAACTGTAGTTGGACCAATTGTGTTGTCTGAAATTCATTATATTTTATTTTTTGTATGTTTCATTATTTTACAAGTTTACCCTTGCAATCCGATTTGCAGTTTCCGTAAGTTTTGGCCTCTTTATTATCATAGAGTGAGGTGGCACACCATTTGACTCCGTTATTGGCATAATCCGCGCATGAGTTATAAGTCACGCCAGCATAAATAAATGGGAATATGCAGTCTACTTCTTGAGTAGTTTTGCATCGATCTAAACGAAAAGTTGTTAATATATATTTGAGTAATATTTATAGACACTTACACCCTAATGGTTTAACTGTAGTTGGACCAATTGTGTTGTCTGAAATTAATATTATTTTACTTATAATATGTTTCATTATTTTACAAGTTTACCCTTGCAATCCGATTTGCAGTTTCCGTAAGTTTTGGCCTCTTTATTATCATAGAGTGAGGTAGCACACCATTTGATTGCGTTATTGGCATCGTCCGCGCATGAGTTATAAGTCACACCAGCATAAATAAATGGGAATATGCAGTCAACTTCTTGAGTAGTTTTGCATCGACCTAAACGAAAAGTTGTTAATATATATGTATTTGAGTAATATTTATAGACACTTACTTCCGATTGGTTTAATTGTAGTTGGATCAATTGTGTTGTCTGAAATTAATATTATTTTACTTCTGATATGTTTCATTATTTTACAAGTTTACCCTTGCAATCTGATTTGCAGTTTCCGTATGTTTTGGCCTCTTTATTATCATAGAGTGAGGTGGCACACCATTTGACTCCGTTATTGACATTATCCGCGCATGAGTTATAAGTCACGCCAGCATAAATAAATGGGAATATGCAGTCTACTTCTTGAGTAGTTTTGCATCGATCTAAACAAAAAGTTGTTAGTATATATTTTATATATTTATGTAATATTTATAGACACTCACTTCCCATTGGCATAGTGCTAGATTCAGTTGTTGGGGTTGATGACGTAGTCTTAGGCTCTATTGGTGTTGTAACTGTAGTTTCTTTGTTTAATGAAGTAGCTGTGGATTCTTTTGACGTTGTTGGGGAAGTAGTTGTAGATTCATTGTTTCTTGTAACTGTAGATGGTGTAACTGCTGACGTAGTCGTGGCATTGGTTGTTGTAACTGTTGTTTTTGGACTTAACGACGTAGATATAGATTCTGTTGTTGTGGTTGATGACTTAGTTGGTGATTCTGTTGTTGTGGTTGATGACTTAGTTGGTGATTCTGTTGTGTTTGTTGATGAAATAGTTGTGGATGCAATTGAGGGTGTTGATATTGTAGTCGTAGACTCATTAGCTGTTGTAAAAGTAGTTATTACAGTTGATGACGTAGTCGTGGATTCAGTTATTGTAGTGGTTGATACTGTTGTTGTAGACTCACCAGTTTTTGTAGTTTTTGGATTAGTAGTTGTCGTTTTACTCGGCAATGTTGTTAATATAGTTGGTGCAGGGGTTTTTATATTAGAACTTGGTTGAGCTGTTGATTTTACTTGACCTATCATTGTAGTCGTTGATCCCATTCTGGTTGTTGATGACTCATTGATTTTGGTAACTGTTGTAATAGGATTTGATGACGTAGTCGTAGATTTTTCCGTTGTAATTGATGACTTATCAGTAGATTCTGTTGTTGGGGTTGATGACATATTCGTTGATTCGGTTATGGTTGTTGGTGATATAGTCGTGGCTACTTTTGGGTTCGTTGATAACATAGTCGTAAATTCATTGGTAGGGGCAACTGTAGTTATTGTGGTTGATGAAGTAGTTGTTGATTCTGTTTTTCTAGTGGTTGATACTGTTGTTGTAGGTTCCGCAGTTTGTGTTGTTTTTAGATTAGTAGTTGTCGTTTTACTCGGCAATGTTGTTAATATAGTTGGTGCAGGGGTTTTTATATTAGAACTTGGTTGAGCTGTTGATTTTATTTGACCTATCATTGTAGTCGTTGATCCCATTGTGTTTGTTGATGACTCATTGGTTTTGGTAACTGTTGTAATAGGCTTTGATAACGTAGTCGTAGATTCTGTTATTGTCGTAACTGTATTTGTTGTGCTTTTTGACCTTGTAGTGGGTTCCGTTGTGGTTGTTGATAAAGTAGTTGTGGTTTCTTTTGGTGTCGTATTTGAAGTAGTCGTAAATTCTGTTGTTGTTGTTGATGATGTAGTGATTGATTCTGTTGTTGTGGTTGGTGACGTAGTTGTAGACTCATCAGTTGTGGTAACTGTAGTTATTGGATTTGATGACGTATTCATAGATTCTGTTGTTGACGTTGATGACAACTCATTGGTTGTCGTAACTTTAGTTGTTGTTCTTGCAGATGTAGTTGTGGATGCTGTTGTAGTTGTTGATGACCTAGTCGTGGTTTCTTTTGTGGTTGTTGATGCCGTAGTTGTAGATTCATTGGTTGTTGTAAATGTAGTTATTGGATTTGTAGTGGTAGACTCTCTATTTTTACTTGGCAATGTTATAGCCGTGTTTTTTATATTAGGACTTGGTCGAGCTGACGACTTTTGTTGACCTGTCGCCCTAGTCGTTGATCCCATTGTGGTTGTTGATGACTCATTGGTTTTGGTAACTGTATTTACAGGATTTGATGACATATTCATAGATTCTATTGTAGAGGATGTTTTTGTAACTGTAGTTGTTGGAGTGGTTCTTAGTTGATGACGATTCTGTCAATTCATTGGTTTTTGTAACTGTAGTTGTTGGTGTTCTTACAGACGTTGTTGTGGAGTCTGTTATGGTTGTTGATGACGTAGTCGTGGCTTCTTTTGTGGTCGTTGATGACGTAGTGGTAGATTCTGATGTTGTGGTTGATGACGTAGTCCTTAATTCTGTTGTTGTGGTTGGTGACATAGTTGTAGATTCATTGGTTGTTGTAACTGTAGTTATTGGATTTGTAGTGGGTGACTCTGTATTTTTACTTGGCAATGTTATAACGGTGTTTTTTATATTAGGACTTGGTCGAGCTGACGACTTTTTTTGACCTGTCATCCTAGTCGTTGATCCCATTGTAGTTGTTGATGACTCATTGGTTTTAGTAACTGTATTTACCGGATTTGATGACATATTCATAGATTCTGTTGTTGAGGTTGGTGACGATTCTGTCAATTCATTGGTTTTTGTAACTGTAGTTGTTGGTGTTCTTACAGACGTTGTTGTGGAGTCTGTTATGGTTGTTGATGACGTAGTCGTGGCTTCTTTTGTGGTCGTTGATGACGTAGTGGTAGATTCTGATGTTGTGGTTGATGACGTAGTCCTTAATTCTGTTGTTGTGGTTGGTGACATAGTTGTAGATTCATTGGTTGTTGTAACTGTAGTTATTGGATTTGTAGTGGGTGACTCTGTATTTTTACTTGGCAATGTTATAACGGTGTTTTTTATATTAGGACTTGGTCGAGCTGACGACTTTTTTTGACCTGTCATCCTAGTCGTTGATCCCATTGTAGTTGTTGATGACTCATTGGTTTTAGTAACTGTATTTACCGGATTTGATGACATATTCATAGATTCTGTTGTTGAGGTTGGTGACGATTCTGTCAATTCATTGGTTTTAGTAACTGTAGTTGTTGGTGTTCTTACAAATGTAGTTTTAGATTCTGTTGTGGTTGTTGATGACGTAGTCATTGTTTCTTTTGTGGTCGTTGATGACGTATTCGCGCTGACGACTTTTTGACCTGTCGCCCTAGTCGTTGATCCCATTGTGGTTGTTGATGACTCATTGGTTTTGGTAACTGTATTTACCGGATTTGATGACATATTCATAGATTCTGTTGTTGAGGTTGATGACGATTCTGTCAATTCATTGGTTTTAGTAACTGTAGTTGTTGGTGTTCTTACAGACGTTGTTGTGGAGTCTGTTATGGTTGTTGATGACGTAGTCGTGGCTTCTTTGGGGTCGTTGATGACGTAGTGGTAGATTCTGATGGGTAGATTCATTTTGTTGTTGTGGTTGGTGACGTAAATCTAGATTCATCGGTTGTTCTAACTGTAGTTATTGGATTTGTAGTGGTAAACTTTGTCTTTTTAATTGGCAATGTTATTGCGGGTTTTTTTATATTAGGACTTGGTCGACGTGACGATTTTATTTGACCTGTCATAGTAGCCGTTGATTCCGTTGTGGTTGTTCCTGAAGCATTTGTAGACTCATTTGTTTTGGTGACTGTAGTTATCGGACTTGTTGATGTTGTTGTGGATTCTGTTTTTGATGTGGTTGCTATTGTTGTTGTAGACTCCACAGCTTGTGTTGTTGGACTAGTATTTTTCTTTTTACTTGGCAAAGTTATAGCAGGTTTTTTTATAATAGAACTTGGATGAGCTATCGATTTTATTTGACCTAATATATTTTATTATATTATAATATCAATTACATACATATTTTTGTTAGAAAACAAAATTTTATAAATAAAAATTTGATTTAGTGTTGGATCTTTCCAAAGACTCATCAGTCTCACACTGTGTCTTAAGTCCTTTTTTCTATTAGTATGATCTTTTTTACAATTAAACAGTCATAATGACCAATAAGTCGATCTTTTAGTCCTATCTTTTAATTTTTTTCACTCCTAGATAGGATTGATTCTTATATGTTTTAGCCATACACATCCATATTTAAAGTTCAGGTATCTTGTCTTTTTGAAAGGTTTTATTTTAAACATCTGAAAGAATGTAGTTACTAACTACGTCATTTTAGCTGTTATAGTTACAATAAAAGACGAATAAGGAACGGTCCTAGGATTGGTCAACTCCACAAGAACCAGACTGATAGGATTACTGTCTTTTTTATATATTTTAAAACTATCCAACACTAATTTTATTGATTATTTAATACATTCTCAAAGAAAAAAAATTTTGAAATATATTTTCAAAATAATTGCATTTTGAAATATTTCATTGAAATTATATAAATTGTGTAATATACATTTTCCAAGGGCTCCTTAATTTTTTTCATGATACTCTATTCCTTCACTATTCAGGACCATGGACGATAGAACAAAAAATCTTCTTTAATATGATTTTGGCATATGCAATGATGACACATTATTTATTTTTGGAACTACATTCTGTCAAAAAAGTACCGGGAATTCTTAATTTAAATTGTCTGCGCTGAAGGTTTTTAAAAAACTTCTTTTTTTTTGTAGGTTGGCAGTACTATCTTCCATTATGATGCAAGTTTTATGCCCGATCTGAATACCATTTTGCTTGCAACAGCAGGATAAGTCAATCTACCTTAATAGTACTCCACGATTTGTACAATGAACGAAATTATTGAAGAAAGAGTTTGCCTTAAATTTTGTGTTGCGAACGAAATTTCATGTGCTGACGCGTTGAAAAAGTTAGAAAAAGCTTATGGTGAATCACTTTTATCAAAAACCCGTGCATATAAGTGGTAACTAGCGTTCAAGGAAGGGTGTCAGATCGTCAAAGACATCCTCTTTCTGGATGACCTTTGTCTTTTACCATCGAACTGAACATCAACGTAGTGAAGGAAATGGTGTCAAAAAAAATTGTCATACCATTTTTACTGAAAATTTGGACATGAGACGTGTGGCTGACCGGCTTGTTACAAAAGAGAGGAATTTTCTTCAAAGGCAGTGCCGTGAGAAAGTCTTTTGGAACTTGCCTGGTTGTGGGCATTCTAACCAAACGTTCATGGAACGCATCATAACTAGTGATGAGACGTGGGTATCATACTACAACATGCAAACAAGCCAACAATCATCAGAATGGAGGGACAAAAACGGTATATATAAAAATCATGGAACACTAGTAAGGTAGACTGACTTATCCAGCAGTTGCAAGGAAATCGGGCTCAAACTTGCCATCATAATGAAAAACAGAGCTGCCGACCTAGAAAAACAAAGTTTTTAAATCCCTTCAGCGCGGGCAATTTCAATTAGCAATTTCTGGTAATTTTTTGAAAGAATGTACAACAGATCTTGAAGATCTGTCAATAAATTAAACAAACACAAATGATGGTAATACAAGAATTTTTTTCCCAAGTAAATACTATCCATATATTTATACAAAACAGTATAGTTTGAGAGTATATTTTAATAAATCAAGGTATTCACAATTTTGCTCCTGAGTTTGTTTTTGTTTTTTGTGTTATTTATGAAAAACAATTATTTGCTTTTATTTATAATATGAAAAAAAAAAACTTTTTCATTTTCATAATTCAAAATTTGCAAAATTGTTTTAACACAAATTACTCACAGGACAATAATACTAGATAGCTTAAATGGATTTCCTTCAATCTGGTATCGAGCAAAATTTTTAAATTAGATCAATTGGTAATTGGAACCAAATTTATTCCTATAAAACCAATATTTCTAAGATTTTTGCTAAGTCAGCAAGTTGTAATTGCCCTATCAACTTATCATTTACAATTTACAAATTTCAATTAAATTTGCAGTTTTTTGTATAAAATAACTATTATTCTAAATCTATTAATAGAGATTTATTTAGAAATAAACAAAAAAGGAAAAAAACTACCAGATATTAATGTTTGGTTTATCGGGTGATCCATTGAAATCTGAACACTCGCTAATTCAATCATTAGTTAGGGTTGAGTGATGGGAAATTAATTCATGTTCCGTTTTATTAAAGCATCAACAATTATTTGCAAAAAAAAACTGAGCTCTAGCTTACGTAACAATCGAGAAAATGACGCTTGAGCGTGATTGACAAATTTTGGCGCAATCCAAACAGGCACCCCACCACCATAAAGTCTGAAAAGTTGGAGAGGAAGAAGGGCTATGTCACAGAGGATAATCAGACCTAGAGGAGTTAATGAAAAAAGCCTATGCCAATCCCCTCAAGTCTATGAGAGCCGATGAAAGAGATCTCGGGGTTTTCAGAGAGTTATCAAAAAAGTGGGTGGAAAGAGACTTTTTAGATTGGAGGGATACTTTTGACACCAGCAATGAAAAGAAAAAAACATCTCCTCCAGCCCTTGAGCTAACCCTCTCGAGTACACCTTTTGGGTGCATGTCGCGGAGAAGACCTGTTGTGTCCGTCATCGTAACACTGAGTCTTTCAATGCAACTCTCAACGAGAACTGGAACGCCAAGACAGAGGACAACATCCGCAGTGGATACCAGGCCTCCCACCGTCCCCTGGACACTATCATTGCCGCTAAGGGCGGCTACATTGATGATTAAGAGACCTCAGACACACATATACTATTAATTTTGTTGAAATTCTGTCTAGTTGAAGTTTGAAATTCAAAGTGATCTGATTTTAATGGACCACGTGATATTCCAATGCGGACTAATTAAATATTTGAAGGGAACATGTGGAAATTGTACGATTACCTTTAACTTTTGAGAGTACTATGCTGGTCAAAACCAACACTGTAAAGTCTTCTCAAGACTGGCAGGCCATAAACAGGTTTTTTATATCCCTTAAGTCTCACATTTTTTCGCTACTACTCAAGTAAAGGACAAGCAAATGAAATGTAGAGGGAAAGAAAGTATTATTTTTGACTGCAGAAGATTTTTGATGTTTTGCAATACTGCTGAGGAGTACCTGGCAATTTCTTGCATTTATGTAGGAAAACAGATGCATTACTCAGAGTTCTTACATAGAGAGATGCAGCATAGTCGATAATTGAATTTATGGTTCATAAAAAATCAATCACCTACTCTGGATTACTGACAAGTTACGTAACTGAGAGATATAACAGTCAATGGGGACTTCCTTCAATATCCAATCTGGACAGATGAAACAATGAAATCTCTGTAAATGTTCCTCTCTCTACCGGTCCGGCATAAAGTTTTATTTTCCTTAAAAAATATTAATTCTATTAGAACTATTCCAAGTGAGGTTATTGCACAAATAATAAAAATATATGATTTAGTAAGATATACAACATTTTTAGTTATGCAATATTTAAATTGATTTATTCATAATAAGTGATTCTACAAATTTTTTCATGCTTACCGTATTCCCCATAAGGCCTTGTATACTTTTTATACAGATAATAACGTTTAAATTTTGCGTATTTCAAAGAAAGGGAGAAAAAAAAACAGTTTCCTTTTAGGTGTTGATTGAAAAAAATAAATCAGCTGTAGGTCTTTCAGGAGTTCCAAAATACAGTAATAGAAAAACTCCGTCAAAAATCGTTGAGCGTATGAAAGCTCAATCTCTTGGTGATTGCGCATAACTTCCGGATCAGTAGGATCACTACATACAACGCCAAGAAGCTTTACGACAAAACTGCATCCTTATTCGATCGTCACAGGACGGAAACACCAAAATTGGTCTGTACAGACAGCCTCATTAATAGTGTGAAGGCGAAGATAGACACAAAACCTCATGATAAGACCCGGCAAATGGACAGGTACCTCAGAGATCAGGAAAAAGCTGTCTGATGCATCATTACAGAGGATTTGGGCCTCAAATCTAGGATTGTTACAAAATTTCAGGGTTTGACGGCTTTACAAAGACAAAAAAAGGCTGGAAAAATCGAAAATCCTCCTTTAGAAAGTGAAAAAACCCAATACGAAAGTCTTCATTTTTTCAGATGAAAATTTTTTCAAAGTTGACCCAGTCAGCAACTCCCGAAGCCTTCAGTACACCGCCAAGAACCCCAAAGACGCCTCTCCCGAGGCAAAATTCACAGGGCGTAGGAAACACGTATAAACAGCCAATACCATAATGCTGGGTGTCATTGGTTCAGACGGTAAGGTGTTTCCACCGTTGTGGATAAAAGGGACCTTGAAGGCCATTGAATATAAAATTATATTTGCAAACAAGGTGTTTATTTTCTTTCAATGCAACCTACGGCATCGGAAATTGGGTATGGACACAGGACAGAGCACTGTACCACACTTCCAAGATCACCCAAAAGTATTTTGGATTTTGATCCAAGGAGATGTTGTCGCTCAGCTCCCCCAACCTGAACCCACATGAATGACTACAACATGTGAAACACCGTAGAGAGGACGGCCAGCGCCCACTACCACATCAGCATGGAGGTCATGAAGGCCAAGGTGGAGGACGAATGTGCCAACATTCAGGAAGACACACTCAGGAAAGTCTGTCGTAAGTTTGGAACCCGCCTGAAGCTATTTATTGCGGAAGATTTCGGAATAGAAATTAAAATATCCTTCATCTCCTTTTTTATAATTTTTTTTGTATCATTAATATTAGGCCTAGTTTTCTCTTTCTTTCTAATAAAGCAAAAAATGTACAAGGACTTATGACCCATAGAGTATATATTATGTTATTTGTGTTTATATTACATTTTTTTAATTGATATGGTTATTATAATGCTCGCCCGCACCGAAGGGTCTAAACATTAGGAAGAAATAGCATTGACCATTGTCAATGTGATTTCCCGCTTCCTTGTTGACCCGAGCAACACCGGGTAACTCTTTGTTAGTTATGTATATTCATAAGTTGGAAGTGTTAGGAAGGAAGGAAGAAACATGGAATTAAATATTTTTTCAAGAGATCAAGGATAACTCTAACAGAAGAGTTTCTTGTGCCGATGATACTCTAATGTTTGATACAGAACTGGAGGATCATTGGTGGAGGATAATCGAATTACTTAAGCAACTGGGAAAATCAGGTTTTACACTAAACAAAAAGAGATTCCCATTTTGTAAAAAGATTGTTTTCTTTGCGGAGTTCAGAATATATGATAGCCAAATAGAGCCTTTAGTCAATTTTGTTGAATCAGTTTGTTCATTCCCAACTCCTAAGTCGATTACGGATATTCGGTCATGGTTTTTATTATTTAATCAAGTGGCTCATTATTTTAGTATGCAAGATAAAATGGAACCCCTTTCAAACAATATTTAATGCTAAAAGAGTGTTTTCATGAAGTAATACTCTCAAGGATGTATTTTTGAGTGCAAAAGAGCTGATAATCACAAAAATAGAAGATGAAGAAAGCTATACGTCTACGAACTGACAAGGCAAATAGAGGACTGGGGTATACTATCTGATTCAAAAACATTGTCAGTATCATTCTCGAATACTAGAATGTTACTCTGATGGATAGAAAAGTACACTTGTGGGATCAAGAAATCCATCTCATACTGAAAAATGAGTTGCAGCGGTAGACGGAGAAATGATGTGAGCAGCATGGGCTTGAGTAAAACAAAGTATTTTACTCAAGAATGGGATTCATTGGTGGTTGTAACGGATCATAAGCCTCTCGTTAAGCTATTTGAAGATCGACCCTGAAAGCATGTGATACAATTTAAAAAGAGTTTATTACCTTAAAATATGAAGGAGGGTGAGGAAAAATTATGTAACTTTATCTTGGAGTCTTAGAAAAGAAGGAAGAGTCTCTATTGGAGTGGAGTTCTATTTTTAAAAGAGACTCCTGCCGGAGGCTTTGTTCACATAATTATATACAGCGGGGATCAAATTGTCGCCAAAATATTTTTCTACAAAAAACAACACAAAATATACATTTTTTAACTTTTTTATTGAAAATCAAAACTATGACGAGCATATAAGTATAGAGTAGCCATTCATTCGATATAATCACCGTTGGCATCAATAACAGACTCTGAACCGGCCGCAGACTCTTCTGCTCATCTCATTGTCCATGTTGCCGAATACCTCCTTGATGGAGTCCATCAGGCTGGCCTTGGTGCTATGGGGATGTCTGTTGGTATGCCTCTCGACATAGCCCCAGACAAAGTAGTCCAAAGGATTAAGGTCGGAAGAGTTAGGAGGCCACAAATCCTTGGTTACGACGTCATAACAGTTCTCGGTTAACCACTGCATGGAGGTTTTGGAGACATGGCAGGCTGCTGAGTCCTGTTGCCACACCCAGGGCCTGTCTCCGGCCACCCCTTGGATCCAGAGCAGAACCATTTTCTCCATAACATCCAGATAGCCCTCTGTATTGACCTTTAGACCCGTTTCAAACATGTGGGAGGCATAACATGACCTTTACTGCTGACCACCCCGAACACCATGACCATTGCAGGGAACTTGGTCTTCATTACCTTCCTCACATGGCTGGGACAGGTGGCTATCCACCTGTTGTTCTGCTTGGTTACCTTCGGATCTTGACAGAAATTATTTTCATCAGAGAAAAACCACAGCATCCCGGGCTGCTGTGGGTGCATGAGCTTGTTGAGCAATTTTCAGCCTGTTGTCCTTTGCCTTCTGGGTCAATGTCTGGCCCACCTGCATCTTGTAGCTCCTGCACCTTAAATCCTCAGATACACAGTCCCTTATTGTTTTCTCATGGCAGCCCAGATCCCTCAAACATCTTCTTCACCTTGTCGACAAAGTCGGTGTCCCTGACCTTCCTGTCGGCGCCCTCCTCCTTGGGTGCCCTCTTTATGGTGGCATCAACATCCCAGGTGTCTTCTAGCTTCTTACAGATACGCTGAACAGTCCGCAAATTCACTCCTAAGGTTGAAGCAATCGTTGAATTGAAGATTTCACCTCCATTATTAACCACTGCCATGACTACGGCAGACCTCGAAAGCTCCTCGTTCTACTTATAGCTCTTTATCTCCTCATATGATGACGGCATGATGCTAACTGAACTACGTATCGTCAGCTGATGAGAATAGCTTTCCTATTTGGTATCCGGTTTTTTATTTGATAATGTTGTTTTCAAGTTATCAAAGTTTAAAGTAGGCGACAATTTGATCCCCGCTCCTTGTTTAGTATTACTAGTAAGTGGATTGATTATGTCTTTAATGGCAAGTAATATTTAATTATAAATCTCTTGTAATCATCTCAAAAAGATATTAATCGTTGAAAAGGATTTTATTCATAGAATAATAAATAATAGTTTTATAAAAATGATATACGTATGGGTCATACTACGAAATTAGCATTTTGATGAATTTTTGATTAGTGATATATTTTAAACAAAAGCAATGATAGGCAAGTACAGGGGCGTCTGCAGGATTATAATTGGGGAGTTAGAGGATTTGACTTTGTTTTTGGAACTTGTTTGCAAAAATTATTATTATTTTTTTTTTTTTAATTTCAAATATAAATTTTTTTTTAAATCCACAGCTATTCAGAAAAAATTAAATTAAATTTCCAGAAATTCATGGCATTCTCAACAAATTTTTGGAAAAATGTCAAAAATTTAATTTAAATATTCATTTTTTTATTTAAATTACACATTTTAAATTCAAAATCTACAATGATTTACAAAAAGTCAAATTTTTAAGAAAAAAGAGTAAAAAATTAAGCAAAAAGAATCAAAAATTAAAGTCAATTATACGATTATTTGAAAATTAGTTTTAAAAAAATTTCAATTAGGAAATTTTTTAGAAGAAAAATAACTATTCATAAAAAAATATATTTTTGTAAAAAAATTTGAAAAATTTAATTTAATTATTTTTTCTTGGGGAGGGGGCTACAGCCCTCCCACCCACCCTTTGTAGACGCCACCGGAGTATAATACATCATTGAAAAGCTGTCTGTTAGCTCAACAATAGTAATGATATCATTTTTCTAATAAAAAAAAGAAGTTAACTATTACCTTGTTTTTTTACCTAGAATTTCTCAAGAAATATGTATTCTATGATTTTATTAATCTTTTAATTTAAAAGACTTATAATTTTTAAAAAACAACAACTGTAGAGTGGGAAATGTATGGATTTAGGAATAATAGACTTATTTATATAAATCATAACTTTATTTATATAGTTAAAAAAACGAAAAAAAGTTTCATCGAACATATCCTTTTTTTAGAAATATTATTAATATAGAAAAATACTATAGAAATAAAGTTACGATTTACAATCTGAATACAAATTTTATAAGCGTACTTACAAAGAGCAGTCCTCCATTGTATAATGCATAGAAATAAAATAATTAGACTAAAGCTCCTCATAATTTCTCCAACAATTAGGCAGAAAATAAATAGCAACAGGGGTTTTTATGGAAATTTAATGTTTCTTATACATCTGTTGGACTCTGTAAGAGGTATGAATATAGAAATCTAAATATATATGACCCCGTTTGTGACTGTATTTCCATCAATGAATTCTGGATAGAGAACACTAGATATTCTGGAGTTTGCAGGAGACTCATTTTGTAGAAGGTGCATTTAAAGTACATAATTAATTATATTATAACTCTGATATTTATGATGATTTTATAAAAAAATTATTCAATCTTCTTCGACTCAAATATCTACCAGGACTGCAGAGCATCTTAAATTTCAGGACGAGTCCATGTCCTGATTCCGACTTTGACTTCGAAATAGAGTCCCGCCCGAGTCTTAGAAGGATTTCAAGTCTGACTCCTGAATCTGGCAAGTCAAACAATTGGATATACGAGGGAGTAAGGAGACTTTTCGAGTTTCGAGGACAACGTATATTTGGTAGGCTAGATCATTTTATTCCTTTATGTTAGTCCATTCGAAAAAGATCATTTACATACAAGGTCGTTTGGAAAGTACAAGCAAGAGATGGTACAACTGGCTCGTATCGAGGTTATGTTCAGTTAATAGCATCTTTTAGAAGAATAAACACCAATTTTCAGTCAGATTGGTCTATTTCTTTCTCTTTTACCTTCGTTTGAATCGAGGAATCGGCACAAAAGATTACAGTGACTGTCTTTTGGGTTGGCAAGGAATAATCATTGTCAACTATCCAGAAAAAGGTAAAACTATTACAAGTACATATTATTCATCGTTATTGGACCATTTGAAACCCGATCTTCAAGAAAAACACCCAGGATTGTCCCTCAAAAAAGTATTTTTCCATCACGACAATGCACCAGCTCACACTTCAGCAGTTGTGTTTTCGAAAAAATAATCAAAAATTGGGGTTCAAATAGAGATGCCCACAGCACTAGCAATCTCACGTACCTTCACTCTTCTACCATCCATTGCCATATCATGGATTCTATCAATGATTTCGGGAGCAGTAACCTCAACAGAGCGTCCAGAACGTTCAGCGTCAATTGTGCCCACATGGGCACCCCAAAAGCTTTGAAACCCCCCCTTATAGACTGTTCTAATAGAAGGTGCAGAATCCTCATAATATTTATCAAGCTTCTTTTAAGTCTCCTGAGACGTTTTGCTTTTCATAAAGTAATGTTTAATCAACATGGACGAAATTCTTTTTCGTCCATGTTGATTAAACTTCCTCGATTCAAACGAATACCAAACAGAGAGAAATATACATATCTGGCTGAAAGATGATGTGTACTCTTTTTTCAAAAGATGCAACAAACCTCGATAACTGCCAGTATTGCCATCTAAATGACTTTGCACGGACTTTTCTAACGACCCTTGTATTTAAGAATTGACTTAAAATATTGAGAAAAAAAAAGAAATGAAGTGCTCCAAAAGACTTGAAATGGTGACTTCGTCATATAATGAAACTGTTTTGACTATAAAAAGTGTTTATGATAATTACAAACTCTTCTAAAATGCCCAGGAAGATGCCAAGATGTTAGAGAAGTTTGTTCCAAAACAGCGAAATTTTGAGAAAAAGAATGGTCGTATGAGCATCACTATTGAGCTGTTGACAGAAGGTCAATGATTATCCTGATTTGCTCAAAGGGGCATAACTGATTAAAAATCATGGGTATCTGGTTATGATATCGATACCAAAGCCCAATCATCTAAATGGATGAGCCCAGGACATAAATGCAAAATTCTTCTAACCATTATGCCTCTCACAAACAAACTAAATGTATTATATAGCTTTAAACAATAAATATATGTTCTTTTTCGAATGTACTAACATAAAAAAATGAAATAATCTAGCTATGAAAATATAGGTAGGACGCAAAATTTGAAAAGTAACTTTCCTTTTTGATCAAACCTAGAATATGTTACATTGTTGCATACATACGAATATTGCAATCTGTCACTCAATCTGGAGCACTAGGAAAAAAAGATGTGAAAAAAATTGTCTCATTCTCTTCAAAGTGGTCCACATACAAAAAAATATATGGGTCATAGAAACTTAATTAATATAGTTTTGATTTTACTACAAACAGAAGGAAAACACCTTCAAAACTAAATATTCTCGTTTCGATTATCTATACCGGGTGGTTCATTGAAATCTGAACACTTACTAATTCAATAATTAATGAAAGTTGAATGATGGACACCACCAGACTGTCCAGAGAGTTATCAAAAAAGTGGGTGGAAAGAGCCTTGTCATGGTGGAGGACCACTTTTAACCTCAGCAATTAAATAAAACCATCTCCTCCGTTCCAAGACTCCTCTTTTGAATTAGTCTTTTGAGTTCTCTTGAACTCTCTTTTGACACTTTTGGCACCCTACAGCCCTTATCCCAATCCCTTCGACTACACCTTTTAGGTGCATATGGAGGGGAAGGCCTGCAGTGTCCATCATCCAAACACCGAGGCCATCAAAGTCACTGTCAGCCAGCACTGGTTTCATGGTTTAGTTTTATTGCACATGTATCAAATGTATAAGAATATATGTGATTCATAGAAAATCAATCGATGTCAGGATTTAATTTCTAAAGTGGAACAAATTAATTGGAAAGTAAGTAAAACTTTCTATTTAAAACAAAAAAATATCAATATTTAAATTTTTACTTTTGTAAAAAAATTTGATAAAAATTTGGAAAAAACATCAACATAAAAAATTTTTGGAAAAACAAATTATAAATATTAATTTTTTTTTTAAAACAGTTATTCATACAAATAATTGAAAAAAATCGAAAATTAATTCGTAAATTTTTGTTATAAATATTAATTTTTTGAAAAACATTAATTAGTGCTATTTTTAGCCAAATTAAATATATAAAAGGATGACTCAATCCTATGGTTATTTTTATAGATTAAGGCTTACTTAAAGTACGTTGACCCACCTTTATTTTCTTAGCTCCTATTTTGGGACTTTTGTCTATACATTCATTAATGTCCAGGTTTTATAAAGGGCACATGGTTTACACAGGACAAAACCTTGAACTGAGATATTTCACTGTCAATATTGATGAAGCTTTATATTCGCCAATATTGAAGCTAGGAGGTTTCAATTTAGATATCATCATAAACATGAGGGGGTGATATTGCTTATTAAAATTTTATTGAACAAAAATTCAAATATTAATTCTTTTTGAAAAATCCATTGCTATTCACAGATTCTTATTTTTTTTTTTTAAATTGAAATATGAATAGCTATTCACAAAAAATTATTTTTTTTTGAAAATATTTCAAATTTTTACTTTTTTGTAAAAAAAAAATGAAAAATTAATTTTTTGATAAAAATTTGAAATATTAATTTTTTTGTAAAAAACATCAACATCAACTGAGAAAAAATAAAATTTTATAGATTGAAATTATTATTTTTTTTTTTAAAAAGACTTCATAACTTAACAGTAATTCATAAAACAATTATCAATATTTATTTTTTTTAAATCCACAGTTATTCATACAAAATTTAAGATTGAAAAAATCGAAAGTTATTCACAGAAAATGCTTATTTTTTATTTTAAACTTCAAAATTTAAATTATTTGGGAAAAAAATTAAATTTTTTGGAAAAACAAATTATAAATATTAATTTTTTTTCGAAAAACTACAAATAATAACTTAATTCGAAAATAAAGTTCAAATAATGAATTTATTAGAAAAAAATTTCAAAAATCTACAGCTACTGACAGAAAATTAAATTTATTGGAAAAAAATTTCAAAAATTGAAATGTCATAATTATATTTTTTTTGAAAAATAATTCATAAGTCACAGTAATTCAAAAAAAAAGAATTAATATTTCATTTTTTCAAAATAAATTGAAAAATTTAAAGATATTGACAAAGAAATTGAAAAATCCATTTCCATTGACAGAATTTTTTTTTTTTTTTTTTTCAAAATTTAACTTTTTTGGAAAATTAATTTCAAATATTAATTTTTGTGGAAAAAAATTCAAAAATCCATAGCTATTTACAGAAAGTTATTTTTTTTTATTGAAAAATTAAACTTGCAGGAAAAAATTTTAAATATTGAATTTTTTTTTTTTGAAAAATTACAAATATTAACTTTTTTGGAAAAAAATGAAAAATTAATTTATTGGAAAAAAAAATCCAAATTCTATATCAACTGACATAAAATTAATTTTATGGAAAAAAAATTTAATTTCAAATGTAAGTTTAAAAAAAAAATCCCAAATCTACATTAATTTACAAGAAGTTTCCAATATTTAATTTTTCAAAAAAAAAAAATCAAATATCCATAGGTATTTACAGAAAATTATTTTTCTTATGAAAAGAATTTTAAATTTTGACTTATTTGAAAAAAAAAATTAAATTTTAAATATTACATATTTTGGAAAAAAATATAAAATCCATAGCTAATCACAAAAATAATAATTTGCCCGAATGACGAAAAAAATTCAAGTATAAAGGAAAAAATCCTGAATTTGTGATAGGCTACAACCCCTCTAACCCCTCCCTGCGGACACTCCTGGTTATTAATACGCTATTTATAAAATACATTCGCCAGAAAATACCTGATAAAAGAGAGCAAAGTAACGAGGAAGAGAAAAAAGTTACACTCCAGGATCATACTGAGTTGAGTAGTATTAACTAGGACGAGGCAAAAAAAAAAATTCAGAGCAAAAACTTAAGTCTTACATCGGTAAAAAGTGTAAAGGAAGTCAAAATGAAAAAATATGGTATATTGTACTAAGTTGTTGAACTTCTAGCAGATCAACGAAATAAATTAATCTACTCATATAATATAAATAAATTAAAAAATCTACAAAAGATCAAAGAACGACATCTCAATGGAGTCCAATATCTTAAATATTGATACCGATATAGCGACACCTAATACCCCGCTAATGGAAGAGTGAGGTGAATTCAAATAAATATGAGGTAAAGGACTACTTGCGCTCCTGAATTAAATCAAAGACAACTGTGTAGGGATAGCTGTTTGATAATTGCAACTGAACAACCGTTAATCAGGGGTATCAATTATAATCAATTTTGTTAATTTTACAAGACTATCTGCTATTATAAATCATAAGCCTAAGCCAAGGGAGGTAATTTCGATCTCACCAGACTTGGAATATTCTGCATCTGATCATAGGTATTGCACCTTTGAAATAAATGCTGTTTGAATTAAATGCAGCGATATGAATATAAAAAATACACATTGGAACAACTTTTAGAATCAACTCGAATCTTTTCAACCGACCACGAAATATAATCTTCTAGATATCGCTGGTATTGATTTAGAAGCCCAAAGTATTCCTACTATTCTTCTGGAATCCTTAAAAAAATCCAGCAGTATAAGATCTGGGATCCTGGGAAAAGCGAATCCATGGTGGAGAGTGGGTTAGCACATTTGAAGGTCCTAAAGACATATCCAGACTAATGAAGGCACGAGGAATCCATAGAAACGTTCGTGTTGGCATTTTGGTCAATCTTGAGAGCAAAAACGAGAGACTGAAACTGCTTCTCAGGACGTATTTCCCCGATTCGATAGATTGTGATGCAGGCAGCTGTCAAGAACAAGTTTGTGAACAAGGGCCAGAACGTTCTGATGATTAGTTCAATGTTGGACTTATGAAAAGGGGTATAAATAGTTTAAAACCAAATAAAAAGCCTGGACTTGATCAAATTCCTGAACAAGCTTACAAAAATATTCCTGATTGTATTGTGGAGCACTTGACAGGTCTTTAAAATGTAGGCTACACTCCAAAATTTGGAAAGAAGCCAAAATTCATCACCAACAGGGGAAAAAGGACTACTACGACCCAAAAGACTTCCAACCAATCACGTTAACAAATGTCGGTCTGAAAATTCTTGAACATATGGTACAATGGAGAATCTATGAGAAATGTAACATGGCTTGGAAAAACAATATGCCTTTACAAAAGGAAAATCTAATGAAACTGCAATTATCAGTTTGATAGACTGCTGTGAAAGCAGTTTCTATCGTAAGGAAGAAGCCTTAGTGCCCTTTCTTTAATATAGACGGCGTTTTTGACATATTCCAATTTAATCATATTACTGGTGCCATGCAAAAGCATGAAGTTGACGAAACAACAACTTGCTGGTATAGTAATCTTCTAAAAAATAGAACTATTTTAGCTCTCGATAACCTCCCATAATTGGGCTGAAGGCAGAGAAACTATTTTCCACGGTAACAAAACCAAGTGTATGTAATTTACCATAAGAAGAAAAAGCTATAATTTTACCTTTGACATGAACGGGACTGAGATACAAAGGGTTAAAACCTTCAAGTATTTTAGACTCGTCATAGATGATGGGTTAAAGTAGAATGAACATCTAAAATATGTCATGTAAAAAGGGGACGAGAAGCCTCTTTGCCTTGAAGGAATTCATGACCCTAGACTGGGGACTCCGCCCACTCAATTCTAGACTTATTTTATATGGGTAGTTAGTGATGGAACGATCCCTTTCTCAGCAAAACTACAATCTAGCTCGTTAATGAAAACTGAGCTTCGCAAAAATCAAAGATTAGGTCTTTTAGGAATCACTGGGCTATGCATTCAACGCCAACACCAACCATAGAAGTTGTATGTGGAATAATTACTTTACATCGTTATGTAATGGAATATGCCAGCCTAACATAACTACGAACAAAAATAGACAACCCATTTCAATGGCTCGATCATTCACGTAAAGGACATATACAACACCTTTATGGATACCTAGCGAAGTATAAAGTCCCAACCCCAACTAATGTACACGTCTCGGGTCGTATAGATGACGTTACAAAATGATTAAGAATAAATGTTCACACAGGTGCTGGATGGGCCTTAACACAACATGATATCGTTATTCGTGAATGTTCATTAAGAGTTGATGATACAAACACAGTATTCCAAGCTGAAGTTGAAGCTATAAGAAATCTAGCTAGCAAAAAGAGGATATTAATATTATCTGATAACCTGTCTGCTATAGATAGTTTATATAAGCCCGGGGCATATTAAGAGAAGAAATTTCTTGCTGTAAAAATGCTCTTGAGAATTCCAAGAGTAATATCACATTTGGATAGATCAACGGTCATAATTATAGCACAGGGAACGAGTTTGCAGATGCTTTAGCTAAGGAGGGTCCAGAAAGGGGTACACCAGTCTCTGTCTCCAATTATGTGTGTCGGGCCACACTTTGAATGAGTGGCAATCAATCTGGCAACAGTTAGATATGATGCCCCCATTCTAAGCAGTTTATTGTCGAGCCATGCATCGGAACAAATGTTTACAAATACAAGAGACATGAAGTATTAAGTATAGTCGCTATGATTAATAGGCACATACAACTGAATAGACATCTTTTCAAAATGGGTAAAACCCTGTTCCCGATCTCTGGACTCTGTGGAGAAGATGAGGAAACAGCCTTTCATCTTATCTATGACTGTGGCTGTATAATGCAGAAAATGACTGAACTTGCTATGGAGTCTGTGGAAAAGAAAATATCAATGGAGGAGCCACTTTTGAGGATTTTTAATATGTTTTACAGTTATGATTTATTTTATAATAATAACTTTAGAAACTCATAGATGAACCTATACCGGCTGATAACAAATTGAGTTCCGGTGGGGTGGGGTATATCTAGGAGCTAAACAAACAAACATGTTTATGATATACATCATAGAACCCTATAGACAGTAAATTTTCCAGAGAAACGATCATTCAAGGCTTCTTCGTATGATCAAGTTTTCTAAAAGAACCGTATAGTGTCCTACAATACCGAAAAATCAGATGCAAAAAAGCCCTAGTCTGGGATGGTAAAGTTGGAGAAATTTTTACACTTTTCCCCAAGGAAGGTGCACCTCTTGTCTTGCACATTGGTAAATCTATGGAAAAGCTTGTTAAAATGCAAAAACCTTTAACTAATGGAAGAATAGTCATCAGTCCTAAAAAAGGTAACGAAACTTATTTTAAGAACTGAAGACCAATAACGATTCTTAATGAAACGTATAGAATTTTATCTGGCATTTTGGCAGAACAAATACAGCCTATCTTGAATTTAAAAATCGGAATGTTACAGAAAGGGTTTTTAAAGCACAGGAGAATTTAAGTTATTTCCTACAATATCCAAGCTATAATTAATTATGTTAAAGCAAGGAACAAGTTTGGTGCTATCCTTGGGATCGACTTCAAAAAAGCTTTTGATTCTATTTCTCATACTTGTATTTTCGATGCAGTGAAGAGGTTACACCATCAAAAGTTTTTTTTATCCGGTACGTGTACTTTTGTTCATCATCAATGTCGTTTGATGAGGTGATTGAGAAAGATCTGTAGACAAGGCTGCCTATCTGCTCCTCTCTTGTTTATAGGCGATATTAAAAGACTAATGCGGCTTATAATAAGAAATATAGTTGATTTCTAATCAAATTCCTATAATCCGGTAATATCTTGGATCTATATGCAGACGATGTGACATTAACTATAGAAGTTAACTTGGGATCAATCAAGAGGATAGAAGTGCTGTCAAAATTATTTACCAAGCTTAAGATAGATTTGCCCTGGAGCTGAACAAAGAGAAGACATTGATCCTCCCAATACGATCATCCATCCCCAATCGAGAGCTCGGTATTAATATCTGCGTGTTAAAAACTAGTATCAATATTCTAGGGCAAGAGTGTAATAGGGATGGATTTCATATACGTAAATTGGATCGGGTTTATTTCTTTATTAATCAAAGGTGGATTAAGTGGAGTGGGCGTAATCTTCAGAAGAGAATTAACCTTTATAATATCGAAGTTATACCTTCGATACTTTATACCGCTACTGCATCTTAAAGGATGGCTGAAAAACACCATAATAGAAGAAAAAAATGATTAGCAAGAATGTTTTATAAAAAAGTTATTTGGAAGCTATTGAAATCCTCAGAACACAACTAGGTGGAGGGATTTCTCTTCTGTCAAAAATAATCCTTAAAATTTACATGAAGAACATTATAAATATGGCAAAATACCCGATCTTGGGTATATACAAATATATATTCCAGAATAATAATATGAAAAGATCTTACGAATTCAACCCTCATTTAGGGAGAAATTCGCCATATTTTACATTTTTACTATCATGAAGGGAAAAACGCGTAGAAAGCAACCAAGAAAAATTTATGTATCGAGAACTATTATTCTTTCGGTTCATATTGCACAAACGTGATTCGAGCAAAAAAAAATTATTCTCTCTTGTTCAATCCTGCCCTCTCCTATGAACAATTCATCCTTTGGAAGGGAAGATCTGTAGGGCCATTACCAAGGCCCTGAAAGGCCTCAATGTGTCCAAGTCATCGGTCTACTACATGATCAAGTGTCACAAGGAGATCGGGAGTGTCGATAAATGGCCCAGGAGTGTTCGCCTGGTGTCAATGGCGACACCTTGGTTGATTGAAACAACGAAGTCGAAGATCAACCGCTAAAAGATGCACTCTATGAGAAATATGTTTCCTGAGGCTGGTATGTCTTGAGAAGCCATACGTTGGGGGTAAGGCAGAACCTGAGGATGAAGCCAGGCTTCATCCTCAGGTTCTGCCTTAAAAAGCGACAGCTTCTCACCCAAGAGGCTCATCCGGGTGAAGCTGTTTCTGAAATTCCTCAATTATTGTACGCACGTTTCAATCATTTGACCTGACGAGAATATTGTGACCGTGGAGCCGACTTATAACAGCCACAACGATCAGGTGCTGCATCGAAGTATCGAGTGCATTCCCCGGAACGAGGGAAGCGTGTTCATGGGCCAAAATCTGGCCTCAATGATAATGTGGGTTGGTGTCATCTCCTGTGGGATGAAGACCCCCTTGATCTTCATTACTAAAAAGGATGAAGGTCAATCAACGTATCTATTTGGACATGTTACAACCCCAAGTACTTCCCTGGATCCATGAACAGCAGTGGGAAGGGTCTTAGTGCTTCCTGGAGGATGGAGCGCTTTTAAATAGAGCAAAGTATTTGTAAGAGTGGTGCCAAACCACTTTCGAGCACTTTTGGAGCAAGGACTTTTTGCCCCCCGCCAGACCTCACCGTCATTGACTTCTCCATGTAGTACGCTGTGGAATGGGAAGTTAGAGTTACTTCCTACGCCAGTGTCGACGATTTGAAGCACGCCATATTGTATGCATAGGACAGCTTGTCGAAGTACAGATTGGAAAGCAGTTCCAGAGCATCTGAGAGCTATACATGGTGCCCACGATAAATTGGAACTATCTTAAAATTCAACCTGCTTGATAAAAATGGAATCTGGAGTGTATTTGTTAATATTAAAAAGTTAGACATGATATTAAACAATAAATTTATTCAACATGTCGTCCCTCGACAGCATTCCTCTCCCTCGTAATGGAGCCCTTCAGGGCCGCGATGCTCTTGTGGTTGACCTTGCACCTCCCTCTCCAACTTCCCCTACTAGTAGTAATCACACGGATTAAGGTGGGGTGAGTTGGAGGGCCAGGTGTTGCGATCCCAGAAAGTGATGTCGTGGGAGTTGAAGAGGTTAGTGGTCCTCATGGTGATGTGTGCAGGCGCTGAGTCTCGTTGGAATATGAACTCCCTCCCAGCGGCCGTATCCTTCACTCAGGGGATGACGAACTCCTCCATGACTTCGCAGTACCTTATAGCGTTAACCCTTTCCTTGGGATTGAAGAAGAAAGGAGGCATCACCTCACCGGTGCTACAGATGACACCCATGGTCATCATGGAGGCCGGAAACTTTGTGGTGTAGACCGAAGGGACCTCTTCTCTCTCCTTGGCAAGCCACACGCCATTCTGGACGTTGTAGCTTCTGTCGACAGTCCAGTTCTTCTCGTCGGAGAAGAAGATGATTCTTCCTCCATGGCTATTCAGGTCATTGAGGAGACGCTTACTGTTGGTGAGCCTGGTGGCCTTCATGGATGCCGTGAGGATATGTTGTTTGGCCATTTGGTATGACCTGTACCCGAGGTCCTCATTCACAGCCTTAGAGACCAGTTGTTTGCTCACTCCACGGTTCTTGGCCAACCTGGACAAGGAAGTCCCCGGCGAAGCCTTGATGGACTTCCGGGGCCTTCAAGGAAGCAGGGAGTGCGGATTCGGTCACTTCTCATATTGCGGGCCTTGCGGCAGACCTTCCCCTCAACCTCCCAGGCATTGAAAACCCGGTACACTGTGGTCTTGGGGTAGTTAAGAAGTTTGTAGATAGCAGAGGGCTTGTGTCCCGCGCGAGCCAATTTTTGAGTTTGGTGTCTCTCCTTGCTTGTTCCATGATGACTATTGTTTGTTGTCAAAACAATTGTGGTGAAAGTTATAGTGTATTGTTCAAGCAACCTTTTATATTATTATGATTTAACCCCGAATATCCACATTATGGATCTGGATGAAGTTTAAAGTAGTTCCAATTTATCGTGGACACTCTGTAGTTGCCGCAAATGGTTGCCTTGTGGAATGAACTGGAACTTATTTTGAAGGAAATTTCACGCTGATTGTAATGGGGTAAAAGGTATTTCAAGAAATACATTTTGTGTACTTTCTTGCCTGTTGAAGTTGTCCAACGACTTATGGGTCACCCTGTATGTGGTTGAACGGGAGTAAAAAAAACTGTTTATCACGTTATTAAATACCTTTTATTTTTGGTGTTTCTTTTTCACCCAGTTCACTTAGTGAGTGGTAGGGCTTTCGCCGCCACCTGAAAGCATAACTCAGATACACATCTATTTATAGTATTTATTTTGTTGAAATTAAATTGTTAATTAATAAATTATAGCTTGTTGAAGTTAAAAATTCAAAGTATTCACATTTTAATGGACCACCCGGTATAAGAGAAAACTAAATTAAACAAATATCATGTGAAGACATTAACGTGCTATAAACTCGTTGCAATATGCATAACTTCATCAAGTTTGTGGGTGGAATATATTTTTAATTATTGATACAATTTTAAAAGTAGTAATGAATACAAAGACAAAAGTAGGTCAAGGAATAAATAAATAACTTTTTGAGTCACAAAATTTTGGGAATTGAATTTAAAAAAACATCGTGCATCAAATTTGTAGCAAACAACGTTAGCTCCAAAAGAAACGAGAACTTTTTTATTAAACCCATTTTTCCTTTGAAAAAAAAGAAGAACATTGTATTTTTGAACTAGTTTTTTGTATTTTTCACACTTTCAAATTAACTAATGAGTCTCTGATCGTTCTGTAATTATAAATTACTTGTGGTAGTACCCTGCATTTCGGAGTAGTTATAAGTCGGCTAAAACGACAAATTTTTATTTAATAATATAGAACAGTGCTTCTCAAATGGAAGTAAGCGTACCCCTTGGGGTACTTAGAGGGTATTTGGGATTTTAAAAGAATATTTTACAATTTTTACATAACTCAGGAGCGTCTGGAAGAGGTGGAGTGGAGGGTCTGTACCCCAAATAAAAAAATAAGGAGTTTTTGTTTCTCACTAAAAAGTTTAATGTTTCAATTTTTTTTTACTGTTTAATTTTCTGTGACCTGCTATGAATTTGTAAATTTTTATCCAAAAAATTCAATATTTAAAATATTTATCTAAAAAATTTAACATTTGAAATTTTTCTCGAAAAAATTTAATATTCCAATTTTTTTTTTCTAAAAAATTTTAAACTTGAAATTGTCTTTCAAAAAATTTTATTTTTTTGTGTCAACAATTATTGATTTTTAATTTTTTTTCAAACAAAATTTATTTATTGAGAATAAATCAGAATTTTGGAAATTTTTTCTAATTAATTCAAAATAGTTTTATATTTCCCAAAAAAAAAATTTTAATTTTAATTCTTGGATTTGGAAACCAATATCCCTCCTCAAGAATGTAATCTTGCGAACACCCCTGCCTTTTAAGATAAAAATGTTTTTTTCTGGTAAGAGGGTACTTTGGTAAAATAAATATTTTACAAGCAGTATATAACTAAAAAAAGGTTGATAATCCCTGATATACCAGTAGATGCATAAATACGCGGAATAATCTTTAAACGATTATATATCGAGGTTCTGTGACCAAAAATAAAAAATTCTAGCACAAGTAACTCGGTCAATCTTTTGGCTTTGTTTTTGTTTTTCTTACTCGCATCAAACAAAGTCGTTTACGATGATTAACGAGGCCAAACGTCATATGGTTGCCACTCTCCTCCGCGCCGGTACGTCTGTCAAGGAGATAATCAAGGACACTGGACTATCCAGGACTACTGTGTTCAAGGTCCAGAAGCTTGTCAAGGAGGGAAAAGATCTGAAGGAGGGTGTTCGGACCGGCATACCACAGAAAATCAATGTGGATGAGGTGAAGGAGGCCTTCACATCACATTTGGCCAACTCCATCACCTGATTTGAATCCCCTTGACTACAGTGTGTGGTGGAAAATTGAAAAGAAGGCCTGATATACCCGCCACCCGAACTTGGACTCATTGAAGGCCAGTGTCAATGATCAATGGGCAGCCATGGAAGACCATTACTTCATCAATGTGTGCAAGACCGTCTGTGGGCGCTTGGAGGGTGGCATAGCGGCTGATGGGGGTTATATTCAGTAATTATATTAAATTTTATACCAGAATAAATTATCTATTATATAATTCTCAAAGAAAAAATACGTCATACGAATTTTTTTACACATTTAATTATTTGCCACAAATAGTTCGATCACATCCTTCTTGGATATAGTGCAGTACGGGGTGTCCGGAAAGTCCTGACTGATTTCTAACTTCCAACTTCATTAAGATCTACAAGGACTAAAAGTAGAGATACAGAAAAAAAAACTTCGCTTGGTTATAATCTATAATATGTTTTTAACAATTTGGCTTTTAGCTTCCATAACAGCCACAAAACGGGGACGGAAGGAGGAACAGCTGTTCTTGATGTAGGTGGGGTCCATCTTGGCCCAGGCCTTGGTGATACTGGCCTTGAGAGCTTTGGTACTGCTGTGGCGTTTTTTGCAAGCCTGCCTCTCAATGTGCGCCCAGATGCTGAAATCCAAGGGGTTCAGGTTGGGGGAGGAGGGGCCAGAAGTCCTTAGGCCAGAATTCCACATTCTCCTTCAACCACTTCTGGGTGTTCTTGGCTGTGTATGTGGGTGTCCCATCCTGCTGGAAACATACCCTCTTGCCAGGATACTCCTTCCTGATCCATGGGACGACCTTGGTCTTGAGCACCTTGATGTAGTACTCCGAGGTGAGCCTGTAGCCCTCTCGGAAGAAGACTGGAGGTATGACTTTACCATCTGAGCCAACAACTCCAAGCATCATGATGCTGTCTGTGTTCTTGGTCATGGACACATATTTCTCAGATCCCACATAACCATTAAGGCTACTGTAGCGATCATTTTTGCGGTTGAAGACTGGATCCACTGTAAAAGTTTTCTCATCGGAAAAAATGAGAATTCTGTCCCCATTGCTTTTCATGTTGTTCAAAATCTTCTTGCATCGGATGTATCTGGCCTCCATATTGACCATGAACAACATGGGACGGGTGGTGCGGACCAAGGACTTGCCCCAATGTCCTTGACAATGTTGGCAGCAGTAGTCTTACCCATGTTGTTCTTCTTGGCAATTGTTCTGATGCCCAGAAGAGGGTTTATCTTAATCTGGCCCTGATCTTCTTCTTAGTGGCCTTGGTTTTCTTTAAGACAGGTATCCTACTTCGAGGCTTGTCTTCAAGGCATTCCCCCCTTGTCCAACCTCCTCTGGATTGACATGCTGGTGGCCTCAAAGATCTCCTTGTGGCTGATTCCTGCACGAATCAGACCAGCTACTTCATTTCTTTTAGCCTCCATGTCAAAAACAATTATGAATTTGAAAATGTTATTGGAACAAAACTTGTTAATCGGTAAACGGTCTTTAACTTTTATTTGTGCAACATTTACGTAAAAAGTCTCTGAAACCTCGAGAAAAGCCATTGAAGGTACCGTTCAAGACTTTTGGGACACCCGGTATTTTCATAAAGTACCGATAAAATATTCTAATGTTCTTATAAATCACGTCAGTTCGGAAAACTCTTGTCATGTTTTCCTCGTTGTCATTTTTTCTTCTGTACCTTCCATTTTTTTCCTGACATCCAGAGAAAATTACCTCATATGGATGTTAAACATTAGAAAAGGAAAAACATTTGTTGCGTGTCCTCTTTTTTTTCTTTTTTCTTTATTATTTAGTATGTCCTCGTGGTGTTAACTTCTCCCTCTAAATTCAGCAACTTCCCCTATCTCTGTCGTAAATTGTTAATTTAAAAATAATAAATTAAATATATATAGATTTGAGAGTTAAATTGTACGGTGTTGAAAAAATTCCCCTGGTTTTAGATACGGCACATTCTTTGCCTCTTTTAGCTGAAAATAATAGTACAATGAAAGAAGATTTGCTACACAAATATATGTTTGTTTGTTTTTGCTCTCTTTAGTCAGATGTTTATCTCATATAATATTATAAAATACAAATTATTAAATAGATAAAATTAAGGAAATTTGTGTTACATAGAAACATTTAGTTTAAAATTAATTTCCCTTTGTAGAAAGATTTCCCAACAGTATCTCAAGGAAAGGTGGTTGTTCAGTAGGTGAATATCCAGATGTTTAGAAATTCATGCTTTATCCATCTTACGCACACTTATACAAGCTTGTTTTTAACAAAACCTTTGTACTTATTAATGTATTTTTTTTTTTTAAACTTCATGTACAACAAAAAACACAGCAAAACAACTCCAGAAAAAGACAACTTTATTTTACTTCTTATATCTTTGAATAATTATCCTCAGAATATTTTCATACCGAAGTGATATCGATGATAAATATTTAATTAATTTGGGTGGATAATACCACTGAGTCTTGCAGTTTGGGAATCCTCAGGTGTACCGAGTGGTCCATTAAAATCCGAGCGCTTTGAATTTTAAACTTGAACAAGATATAATTTATTAATTAAAAAAATACTGGAAATAGATGTGTGACTAAGCTTATGATTACGAGAGCTTAGACACACATCTATTTATAGTATTAATTTTGTTGAAAATCTATTTTTAATTAACAAATTATATCTTGTTGAAATTTAAAATTCAAATTGTTCAAATTTTTATGGACCCCTCTGTAGAGATATAGAGTGTTTTTACTTTGTATTTTTTTACGTAAAAAACAATGGCTTGGTACTGTAAGGAATATTAAGTCTATTCTTTCTTCTTCTTTTTTTTTTTCGCAATATTAGTAAACCATTTTTTTTAAAAACATGACTACAGAGAGCCTATCACATATTGCGTGTGTGAGCAAAATCCTATTCCATCTTTGGTGGAAAGAAAAAAAATTTGAATCTGTTTAAAATGAAATTTCCATCACGAAGAGGATATACAAAGTTTTTGCTGTCGTATCTTTTGATTGCTTTATTCGTTGACTCAGGTCAGGTATGTGCAGTTTTAACCTATATTTAAATAAAACTTTTTGACAAATAAGTATATATGCTATTTTAAGAGGTTATCATTTTTCATAACTTGTAAATAATATCCTTACTTATTGAGAAGCTGACATATTGATTTTCATGACTTTTCCTCATTGCTTGAACAAGGAAACTGTTCTTCCTGAATGATCTACATACATCAGTAAACAGTTTTTGGATTTTTATTGTTTTTTAGAATCCTTAGATTATTCACAGAAAAGGATCTTACATCTATTTAACATTATAAAATTGTATTCCTGAAAAAATAAATCTCTAGAATGTAAAGCCAGTTTTAAACTTTCTGATTAATTTGTGAAACGTAACTGAATTTTTACTAACCATTAGAGTAAAAATAGGAAATATCTATATTTTCTTAGATCCTGGTCGGCTCGCATCTTGAGACATAAATATTCGAGTAAACTTTGCGTACCTGAACTTTCGGATACAAATCCAAAACCAAAATTAAACGGAGACTCGTCTCAAATTTTATGAGCATTTTACCCAAAGTTGGGATCTTAATAAAATAAGGTCGAAAATACGGTTACATTTTTAATGATCATTGATTCCGAAACAATGAATACCCCAATGTTATTAATATTAGAAGATAATTATTCGTTATTATTAGATTTATTGTTGTAATAACGTGGTCCTATACTGGATCTTGCAACCTAGAAAGAGAAAAAGGCCCAAAATCAGTTGGTAGTGGCCTTTTATTCAATAATAGATGCTAATTGTTCACATCTTAATAATAGCTAATTCGAATCCAACCAATTAATATTCAGAACACTGATTAGAGCAAATGAATAATAATCATCGACAGCTGACTAACAAAAATACAGTCTAAATTTTGGTATTAGTGAGGTAACGTCGTATGGAATACTCACGGGCATCGCATTACCTTGTTAACACAAGAATAGAAAGGTATATGTCTAATTGTCAGATGTTCTAATGTTATTTTAAATGTAGAGGGTTATCCTCTTTATATTAGTAATTCATTTTGTCCCCATCCCCCCAAATATACAACAGGACGCCTGATATTAACAAGGGTCTTAATTTAGTAGTATTATACGAGGGTCATTTGAAAAGTCCTTTCAAAGTTCGAGAGATAGACTACTGGCGCGTATTGAGCTTTTGTTTAGTTAGTAGTATCTCTTGGAAGAACACACAGCAACTTTCAGCCAGATTGGTCTATTTCTTTCTATTAATTTTTTTCTAATGTGAATTACAAAATCTAACACTCACTCTACGAATAAATACAGGGTATTCTCTTATCTAGTGGTACAATTAATTTAAATTTAAATAAATCAGAAATTTATAGGTCGATTGTCTTCAAACTCGGTGAAAGATAGGTTTGGTGACTCAAGATTCCTTATGTAAAGTTTCGACTCAACTAAAAACAAAACAAACGAGAACGAGTAAAATGTAGCAACAAAGGAGTGAAATTTTGAAGCTTCTCTCACTCGACATGTCCCAATAGACATATCCAAGGAGATTGGGTGCAGTCGTACACCTATTTATCATGTCAGAGACATATTTACCACCCCCATGGTCTTGGGAATTGTGGCCAGAACTGGCAAACATTTTCAGCGTTGATGCCACTGTGAATAAGCAGAACAGCTGCTACATCACAACTCAAAAATCCAGACAATGTCTCAGATTAAGTGAAACATGCCTTCAGAAAAAAAAATCCAGCCCGCCAGCACAGGGGAAGTCTACTCCCAACCTATTTTGTGGAAAGGATGGAGCAGCTCAATGCAGATGCTTAGATTGAACTTTTGGATAAAGAAGTGCTACCTCGGGCCCGAAAAAAGTTTGGGAGAACTTTATTTTCAACCAAGACGGAGCTTTGTGTCATCGTGCCGCTAAGATTCATGCCTTCCTGAGAGACAACTTTACAGACATGTAGTCGCTCTCCTCTCCAGACACAAACATCTTGGACTAATCTATCTAGGTGAGTCTGGAGAAGAGGGTGTATCCTTATAGGAGTGTCTAGTCACTAGAGGCTTCCATCAAGAAGAAGTGGACCCATCTCGAGTCTTACTAAACAGTCAAGCTCTGCAGCAGATTTAGGCTTGGTATTGAGGGAATTATTAGAGGTGAGAGCTCACATGTTGAATAAAAGTTTGCCGAGCACTATTTCTACATAATTATGTGAAATAAATGTCCTCACAAAACCTTTTGTTTAAATTTTATTCTTGAAAAATGGAAATTATAAAATGTGTACGACTAGATATGATCAACCTTGTATAAACAAATTAAATTTGAGATATTTTTTAAAACTTTTATTTTTAATAGGATATAAATATCGACGACTTAGAATTCATGGACACCCCTGCCAAGACATCATTTTGTACATTATTACGATTATTCTCCTCCTAATCATTACCACTATTCCAATTCGCATCCAAAATTATTTTTGGATTCCTTTGATTCTTATAGAAAAATCTTGAATCAGTCCATGCTCAAAAATCCACAATTTCGCTATATAGTATCGACGCCAAACACAACAATGAGACCTATTTCTACAAATTTTATCATTTTACGTGAGAATGATCCAGAGCTAAAAAGTAGACCATTGCGAGCAAATAGAAAAATTCCATGGAGTTCAATACAATCCCTAAAAAGTTTAAAATATTTCCTACCGTTCCAAAAGTTAATATATAGGTATGAAAAGTGACACGATTTTCACAGGGGAGGCCATATTTAATTAACTTTTTTTTTTACCCCACCGCTACAAATTTGCAAAAGCCTATTTCAAACAATATTTAGTTCTTTTTTGTAGGGCAATTTCGGACCTTCTTTCGATTTGTGATACTCATAATATTTTTTGACATAAATTTCTTTCTTTTTTTAATTAGATTTTTTTGGAAGTAAATAAATAAAAAACAAGTCATTAAAATCACTATAATATAAATTTGTAATATTAAGAGCAAAGTTGTATTTAGGCTAACAACTTTCTAAAAAGTTTTAGTATGTTCTGCAATGTCTAAATTAGTTTAATGGATAGTTATTAGTTATTTAAATCCTGCGTACAATGGATATGTTTTAAAAAAACTGAAAATCAACCTAGACAATTTGAAGAAGAGAAAGAATAACACACATGATGGTTCATTAGATCAGCAACAATCAACTTTGACAAGGGAGGAAGGCGAAAAGAATATAAACAAGGGAATTTGCTAGAATTACTCTGATGCCTATGCCCAATTCTACTCAGAGTCAATCAAGGACTTACAATTATAACTCCGCAACATATCTTCAGGATTTTATGAGCTCACACGAATGTTCATTCAGGTTTTGAATATAAATAAATTTATTAAAGGAAAGGATGTTTTACTACTCAGAAATTCAATAATAATGACAACTGCTATGGAAAAGAAAATTTCTTCTTTATATTACCAATTACAAAATACCGGGCCAGCTAAAAAACACACCTGATTTACATCCTTCATTTTATACTTATGATCCATTTCCCAAAGCACAGGATCAAAATTTCTTGTTGATCCCACGTCGTATATATATTAATCATCAAATTTTTTATATGAATAAATTTTAATTATCATATACAAATGTATAGAGACGTATTTCTAATAATATTATAATATTGTATCGAATAAAATGCTATGTAAAATTATAATAATATTAAAATTTATATATGCTTTTAATTTTAAAAATTGTGAATAAATAAAAGGGCAATGATATTCTGCGAGAACTTAAGAGATTAATAGCAGATGGTATGCTTGACTTATTTGGCTAACTACCAGTTGATTTCAAGCCTTATTTCTGTTAATTTTTGGGTGAAAGGTTGCGTGATACAACAAAGGTAACAACACGCAGTGTAATCTATCTATGTATTTTATCTTAGAGGGAGTGACAAATTGTATTAGGACCAGATACAGTTTGACTCCAGTCTATTTATATTTTTTAGGCTGATCCAACACTAAACATTGGTAGTTAGTTACTACGTTGCTTCAGCTGCTGTAGTTACCATAAAATATACCAATAATGACCGGTTCTAGAACTGACAAATTGTATTACAACTGGACTGATGGAACTGCAGTCTTTTTAATTAAATTAGACCGATCCAGTACTACATTTTGATCATTTTAGAAAACATACAAACTGTATTTTTCAAACGGACTCTTTGAAATAAATTGGTATTCATTAGTGTTGGAACGGTTTGAAAAAACTGTACAGAATGCAGCTCTATCAGTTCGGTCCTAATACAATTTGTCAGTCCTAGGAACGGTCTTTTATGGAAACTAAAGCACACTTTAAATAACGTAGTAACTAGTAACTACATCATTTGAGACCCTAAAATTTCATTGTAATGCATAAATAGCTAAGATTGAAGAAAATAAAAAGATACTTAGGACTGAAGGACCAAATAATCGATCGTTAGAACCGTTGAAGTTTTTAAAATATCCAACTGATAAATAAAAAAAGTTAAAAAGGAGGGGAAGACTGATTATGAAATCAGTCCCAGGACCGATCCAAACTATCACTAAGTTTTTTTAAAGCCAATGATACGTTCTGGCTATCATTAATTATCTTCTCTGTTTTTATATTTTTCAATCCTAGCTAGGAGGGAAGAAAATAAAAAAATAGATAGGACTGTAGGACCGAATAAACCGATACATGATAAAAAAGATCAAACTGCTAAAAAGAAAGACTGAAATTGAGGGAGGGAGACTGATTAGGAAATCAGTCCAAGGACCGATCCAACACCAGTATGCATATTTCATTGAATGAATTGTTTTTTATAGAAAAAAATATGTATTTCCTTATTGGAAATGACCTTTTTTAGAATTGAAGAATTTCCATTCTTCTAAACTTACCTTTCTGAATCAAAATTTTTGCACTTACTTTAATTTTGTAGCTTATTTTACACCCCACGAACTTGTATAAAATATTCCTTGCTCGGAGAGAATGAGGTCCGTGCCCTCCCCCCCCCTGCCACTCCACCACTGTACTTATAGGACCAATGATGTAAATCCTCTGTATTTTTAGCTTGCCCGTTAATTTGTAATATAAACAAAGAATTTTCTTTTCCTTAGCAGTTGTTATTTAATTATGAGTAGTGAAGATCCTTCCCTAAATAGATTGAATTATATTCAAAGCCTGTTAGAACGTTCGTGTGTGCTCAAAAAGACGGAGCGGAACTGTGAGGGTTTGTTGCAGAGTTATAATTTTAAGTCCTTGTTGGGCTCAGAACAGAATTGGGGATCGACATCCAGGTAATTCGAACTAATGTCCTTGTTTATATCCTTTTCTTCTTCCTCTCCTGTCACAACGGATTGAAGCTGGCCGAATGAAACGTCATGAGCCTAATTATTTCTCTCCTCCAAAACATTCTTCAAAATGTCAGGGTTACCATGTTGATTTTCGGTTTCTTTTTCTTTTACCATTTCCATTCGAAACTGGATTTTTATCATTGTATAGGACCTTAATATAATTTGAAAGAAAGCAAAAGGAGATACGGTACGGGGTATTCATAATACCATAAGATATGCATAAGAATACCATATTCTTATGTTTTTACTTTATTGATAGGTATATTATTGTTGCAGTAAACTTAAGGATTCATTTAATATTAATAATAATATTGTACAATAAAATTAGACAAGCAAAATTTTTATAGAGATTGAAGAGCGTTATCAATATTCCTAATGAAATAAATCCTCATTATTACATCCACCATTCAATTTTGAATGTTTTTTTTAGATTTTACCTTTCATTTTAATAAAGGTATTATTATATATATTTTCTTTTAAATATCATCATTTACTTCAAAAACTAATTGTTCTGCGTACACTTGAAAATTTGACCAAATGTTAAACGATCAAAATGATGTTCTTCATCCCATTCAACGTCAAAAAATTCTAGGAAGTATAGATAATCTGGTGTGTCCATAGGGTTATTTTTTAGGGGAGGGTTGGTTTTTTGGAATTTTTTGGAAAAAAAGAATCCAAAAACAAAATTTTTAATTTAAAAAGAAATTCAAACAATTAATTTTTTAGAAAAAAAATTTCAAAATACAATTGGATATTTCAAATTTCATCAAAAATACACAACAATTCAAAACACAAAAAATTATTTTATTTTTTTAATTTTAAAAATCCTCAGCTGTTCTCAGAAAAATATTTTTTTTTGAAAAAAATCAAAAATATAATGTCTAATATGAAATTTTTTAAATAAAATTTCAAAAATACATATTTATTCACAGAAAATTAAATTTTTTTGAAAAAAATTGGAAAGTTAAATTTCAAATATAAAATTGTGAAAAAGAAAAATTAAATGTTAATTTTTTTAGAGATAATTTTTATAAGACTTAGTTATTGACAAGTGATATAGGAATTCAGAAAATGACTTCCGACTCACTAACTTTCGAAATATGTTAAACGAAATTTATATTTTCCATTAGACTACTAAAAGTTATTAGATAAATGATAATTGATTTATTAACATATTTATCACATAAGAGTTTCTATGAACTATTTATGGATATATGTAATTATTAGTAGAGTTGAACACATATGTTTTGTGGTTTCACTGATGAAAATGTCTAGAAAAGAGGGCCAAATTAATTCATAATCCAAAATATAGTGAGATATCTTATTCTCTCTTCCTGCATAAATCAATAATATCTAAGCAAGAGGAAATAAAACGCCACGAAACTTCCTACATACAAACTACTTCATCGCGAGAAGGAGGAATAAATAAATGATTAATACTTTATTTAAAAATAGTTCTTGTGATACATTTTAGTTCGAATAGATATATAAATATATATTATGAATGTACAGAGAGAAACAAAGAGGTTCATCATCCTTCATCTGCATCTCTTCCATTGAAACTCTTTCCAAAGTCTACTCTCTTATAATATTTTTAGAAAACTCTTTCATTGATTTGAGTATTACCGTGTCATTGATGTACATAACCGCAATTCATATCTATGACACAGAATCCTTTTATAAGGCTTTATTATTTTCGTAATTCTAGACACTTCATCCTCTCTTCCAATTCCATTATTACTTGTGAGTCTCTTCTGCCATTGGAAAAAAGTAGAAGACAATCTTGGACCATGAAGTTAATGTGGTCCTCTTTTCTAGATATCTTTATCAGTAAAACAGCAAAATATATTCATCTTTCCTATTACCTACATATATGCATAAATAGTTTTTTTGCATGATAGATATATTATTTTATTATTGGGGATCTTATAACTTCAGCAGAGTTATATTGGAAAATATGAATTTTGTTTAACATATTTCAAAAGTTAGTGAGTCGGAAGTCATTTTCTGAATTACTAAATATCTTTTCATTATATTTAAATATAATTCGATTGTGAGGATTTAGGATCTCCACATCAATTTTCAATAAATAAATTACCAATATAAATAAATTCACCAATTATAATATTTAAAAACTAATAGGGGAAGACTTATATTAGCTATAAATTCTATATCTTGACTTTGATGAAAAGCCTCAATTTGATCGTTTTATATTTCATCAAACTTTCAAGTGCATGACAAAACAATTAGTTTTGGAATTAAATGATAATATTCAAAAAGATATAAAGATAACTTATATGAAAATTAAAAAGGATTTAAAAATGGAATATTGGGAATTATAAGGATGATTTATTTCATTAATAATATTGATAATGTTCTTCAACCTTTATAAAAATTTGCTTTTATTGGACAATATTCAAATTGAATCACTTGGTTGAATACTACAATCAACTCCTATTTACAATAATAAACGATAATATAAATATCCATGAAGTAAACATAAGAATGCCTCATACGGTATTTCCTATCGCATGATTACTCTTACTTTAAGTTAAGTATTCATTGATTTATGGAAACCATACTTTAGAAATAATATAAACGGAAGTCTCAATGTAAATATTTTCACTAAACCTTTTCATTATATCTTATCTTAAATATTAATAAATATATATTATATTTTACACCTATATAACTTATTATTATTTTAATTTACTTCAGGTATCAACAAATAAAATAAAAAATTTTATTATTCAGGCTTATAACTTGTTATAACGAGTGCGTAACTGAAAAGTATACACCTTGAATAGGAAATTTTATCAAGTTCTATTTTGGAAACAAGGGAAGCTATATAAACCAAATTAATTACCAATGATGGCATATGTGTTACCGTTTCTAATGTTCAATTTGTCCTCCATCAGCTTTGAGTATGGAGACAATGAGGTACTGGAAGCTCTGACAGGTGGTTATAATGGGTTTGGGGCAGATAGATTTCTAATGCAGAGGAGTCTGCATGATTATATTTGAGGAGTGGGGGAAGGCGGCTTAGTTTTTAGAATCTTTTTTTTAAAAAAAAATGAAAATTTACAATTATTTTTAAAAAAATGAAAAATTTCAAAAATTTAGAACTGTTGGCAGAAAAAAAGAAATCTTTTGGAAAAATATTTCTAAAATTAAATTTCATATATAAATTTTTTTGGAAAAAAGAATCAATTATTAAATTTTTCATATCCATAGCTATTCTCATTTAATTAGTTTTTTTGATAAAAAATTTCAAAAATCCAGGATGTTCAGAAAAAAAAAAAAAATTTGGAAAACAATTTCTAAAATCAAATTTTAAATATGCAATTTTTCGGAAATAATTTCCAAAAATCCACAAAATTTATTTTTTGAAAAAAGTTCAAAATTTTATAAAAGAAATTTAAAAAAAAATGTTTGGAAAAAATAAAATAAAATTTGAAAAAAAAAAATTTTTGGAAAAAAATTTTAAAATCAAATTTAAAAATAAAAAAATTTGGGGAAAAAATTCTAATATAAAAATTTCAAATATGAAATTTTTTGGGAAAAAAAATTTTTAAATTTTAGGAGAAAATTTCATTAATTCATAGCTATTGACAAAAAATTATTTTTTTTGTAAAAAAAATAAATTCAAAATACATAACTATTACAGACAGTTAAATTTTTTGGAAAAAAATTAGACAAGTTTAATTAAATATCAAATATTAAATTTTTTGAAAAAAAAAATCTAATATTACATTTTCTTTAAGGATAAAAAATTTATTAATCTTTGGGGTGGCTACAGTCCCTCCAGCCCTCCCCCTGTGGATTAATGCTTAATAAAAGAAGCCTTGAGACCTTCGATATTCGGTGCCATTGTTCGGCAGGCACTGTCCTTCACAAGCAACAAGAAGGAAAAGTCAAGCGGGGTGGCATCTTGCAAGTATGAAGGCCTCATAGTTTCCAGCCAGAACAGAATGTTGCTCTATAAAAGGACATTGTAGCATAGGCTGTGTTTGCCGGTATACCATCTCGTTGAAGTACTACATTTCCGCTATCCACTAGTCCCTGATCCTTTGAATCAACTTAGTACTCAACATGTCGACATAGTCAGTAGCGTTGAGCGTGTCCCCTGTATTGAACCAGAAGATTGGCATCCCCAATCCATTAGATGCAATCAATCCCAGACTCATTACCAATGCTGGGTACTTCATAGTCATCAGGGTGCAAGGTTCCTTTGGATGCCAATAGGGGCTATAATGGCATTCTGGACGTTGTAAATATTCTGCCTCCTCCTTGCGTTTGGTAACTTTCGGATCTCTATGGTTGTGTGTTCCGTGCAATGTAGAGAGGCAATTAGCAATTCATCTCATGTGTTATTCTCGTTCTCACTTTTAGAAGTGTCCAAATTTCAACGACGCGCCCAGTATGTACTCTCTAATAGCAAAACAGGAAAAAAAAATACCGCAACAAGTAATTTAATATGTAGTTATTTTAGAAATCGATAAGCCAATTGCGTGTACTATCAATTTCCATTGTGAAACTTAGTCCTTCTGATAATAAACTGAAGGAAAGATAAATCCTCATAGACATGTGATGAAAATAAAGATATTTTGAGAATTAAACAGGTGTTTCAATCTCAAGAATATTACATTTTAAGCCCCAATTAATACTTAGTAACAGATTATGTGAGGAATTTGCAAACATAACAACGTTAAAGTTATAACAAACAACTGTGTTTTCTTTTTAAGAATGAGTGAATGTTAAATATGAAATATTAAATATAAAAACAATCTTGAACAAAAATCAAGAAAAAGAAAAAACCCCTATGTACCTTTTTACTTCGTATACATAAAACTGTGAGCGGTAATGTCATTCACAGTAGATCAGTTACTGTATTTTCATTCCTAGCAAGGTTACCAACTACACAGATTTTGAGGAAACACGCAACCACTGATATAGTATGACGTCAATATTAAAAAGAGTGGTAGAAGTCAAACATCAGTCGTACACGCGTTATGGTACCACCTTGTATTTCTATTAACCTTGATTCTTAGTAAGTTTATTCCCTGTAAAGTTAATCCCCAAACATTTTATTGCCACAATGAAGAGGTATATTTAGTGACGTCATACGGTCAACACTAGTTAGTGGCAGGGTTGTACAGGGAAGCCTGCATATTTTTAATTTTTTTTGACAATAAAATTTTTTGGAAAAAAATTGGAAAAGTTAAATTAAATTGAAAATATTTGTATCTTCTAGTAAAAGCAAAGATTCCTTAATGAGAGGATCCAATCCTGATTCTGATTCCAAAAAAATACCCGATTCTTCGATTTCGTTTAATCGTCCCACCACTAGTTGTAACTCAAAAAGGACAAATATAAGTGTTATTGTCGATATGTCATCCTAGAAATCTAATGTTTAATGCTAAAATTTAAAAACAAAGGAATTCAGACTGTTGAAATAAATTCCTCAGATCCATTTTATTATAAGAGTTTGTAACATTTGTGTAAAAACACAAGGAGAATGCGGGGGTTAGGCATACGGTATTACTGAATTAAGGCATAGTTAACTTCAGCTGCATGTAATATTAGCTATCATATGTATGTATATATATTAAACCTATTTATATAAGTAACTATATAACGCTCTTGTTAATTTTCGGGGATAAGCCCTCACCCCCAAAGATGAAAGCTAGCAAACCCCCTCGGCATATATTCAAATAATATGAAATGCCATAATGTTAAAAAAGAAACATGGTAACCCTGACAAGTTGAAGAATGTTTCGGAGGAGAGAAGTTTAGCTGTCATGACGTTTAATTAAATTAGATGTGAGTAGCTATGAAACGAAGGAAATATATACATAAAACTTACTCCGTATCTAGGAAGGGACGCCCGCAGGGCGTACCCCTCCCCTACTCAAGACGCTCCTGCTAGCAATGATATAGACAGGAATTACAACGATGTGGATCCTCAATTATACTACGATTCCAACAATGAATTAAACTTATACTCCAGAACAAATCCTCAGAATGACTCTTTCAAGCACTAGTGATTACTTCATACTAATTGTTCTCTCTTTAAGAATAAAAGAATAATTATAACAGCCTTTCAAAATAAAAAGTCATCTTCAGTTGGTAATTACAGAAAGAGTGCGATCTCCAAATTTCATATTTTTTAACCTATAACCTGTTTGATGTACAAGAATTACCACTAGGGCGTCCTCTATACGATCTAACTCTGACAAGATCTCAAATTATAAACAATCAAATGAAGCGTTTATTTTTGTGAAAATATTCAAACTACTCCGTGGCATCAAAAAATGAGGTTTTAACGTTCCGTTCCAATATCGTAGCAACACCTCATAGGATTTGAAAAAATAAATATGACTGAATGCATAATTAATGTGGGAGGAGCTATTCAAGATTGATAATTTTCAAAGTATTGAATGATCTAGACTCCTCCATGATCAAAAAAGGAGATCAAATTATTGTAAATGTAAATTATATTCCTCGCCTTATAAAAGGAAAAAGTGAAAGTGACTACGAAATTAATTAAACAAACTTTGCATATACTTATATATATTTAATTATTTTTCTGTATTTCTGTAGTCTGTAATGAAAGATTTGTAATTAGTCCTGGAATAATTAGAGTGAAGTAAATCGATTCCAATTTCTTCTATACAGTCTTAACATACTGCTCATCAAATTGAAAAATAAATTGTTGTGAAATCACAAGCAGTAGACATAAAAATGTGCAGTTTTTGTACTACAAACAAGCATAGTTAATACTTTATTAGATTTGTGTGAAATAAGGATTTCTCTTTTAAAGGAGATTATTTTCAATGTAAAACAAATCAATCTCAAAGGAAAATTATTACACATTGAGAAAATCGTTAACTGCAATGAGTCTTTCATTTTTGTTGAAGATCTCGGGCAAGTTATGGCAGATAATCTACCAAAAATCACTGTCATTTTTATACAGGGTCGTTCAGGTAAATCCGGACCATCGTTTACTACATCCTAAACAATAAGGAAATCTCGATTATTTCAATTTCAAAGTGAGAGGTTGAAATAGTGTGAAGTTAGTTGCCCAACTTTTAATTCAAAACAAGTGTTTACGATGGAGGAGACCCGAAAAAAACCCATCCTCGAAATGGCTTGTGCAGGACACAGTCCACCGTATATCAAGAAGATGCTCGGGTATCCAAAGACCACAGTCTACGACGTCTACAATTATTGGAAGGAGGAGGGGGCATATAAGAGAAAAGCTCACAAGTCCTATGGCGATAAAAACGCACTCCGAGATTCCTCGTAGCCCTGAAATCGGTCCGTGAAGGCATCTCCTGTGATGTAGGCTGCACAACAGTGTCCACGGCCATAAACACTGAGCTCAGATTGAAATCATACCCCCTCTACAAGAGACATATCCTTACAGAGAAAATGAAGGCCACCCGAGCTATCCAAGGAAGCAAATAGCTAAACGATTTGAAGTCTCATGGTAACCGAGTCATCTTTTATTCGGATGAGAAACAACGGACTGTCAACAGATCACACAACATTAAGAACAACAGAAGGTTGAAATGCTCCCAACGTCTTTAAAACCAAGCTTCCATCCAGCATCATGACCTTTGGGGTCATTGGGAGTAACGGCATTGTCATGCCCTCCATCTTCTTTGAGCCGAAAGAGAGGGTGGGTGTCGACAGGTACTGTGAACTCCGGTCTGACCAAGTGATACCTTGGATGAAAGATGAAGCCGATGGAGCTGTGTTCTTGTTTCAGCAAGACCTTTTCCCCTCACACGAAGCCTGCAAGACCAAAAACTTGTTGAAAGAAGAGAAGGGGCTATTTTGGGACACCTAGACCTGGGCCTCTAACTCTCCCAATAGGAATTCTATGGATTAGTTCTTTTAGGGGGAGTTAAAAAGGAAGGTTTCTCCCAATTCATACAACATCATCGACTCCATGAGGCCTTCATCATCGAGTACTGGGGCAAAGTCTCCCTGGTGGACGTGGTCAAGGCCTGAAAATTCTTTAGGTCCAGTATCGAGCAAATGATTGGGGATGATGGTGGGCACATTGAATGGTTTTTTTATATATATCATTAGAACTCGTGAATAAAAATTCAAACCTCTACTTGATTCCTTGATTGATCAAGATGCAGGAAAAGGCGGTCTGGATTTACCAATCCTTTAATTTGGCACTGTTTATTATTATGTTAACAATTCCAAAGAAACAAATAGATTTGAAGTCAAAAGTCAGAACTTTATTTGATGTAAATTTCTCTTCTGATTTCAGCTATGCCCATATCTCTTTTATTAACTCGACAGTGACGGGGTAAGTTTAATTTTTAGGTAGAATTGTTGATTTCCTCTTTATATTTCAAATTTGAGATCTTATTTTAAAAGTTTTCCACATCGATTGGATAGAGGGCGCTCAAGTGGCCATTTCTGTATATCGTACAGGCCTATTAGTGTTGGATCAGTCCTAAGACTGCTTTCCTAGTCCGTTCCCCCCCATTTACGTCTTCTTCTTTTTTTGCCGGTACGATCTTTTTTTACATTATCAGTAGCAAGGACCGTTACCTTGGACCTTCATTCCTATGGTCCTAGCTATCTTTATAGCTATTCTTCACTTATAGCTAATATTGAATAATATAAATATACAAAGAAAAGGTTACATATATCTAAGACCCCTGGGGGGGGTTACCGACTTAAAGATTTTTTAGGATGAGGAGGAGGGAGGGGGTAGGAGGGGAGAAAATTAGAGACAAATATATTATTCTTTCCATTATAACGTTCTAATTACATATTTTTAATATAGTTAAGGGTTTGATATACAGGGTAGGGCAGTGGACTCAAGCGATGGACTCAGAAATACATCAATAACTTCATATTTTCAATAATAAGCAAAAAAAAATAATGCTAAGAAAACATATGGACAAGGAAAACTTTTTTCACTCAATATGACTACATTCATTATTAATTACAGCCTTTACACGTCGCTTGAAGGCCATGCATGAGTTGATGACAAACTCATCTGACAAGTTTTCCCATGCAGCCAATATGGGGGGCTTTGGTGAGTCCACAATTGGGTGTGAGTTCCTGTTGGTTTCCTCTCCAATGTGCCCCATATAGAAAAGTCAGTGGGTTCAAATCTGGTGAGGAAGGGGGCCATATCTCTTTGGACCAGAAACGAGCCATGTTGTCTGTGCATAACTATTGGCAATTGGTGGACGTGCAAGAGGGGGGCGCCGTCAAGAGTCTACACGTAGTTACCCTCCGTGTAGTTGGTCTTCAGTCATGACAAGATGGTGTACCTAAACACCTTATACAAAGCATCCTGGCAAATTTTCTCTCCAGCCTTGAAAAAGAAAAGAGGCATTTTCTTTCCATAAGAGATTAAAACGCCTAGGACGATTTTTTTGGGGTCGGATATTTGGTGTGGTAAGCCCTTTGGACCTCTTCTTTTGTTTTCGCAAGTCAGCGATCATTCCGGCAGGTGTGGAATTGATCAACAATGAAAACCTTCTTGTCTGAGAAAATTTTCAAAATTGACCCATTTGCTTTGATTCATGTGATGTTGTTTTTTTCACCTCTGGAGCCTCTTGGCTTCCATGCCCTCAATCAGAAGTTGGAATGGGGTCCTTGGGAAAGGAACTAATCCCAAATTGTGCTTTATAGCCCTGCTGATGGTCTTATGAGCCACAGATAAGTCGTTGGCGTGGCGATTAATCGACTTTAAATTATTCTCCAAACTTAACAAGAACTTCGAATCCCTCTTTAAATTATATCCGCCACTTTCTGACATCCAGGTGAAGACTTCTCCATTTTTTATTTTTTTTTCATCTTGGCCAACTTAAAAACCAGGCTCCTAGAACACTTAACAATTTCCATAATCTTCATCAACTCAACTCCAGTATCTAAGATATATGAGATGAGCTGCCTTTTTGCACGTTGCTCGCTCATGATGATGAAATGACTAAATGAATAGAATAGTTTGTTAATGTAAAAAGGACGGCGGAAACAGAATATCAAAAAATAATCACTAAACTTTTTCATAGTAATGAGAAAATAAATATTAATTAAAATTACACGTTTTGCTGTTTAATAAAATTAGGTAATAGAGGGATATTTTTTTATAGGCAATAATTACAACATTTTGACATTTAATAGTTCGATATTTTCCTTAAAATTAATAAAAAATTGTTTTCATTCTTATAAAACTTGAATGTTTAGCCCCTCTAAATGGACAACATCAAAGTTTGACTTCATATGACAAGGCTCTATATATCGTAGAACTAAATCAGTAGAAGCTGTCTATAACAGGATGGGATTTTTAATTAATCACAACCTTTTCAATGGGAGGTGGGGGGAGGAATTGTCCAAATGTAGGAAAAATCGATTCTTGATGAGACATAATGAATATTTTTGTATCATCTACATTCTACAACATAATAATTCTACAAGATCAGGGGCATTAACAGAGGGTGGGCTGGAGGGACTGTATTCCCCCATCTCTAAAAAAAAAATTATAAATTGTTTGTGAATAACTGGATTTTTGAAATTTTTTACAAAAAATTTAATTTTTTGTGGATAGCTGTGGGTTTTAGAAAAATATTTGAGATTTTATTGCCTAAAAAATTAATTTTCTCTGAATTTTTGAAATTTTTTGTGAACAGCTGTGATACATTTAATTTTATTATGAATAGCTATGAAATTTTTGAACTTTTTTTTCGAAAAAATTTATATTTAAATTTTTTCCAAGAAAATTAATTTGTTTTGTAAATAGCTTTGGATTTTTAATTTTTTTTTCAAAATAAACAAGCTCCCCCCCCCTCCAAAAAAAATATATCCTAAACATACGCCCCCTGAACATACTTATTTGACTATATAATCTTAAATTATTACAAAACATTCCTTTTATGGATTTATTTATACTGAAGGTCATTAAATTGTGATTATAAAATTCCTTAAATCTGATATTTTGCTGAAAAGTCAAGGACTTATTTAACAAAAAAATAAGTCGTGTTTTGTTGTTCCTTGATCTTTTTTTTTTTTTTTAAATATGTACAAAAGATCACTTGATTTATTTTAAAAAATCATATATATTGTATATATATATATTTGGTTCAGATAGCTAAGCTTATTAAATCTTTTGTTATAAATTATAATACATTTTTATATATTTGATTAGTTTGGAGTAATCTTGATACAATTGCACTGAGTCTCAAAGTATTAATAAGGATACATTGAATGAAAATTACGAAGATCGTTTGAAAAGTCCTTACAAAGCCTGAGAGATGGTACTACTGGCTCGTATGGAAGTTATGTTTAGTTAATAGCATCTCTTGTAAGAACACATCCCAATTTTTAGGCAAATCAGTCTATTTCCTTCTGTTTGGCATTCGTTTGAATCGAGAAATCGGATGGAAAGATTATGGTGACTATCTTTTGGATTCGCAAGGAATGATCCTCATCAACTATCTGGAAAAGGGTACAATTGTTACAGGTGCAAATTATTCATTGTTATTGTACCGTTTGAAAACCAAGCTGCAAGAAAAACGCCCAGGATTGGCCCACAAAAAAGTAATTTTCCATCACGACAATGCACCACCTCACACTTCAGTAGTTGTAGTCACAAAATTAACGGAAATAGGGTTCCAACTCGAGATACCCCTTCATTCTTCTATTATCCATCACCATATCATGGATTTTATCAAGGATTTTTGGAGTAGTAACCTCAACATGGCGTCCAAAACTTTTAGCGTCACTTGTGCCCATATGGGCGCTCCAAAAAAAATTAAAATAGCTTATAAACTATTCCAATCGAAAGTGCAGAGTCCCCTTAATTTTTATCAAGCTTTTTTTAAGCCTCTTGAGGCGTTTTTCCTTTGATAAAGTAATGTTTAATCAACACACGAAATTATTTTTCGTCCATTCTTTGAAAATAACTTCACTTCCTCGATTCAAAGGAATTACAACCAGAAAGAACTAAACCCATCTGCCTGAAAGTTGGTGTGTGTTCTTCTAAGAGATGCTACTAACTAAACATAACCTCGATACGCGCAAGTAGTGCCGTTCCTCTGACTTTGCACGGACTTTTCAAACGACCCTCGTACCTTGGTTGGTTCTTGTAGTATATTTTGCAACTTGGGTTCCAAACTGTTGGTTAAATGATAAAAATTAGTTACTTAGATTTGATCATGTTGAATAATGTGATCAACTCTCCCAAAGATCGATCTTTTTTCTAATATTATTAAACCCAAAATTTTGGGACCGACATAATTAGGGCAATACAGTTTAAATCTAGACCATCTATTAGAATCCCTTGATTTGAACCTTATTCAAGTTGTTTAAACTACATCGTTCAATTTAAGCTTTATTTAGAAAGACAGTTGGTTTCGTTTACATACAATGGAGAAAATCAATATTTGATCCCTTGTCGATTTTGTAAGTTTCCCCTTTGACAAAGAAACCCACGGTCTATTATTATAATCTTAGGTTTATTTTAATAGTGTCAATACATTAAATGAACAAAGAAAATAAATTGTTGTGAAATCACTTGCAGTAGACATAAAAATGTGCAGTTTTTGTACTACAAACAAGCATAGTTAATACTTTATTATTCTCCGGGATATCTTGGGCGACAACTTCCTTCTCTCAAGGAAGGGCACTGAAAATGTCCCTTCTTACACAACAATGACCCAAAACATAAGTTATGGCAACAAAGGAGTAGCTCAAGAAAAAGCACGTTAAGGTCATAGAGTGTCCTAACCACTCCATCACCTTTATCAGCGGGAAAATTGACCAAATCGGCAAGGGATCCAACAATTATTTCCTGCACTGTTTATTACTACGAGTAATATGGATTCCTTATTTTATATTGAATTAATAACATTATTTGATTTTGTTTTTTTCATTTTATATATTGCTGTAGTGTAAATGCTAACATAAACATATTTTGAAATCATAAAGATTGAATATTGGCCCAGGCCAATATGAATTTGAAAATAAGTATATTTTTAAGGCTATAATCATAAGATTTCTAACAAACTGAAGAAGATAAAAGCATTCAATTATTTGTAAAATTGATAATAATTTATTATTAATTGATTCATATATTTATAGAAAATTGAAAAATGAGCATGATAAAAACAGGGGACAATTTATAAGTGGGGGAAGTTGTGTCAAAATGGCGTCCACATATTGATGACACCATAATCACGCAACTTTTCATTGATTTTATTTTACAAAAGTGGGGAAGACTGAATGGGAGGCCACTTGCCTCCCATTCAGATGCCTATGGATAAAAATTAAGTAGAGAAAAAATAAGTAAATGAACCTTCAACAACGGCAGTAACATAAGGAACTGTATTCTTCACAGATACGGAGGCAGGTATACACACTTCTTACTTATGTGAAGGAAGATGAACTAAAGTTAATATCTGAAATAGAACAAAGATGATTTCTTTGGTTGTGTCTTGTATGCGCTTAATCATTGATCAATTAAGTTTTTTCTTTCTCATATATGCTTTGTAGTAAAAATCCGAGAATAAAACCAGAAATGAGACCATGTAGACAACCATTGCATACTGCATCCATAATGGAAAAGCACATCCAATCCTTATGGCATTAATCCCCATGACCAAAGCAAAAACAAATTGAACCATTTGTATTGAAGTCAAATATTTCTTCCACCACAAGTAAGCCCGAACTTTGGGTCCACACGCGGTTAAAAAATAATAGGAATACATCAAAATATGCACAAATGAATTAAACATCGCACCCAGAAATGACGAGCCTCCCGCAACATATTTCACACCAATCCACCAGAGGCAAAACATAGTACTATGATGATATACGTGAAGAAATGTGAGCTGCGATTCTTTTTTACGTAGAATGAAAAACAATGAGTCAAAGAGCTCGAAACCCTTTGAAGCATAGTACCACCAGAGAGCAGATGCAATTCGAATTGCTTTTGGATCATTAGAGTAATCAACAGGCTCACATTCCCAATTATAGGTTAATTGTGTTGACGTTAAAAATAACTCGGCGCCAATGTAGACATTAAGTGTTGTAATAAGAAGGTTATACAAGAGAACGAAAGAATTAATGCTCCATGGTTTCTTATTAGACATCCATTTTGGCCCAAAGTAACAAATAGCCAGATACAAAAAGGCAATGATGAGTGTAATGCGAGGAGAAGACATAAGGGGCCAATCCTGGACTCGAGGATCTCCAATAGACATTAAGTATTCGTACTTTTCTTTGGCAAACATGATATTTTTGTAGTGATGATCCATGCGAGTAAAATTAACAACGACGGGAATTGCATTCTCGTACATGGTTGCCCAACTCATTTCTATATATTTTTTGTTCTGGTTAAGGTTCTAGAATATATGTAAAAAGGAAGAAAATTGGATTAGTTGCATTGATTATATTTTTAAAAATGGGTTATCATCAAGTTTCAGCAATGTTTTTGATAGTTCTATTCTCTGTATTCAGCAATTTAGAGGAGTCTTGTTTTTTGATACAAAATCATATTTGTATATTAATTAATATACACGGATATTGATATTTACATTAGTATATAATTTTCCCAATATGATAAAAACTTTATCAGTAACCCACAAAAATAGAATCTGGCACAAGAAGTTCGTTCATTGATTGAAAAGTAATAATTATAATAATATAACTTACAATATCAAATTAATAGTTCATGAGTTTTCCGCTAAAAAGCAAGAAGTACCTACTCATAAAAAACAAGTACAAATTGTTAAAGATAAAAATTACCAATCGCCAATAATATATTCAAGAGTATTCGTTCCCTTCAGATTCACTCTATCCTTGCATTTTACAATTTACTATACAAATATCATTTGATTATGTATGTTGTATTATGTATATATAAAAGCGGCTTTCAAATATTAATCGATATTTATGACGTCACAGGGGTTCACTTAGTGTCTAGCTAGCTAGAGGATCGATAGACTTTAGCTGTCTATGATATAAAAAGGGAATACTATAATATATTACTTGGAGAATGACTTGTAATGAATAATGGACATAAGTAGTTATGTACATAAGGATATATTTTAATTATATACACCCTTTGGTCCTCTCATATTAAGCAGAATGCAGAAATATGTCATTCACCCCTCTCTGACGTCAGAGTGTTTCATCCGGCTATTAAATACACACTAAAGGGACTTCATAGATTTTGCTTATCATTGGCATTGAATTTACTCCTCCCTAAGTCATATCATAACTCCCCTAATATGACTCCATAACTTTTGAGGATTATATATATATATATATATATCATATCGACCTCCAACGTGGATCCATTGTAAATATAAAGTAAAAGCCACGTAAGACTCCAATGGACTGTGAACATGTGGTTCGCCACGCCTTAAAACTTAAATGTAAGATGACATCAGTAAATTTAATTTCTACAAAGGCCTACCAATAGATTTTATATAATATACTAATGCATAATAGGACAATCCTTAATTCATCTAGTTGTTCCTAAAATATAAGTACCTATAAGAACTTTCCGTTCTTATGCGTCGGTACTGCCTCAAAACAACTGCAATATCTGCTTGTTTAATATATAAATATCTCTAATTGAAGCCTGGAAGAAGTAAAGAGCCTGGAAGTAGTCAGTCATAAAAGATAATAGAACATAAATATAATATGCAGTTTTGATGAGGAGGGAATGAGTATGCGTATTTGAGAGGTAGAAGAGAGAGAGAGAGAGAGAAAGAAGTGAGGGCAGAGACAGTAAAGATTTAAAATAAAGTATGGAAACAAGGATCACATGATCCATATTTGTACAAAGTAGTGATCCTAGCGACAACTTTTTTTGTCCGCTAGGAGATTTGAATATTACTGCATAACTAAGGATAATGTATTCATGAATAATTTACCCTTAGAACTGGTTGTACAAGGTAAATTCTGCGAGGAAAAGAAAAAGTTGCATACGGCATAAGGGAATTGGATGAAGTGACGTCATCCGTGGTATAATAAAAGCGACATCTGCCGTGGGAAACAGATGTCTTCAAGACGATGTAAGGACTCAAGCTAGCAGGCGCGTTTCTGACTTGATTTTAAAGCTTTATGGAGGTGGCAGTAGAGGAGAGGAGAAAGCCCTAGGCTGGGAAGGCCTGGAAGTAGAGGTGGATAGGAAGAGAGGAGAAGTGTGTGTAAAAGACGAAAAGGGGAGAAGAAGAAGTGGCAAGTGGATTTCGTCTTTTTTCCTCGTCTCATCTCATCTCTGAGTCAGTCCCTCCCGTGGAAGAAATTGGTAGTAGTTGTTGTTGAGATTCTGGTCATTGTCTCGTCTGTTGGGATATTTGAGATCCTATTGTATCAATCATCGTGATCCTTGTGGAGTGTTGGACTTGTAGGCGTGGTCGTGAAGTGTTGAAGTAATAAAAGGTAAGGTGAGAGAGAGAGAGAGAGACTCTTAACTTGGACTTGATGCTTGATTTCTTTTGTATTTGATAGCAGCATCATGGATGAGGAATATGACTGCATTGTTCTTGGGACTGGATTGACGGAATGTGTTCTTTCTGGGATGTTGTCCGTCTCTGGGAAGAAAGTGCTCCATATGGACCGGAACAGATATTACGGAGGCGAATCCGCTTCCATCACTCCCTTAGAAGAGCTCTTTACCCGTTTCAACCTCCCCACCCCGGATGAGTCGTTTGGGCGCGGAAGAGACTGGAACGTGGATTTGATTCCCAAATTCATAATGGCGAATGGGCAATTAGTGAAACTGTTGATCCACACGGGAGTGACTCGTTACCTGGAGTTCAAGTCCATCGAGGGCTCTTATGTGATGGGCAAGTCCGGAAGGATCTCGAAGGTGCCTGCCGACGAGAAAGAGGCTCTTGCAACGGACCTCATGGGCATTTTTGAAAAGAGACGCTTCAAGAATTTCCTCATTTTTGTTCAAGACTTTGATGAAAACGAGCCCAAGACCTGGAAAGACATTGATCCTAAACGTATGATGATGGATGAAGTCTATAAAAAGTTTGGACTTGATGCCAATACATCGGACTTTGTGGGGCACGCCTTGGCCCTTTATAGAGATGATGAGTATCTCAAAAGACCCTGCATTGAGACAATCAAGAAAATTAAGCTATATTCGGACTCTTTGGCGCGGTATGGCAAGAGTCCCTACCTTTACCCTCTCTATGGTCTGGGGGAACTCCCTCAAGGTTTTGCCCGCTTGAGTGCTATTTACGGGGGTACTTACATGCTGGATAAACCCATCGATGAGTTGGTGTTTGAAGGCGGGAAAGTTGTTGGGGTACGCAGCGGTGATGAAACGGCCAAGTGCAAGCAAGTCTATTGCGATCCTTCTTATGCACCTAACTTGGTGAAGAAGGCAGGAAAGGTTGTTCGTGTTATTTGCTTACTGGATCATCCCATCCCTAACACAAAAGACGCTCTCTCTACTCAAATCATTATCCCACAGAAACAAGTCAATCGTCATTCGGATATTTATGTCACTATGGTCAGTTATACGCATCAGGTTGCTGCCAAACAATGGTTTGTCGCCATGGTTTCCACTAATGTGGAAACAGACAATCCGGAAAGAGAAGTAGCTCCTGGAATATCCCTCTTAGGAAATATTAAGCAGAAGTTTGTTGAAATATCGGATTCATACGAACCTGTGAATGACGGAAGGGATAATCATGTCTTAATTTCCAAGTCCTATGATGCTACATCCCACTTCGAGACCACATGCACGGATGTATTGGATATCTTTAAGAGAGGAACAGGGGAGGAATTTGATTTCTCCAAGGTCAAACATACCCTTGATGAAGAACAGGATGATAACTAAGTTACTTTAACTTTCCTCCATCTCTAAAATATATATTTTTTTTTTTGTCTCAAGTTTATTTTTCATTGTAACTATTGCTGGTTAATTATACTATTTTCTTTTCTTCCTGCGTTGATATAAATGGCCAAAAAACACGACAGATTGTTTTTAATTTATTTAATCATTCCAAAGCAAGCGGGAGGGATAATAATATTTTTGAATTTATATTAAAAAAATTGTTTACCCATGGAATTAATTTTTTTGTTTTTTTTTTCTGCTTAATGGTGTCATTGTTATTCGATTAAAACTTCTTTTTTTATGATCATCTTCTGGGAAAAGGGAATACTTTTTACCCAAATCATTGCACTTTACACAAGCCGCTCTAAATTATCTTAACGAAACAATGAAATATCATGTATTCAAAATGTATTTAAGATACTTATTTGTAATAATATAAATATGCACCCTTCTTAAAACCAGAGTTTAAGATTTATTTTTTTTCTTTTTTAAGTTTTCTGAAATACATAAATTATTTAAACCAATGATATTGCCAGGCTCTAAACTTCTCATTATTACGCACTCAAATAAGCGTTCAATTACTTCATATTTAAAATCCAATTAGATATACTCTGAGTAGAACGTTCGAATACGTAAGTGTTAAATTAGTGCATGACATTTAGAAGTGGTGAAGGGTGGTTAAACTTACAGGGTGATGAATAAGTTCCTGAAGATATGTTTTGATCTATAAATGTATTAGTTAGCCTATGACAATGATCAAATTTTAGTATAAATTTAGCAGAAAAACTTTTTTTTAGAATAGCCACCTTTGCCCGGATTACATGGCGGAGACGAAGAGGCAGGACAAACAGTGCAGATGTCTTTGGTGGGTGGCGTAAGGCCTGTGCTGAAGGATGGATCACACAGAAAAGTCTATGATGTTCAGGTCAGGTCTGCTATGAGGGCATATATTATTTCCCCAAAAGCCCTTAAAATTTGCTTGTCACCAGTCTTGCACACTTTTTGCAGTGGAAGAGTCGTAGCTGAAACTGTAAGGGGCATCACTAATGCTAGGGAAGTATCTTGTCAATGAACATGGTCTTGAAGACGTGTTGGTTGATGTCTACACATTCCTCAATGAAAAGGAGCGGCATTTTTATCCGGTTTTGAGTTAATACCGGCTCAGCCTACGATACAGGATGATTCTAACACCTAGTGATGCAGTGGTGCTCCTAAGGGATGCTCTTAATGGTCATGCTAAGAACATAGTCATTTTGCCATTGTGGATATCCTCAACGGAAAACAAATTCGTACGTGCTGCCTCTTCGTCTCTGCTTTGTAATCCGGGCAATGGGTGGTTATTTCGAAAAAAAAGTTGTAGTTTTTTTAAAATAATTGTATTACAATTTCATCATTTCACTAAACTTATTCTTCATCTTGTATACTATAATCCATCATGAAACCTTGACTTATCGTTTTTAGGAAGAATCACAACTCTATTGTAGGTGTTGAACTCGCCTTGAAAGGATTTATGACTCAATTATTTAATTTTATGTGATAACGTAAATATTTGGAGGTTTAAAAAAATACGATTGATAAAGTTTGAACCATTGCGCTATATACTTATAGTTAGTTAAATGAAAAAAAATAGTTTTAATATCGTTCGGGTAATATCACTCTTAACAGCTTTTAAATTAAATTAAATGACTACCATAAGTTTTTTTTTTTTTAATTTTTATTACCGTTAGACTGATATACAGTTTTATAAATCAGAAAAGTTTAATTTTTTTTTTTTTTTCATAATAAATATACATCTAAAGTTTTGTTTTGCACAGTTTTCAAAATCATATCATATAGGTAGTATATGTGACGTCCCTCATTGTCAATATACTTAATATACAGAACCTCTATTTTTTTTAACTGGTGATTTTGTCATTTTTTTATAATAGCTGTTCATTAAAAGCTTTTATATGGATAACTACGTTATACAAAGCGATGCATAATTTAATTGGTAACATATCTTATTTTATAATTGTGGATGATCAGTCAAATAAGTAATTAGTGAATCTCGATTTTGTCAAGGTCTTAAATATGTTGGATTTTCGAAAATGAATCCGATTTCAATTGATAGATTTGGACAGACTGCATCAATTTATAATTTTTGCCTGACACCGGATCTTATCTAATTTTTTCAAATTTCAAACTATGGAAATGAACGGAAAAAATCGTTTTTCGTACATTAGAAATTGAAGCAATGAACTAATATTTAAAAATCTTGGCAATAAAAATTCAAGAGCTAAATTACAATTAGTTTAATTTAATAAAATATCATGTCAAACCATTTTTTGGCAATATTTACTTTAGACGGCACACGCAAAATAATATATTGGCTTAATAACTAATTACGAATCATTACTGAAATTTCCTCTACAAGAGTTGAAGAACATTGGCGACTATTGTATACTAACTCAAAGAAGAAAACTTTAATAAAAATTCAAATATTTGTTAAATATCAAGAAATATGAAATCCTTGTGAAAAAAAAAAATTAACTGTTACAACTCTAAAATTAAATTTTAAGAATTACTAATGAATTCTTTCGTATTTATTATTTAATCATTAAATCTCAGATAATCTGCTACATTGGGATACTACTTATTAGTAGCAAAAATATATATTTGTATTTAAATCGCTGTTGCTCTAGTCTTCAAATGACCTCTGAGGTTTTTCTTTTATATAATTAACTCTTACTAAATATTCATTGCAATTTATTTTTATTTCACATAAATAACTTTTCATTTTATTTAATAAAATTTGTCTATATAGGTACAGCTAACCCTCCATCTAACGGACTCATAAAGGGAAAATGGTGTCTGTTAGAGCCAATAGTCCGTTACAGCGAGGCAGTGCGTAGCATTTGTAGTGATAAAAATCGTGTGTATTTTGGGGGTGTTAAAAAAAGAAACTGAAATCCACATGGTAACCCTGGAAATTTGAAAAATGTTTTGGAGGGAAGCAGCTTAGCCATCATGATGTTAAAATTAGATCAGCTAAAAATAACTGTGAGAAGGGAGGAGGGGGAGAAGGAAATAAACAAGGACATTGGCAAGAGCATATTCGATGTCGATCCTCAATTCAACTCAAAGCCCAGCAAGGAATTACAATTATAACTCTGCAACAAATCCTCAAGGTTTCTTTTATGAGCATACACGAATGTTCAATCCGGTTTTCTATATAATTGAATGTAGTTGAAAAGGAAGTTCAATAATAATGACAACAGCCGAGGAAAAGAAAATTCATTCTTCAGCTAGATTACCAATTCCTAAAAAGTGGGCCAGCTCAAATCTTGCATTTGGCCCCAATAATGCTGAGAATGTTTCCTTATGTTGTGTCTTGACGAAGGTGAGGAGACACAAACTATTTAAACCAAGGAATCCAGGATGACCGAGATAAATGGGGAGAGGAAAGACGTAGAGGAATAAAACAAAGGTGTTCTAATAGGAACAATTATATTCTTATTAATACAAAAACCTACTCTGATACATACATAAAATACACGATTATTTATACTTCAAACGAGGTAAGAGACTGTACTTTACTCATATATATACATACAAGAAAATAAGAGAACAAGGTGGAAGGAAATACGAATACATTACACCTTACATATTTCTTCTCGTACGTTTTTTCTTTGTTCCGAAAGGCTTGTGTATTCTTCCGAAGCGACCTCCAAAACAAAGCGAGTTTGTCAGTGTTATAAACTTGATTTAAATTCCAGTCTTTTATCTTAATTAATTCATTATATTTAAGGATATACTTGGGTGCTATCAACAAATCGCCCATGCGGCCAAGTAGATAATTTTTTTGTACCAGATGTTGTATATTGCATCCGAAATCCGTTGCATCGAGGTGCGTTAGATCAAGGTTTAACCGTATTTTCTCTCAAAAAAGTCATAAAAGAGATTATCAAGCTTAAAGTCATCAAAATTATCACTTATTTTATTTATGGAAGTAAATTTTGATATATATCAATCCAATCCTTTGGCTGTGATACGCTAACCCAACAGCCAGATCGGCAGAAAGTTTCATTTCTTTGGACGTTAATATCCTTCTTTTAGAATGCTAAATGAAATAGTTGACATCTTAATGCAGGGGTTCTCAATAGTTTCTGGTTGTTAGCCAAAATGAGATGAAGAGATCAATTTGCAGGCCACATTAATGAAACCTGGGATTTGATATTAATAAGACAGTAAATAATTAAACATAATAAAAGTAATTGACCTTTGAATATATTTATTTATACATACCATCATTCTAATTACTGTAATTTGAAAGATGCCAAACAGAAAGAAATAGACCGATCTGGTTGAGAGGTGTTGTGTGTTCTTCCAAGAGATACGAATAACCCATCTTTCAGACTTTGCACGGAATTTTCAAACGACCCTCGGTATGTATGAAAAACAGTCACAGGGTGCACCACATATAGTGTTCCTTGGATTATATCATAAACATATTTTGATCTAAGAAATAAACATTTTACAAATATGAAGGAGAACTGTTCCTGTTTGTTTTTGTTATGGCTCTATGATATATATCATGATTCATATGCAGTGTTGAAAATCCTGTGTACAATCGGCATGCTGCAAAAGAAACCGAAAATCTACCTGGTTACCATGACAATTTGAAAAAGGTTTAGGAGGAGAGAAATAATAATACTTATGACGTTTCATTAGATAAGCTACAATCAGCTTTGACAAGGGAGGAAGGAAAAAAAGGAAATAAACAAGTATATTTGCTAGAATTACTCCGATGTCGATCCCCATTTCTACTCTGAGTCCACCAAGAACTTACATTAAAATTATAACAACAAACCCTCATGTTACACTCCGTCCTTTAGAAGCACTCAAAAATGTTCAATTAGGTTTTAAATTTATTTGAAACTATTTAGGATAGGAAGTTCACTACTCAGGAATTAAATAATAATGATAACGGCTAAGGAAAAGAAAATTCATTCTTCAGATTACAAATTCCACAAAAAAAACGTACCAACTAAATAAATTACAGGATTTACATCACTAGGACTGATTGCCTTATCAGTATTGTTAGGTCGGCCTGGACTGAGTGAACGGTACCGACTATCCATAGGTCGTCTAAACTGAGTGAGTCAATGGACCGTGGTCTGGACCGATAAAAATTAGAAAAAGAAAACATATGACGTCACACACTTTTTTTGAAATAATATATATCAATTATGATAATTCATTTCGTTGCTATTTCCAAAAAAGGCATTCCTATGTCTCCGTAGGCTGTTTCTATAGTTTCAAAAGCTTTAGTCTACGTCTTTAGTCCACAAACTGATGTAGGACCAAGCAAGGACTCCTGTAAGAAGGACCGGGCACGCGCTAACATGAATTCGAATACGCGTGCAACATGGGTCTATTGAAAAAAACAACAACAATGCAACGTGTTTGGTAAGATAATAAGTAATAACTAATAACTACTAGTTACTTTGTGGGCAACATCTTTTTTGTGTTTTGTAATTCCAATCATGCCCCCTAAGTGTTGTGCTCCAGGGTGTAGAACGGGCTATAACAAGAGCCACAACAGTCTGGTGTGACGATCCACCTGAGGCTAAACAAAGAGAGAAACCCCGGATTTCATACCGCCTGGCTGAGAGCCATTCCAAGAGAAACAGATCTGAAGAAGACAGATTATGCACCATTCAAACGTACAAAGCTGTGCTCCCTGCATTTAAACGACTCTGATTTCATCTGTGAGTCAAAAAAGAAGTCAGACCCTTGGCAAGGCTCTAAAGAAGAGGTAAGACAGCTGCTCATTTTTGATGTGTTCTGTACGGATTGCATTGAACCCTACAAACCTGGGGAAGATCAATGTGAAATTGACTGATGATGTGTCTCACAAATCATCAATTGGAATACTTAAGTACTACTCCAAAGAAGACAACCGACCGGCGTTTAAAGACACATCCGAATTTTCAGAGTTTGTCAGAACTATGTGGAATATCCTAAACGTCAAGACACCTGGAGTTGGCTACGAAAAGAGAGATGAGCTTCGCGAACCAATCTCTGAGAAGAACAAACTTTGCCTATCTTTCTTGGGAAATTTTGTCGACTTTCTCATCGACTGGCAAAACAGTAAAGCACCTGGCCTCACAGCATAAACTTTCCTAGCAACAAAGCAGGCGTGCCTTGGTGCAGCAGATCTGGCTGATTATTGTCTCCTATGTACCATCGGCATGCTCCAGTCTGATCCCATTGAAAGAAGTTTGGGCTGGTACAGACAACTAAGTGAAGGTATCTACTACATCAACGTGAGACAGATCCTGGAAGCAGAGAAAAAGATTCGTATTCTGAGTCTTTTCAAATTCTCAGGTAAATAAGATATTTGTTAATAGTTCTTTATTTAGGTATTACTTATTTTTACAATATAATAATATCATTACAATATTTTACTATTTTAAATTTTCAGGTATGACTACTTCAGAAATTAAAGCTCTACTGGATGAAGACCTGGTAAAAGCTGAGCTCATTTTGACTATCTAGCAGCCAGATAACCTCCAGGAACTAGTTTCCAAGGGAGAGAGTAATGCTCTCTACTTTGTTGCCGGGTATATTGGTTTTTCGATGAAGAAGAAGTTCAGCTGTACATCATGCCAATAGTTAATGAGACACACCTCCGGACTCAATAACCTTATATAGCCTAACTAATCAGCATGTAGACCTAAAAGAATTCATCGACATAATGAGCAGAGGGGGGTTATCGACTCAATCCGACCATCTCTACCTCTCCTGTCTTTATGCTCAATCCATGTTCTCTTACATCAAAGCTACTCCTAAAGAGATAAACAGTTTACTTGGCACCCCAAATCCTAAAACTTCATTTGTTGCCACTTTCATTGACAGGATGCAGTACAGTTTAATCTCTGACATTATCGCCGTTGTGGGAGTGAAGTGCGAGGAAGGACACTCCTGGTCAGCTTTTCTTCAAAGAATTTCATTCGCTTTGTTTAATGTCATGGGTAAAAATTTAAGTGCTAAACTGAATGATGACATCCGATTTTTAACAAAAAAGTGAATGCAGCTAAGAATTCAGAAGCTAATAGAAAAAAAGCTAAATTTCAATCAAAATCTTCTGACTTGTAGACTTGGACCAACTTTGTACTTTTTGATTGTGCCTTTTCATTTTTATATGTTTGTAATGCTTATTTTGATTAAAATACTAATAAAATACCACTCTGAGCTACTAACATTTTGAACTCTTGCAGCATCATTACATTTTTTCAATAAGTCCAATTGCTTTCGAATCTCTTCTGTAGAGCAACCATGCATTTACTAAAGATACATCAATGAAGTGAAATATTAATTTATGGTAATATTTCTTTGATCTAGTGTGGATCCTGTACAGAGCAATAAGTGAATCCATCAAGTCCACCCCTCCCATAAATTTATTATACACTTTCACTATTGCAGGACATGGTATCATTGTGATTTCCCTCTTCTTTTTGTCAAATCTTTTACATTCTTCCAGTGGTAGAGCAGAAGAAAAGGTGGACAATAGATTGACACATTTGTTGTCTAGCCACTTTACAGCTCTTACTCCAACACCATCAACCAATGTACTGACCTCTTCATGAGTCCTTTCTTCATTAATCATTAGTTCTTTGTCAGTATGAAAAGGAACGCCAGACGTTATAGCCTATAGGGTTAAAGAGAGACATTCCATATAGAATTAATAAAGACCCATATTGGAAAGGCGTGAGCGCAGTGTCCTGTCCTGCTTACAGGGGGTCCTTGGACCAAGTAACGTGACTAGGCTTTTAATACTGATTCATTTTTTGGACCGACAGATTGAATCGATCACGTGATCCATCTGTTTTTCAGTCCTACGGTCCTAGCTATATTTTAATTTTCTTCACTCATATCTAGGATTGGAGAAAACAAGAAATAAGAAAATAATTAATGATATAGAAAGAAATACATAGAGGCAACTAGGTGCGCAAAAGAGTGAGAAATATATTCCAGCTGACAGTGAAGGTCAAAGAAATGACGTCACATTTTTTTTTGTATAATATATATCTTAGTATTATATAGCAGGGCTGCGGGGTCGGTGCCTTTTTGGGCTGAGTCGTAGTCCGAAATTGAGTCGGAAAATTTGTACCGACTCCGGCTACAAAAATTATTATAATTTTATGTAAATAAAAGCCACCAGTCATGCTAGCTCATTACTTAGTCTTGTGAATCCTCAATGTCATCAGAGTAAAAAGTAATGGTACAATGAGAGGTTGTTTTATTATTCTTGTTACTCAGTTACGATTAGTGATTACATATATTATGTTCAGAAAACTTATGCATGTATTAGCAATCGATAGATTGTGATCCATTTCATCCGTTGATTGTTGTTCATCTTGTTAAAATCTTCTATTCCAAATATCTTTTTTTTGATACCTGGGGCAATTATTTACTACATATAACTAATAAGTTATTGGTTATATATTCGTAATTAGTTATTATTAATAAATATAGTGACTAAAAAGGAAGGAAGAGACAAGATGGTTGAAATAAAAAGAAAAAACCTATGTATATGAATTATGTTCAGGATTCACGTAACCTCGATCAAAAAATATAGAGCTTCATAGGGGATTAAGGTTATTTATTTTTATTTTAAAATAACTTCTATAATTTTTTAGAGCATCATTATGAACTATGGCTTTAATTAATATATTTACATATAAACTTTGATTTATTATTATAGGTAAAAAAAAGAAATACTTACAATTTATTTATTCAGTTAATATAGAGAGGTAACTTTAGCTAAATCTAATGAAATTTTAATAACTTTTTCTATAAGAATAAAAATCTAGTTTTTATTTCCTTTTAGTAATAATTATAATAGTATACATTGGCACAACTTTCTTTTTAAAGTAGAGAAATATAGCTCCTAAAAGTATCATGACTATCATGATGTAATTTCATAATAACCATGGATTTTTGTAATTTTTCGTAAACATGTCTGGATTTTTGTAATTTTTTCCGAAAAATCTTATTTTTGATTTCTTTTTTCAACAAATTAAACATTTTAAATTTAATTTTGAAATTTTTTTTTACAAAATTTTAATTTTTGGATTTTTTGTCAAAAAATTCCAATGTGAAAACATTTATTTAAATACTCCCAAGCATTACAATTAAGTATTTTTGAATTATAACTAAGACATAGTTTGAGATTCGACCCTGGTTTCACTCCCAAAATTGGTAAAATATCAAGTATCTCATTCTTATTAGTAATACATGTTTTCTAAACCAAAGTTTTATATAGACTTCAAACTTGAAGTCAGAAATACAAAATATGCAATGGCTTTTTAGATATACTCATTTTTGTAAGGGTATGTCTAAGAAACAAAAATATCTCTTCAGCCTTTTCAAGTTCTAGAAATGAATCAATTAGTCAAATACTTGTGGTTTTGAGAGTGTGTAGTTGTTTTGTAACAAATAGGACCTTGATATAGTCAACATTTCTAATAAAATGATATGTAAATCAAGCCTGTAGTCCTTTTTTATCAGTAGATATGGCTACTACAAACCAGGAATTTATCTAAAAGTGTGAATTTTCAATTCTGCTTTGTCACTCGAGAGATATTTAGTAAACGCCCATTGAACAAAAGTTATGGAAGAAACAACGAAACAAATAGTTTTATTTTTAAGTCCTGTCCACCATCTATCATTTGAACATAAATAATAGTTTGTTTAATGTACATTGTAGATTCTATATGTCTACAAAATTGGAATTTAAAATTTTTGTCACGCAAATACCGTCATTTTTCGGGGAAAGTTGTCACAAATTCAAATTTCTTGACTAAACAACACAAAATACAGGATTGAAGCTTTAAAAAAATCATAATCTACAGACATTTTGACTCTAGAAGAGACTTATTAAGCAATCCCCAATGTGTTTTTTCTACCCTATATATTTTTTTCGCTCTTTTGGTAGTGACACCGGGGGGGTCAAATCTTCAACCATATCCTAGCTGAATCGTATAATAAACCTTCTAAGTTTCCCACTTCTGCATTATTGCACAAATAATGATCCTCAAAAACATATTTTTTTCCCAAGAAGAAAGGTTAGCAAAAATATGGATTTTTTAACAATAATCTTCATTACTTCATACAATTGTGGTGTGAATTTTATGGCTCCAACTTTTTCGATGTTGCAAGACAATAAGATAGTTTCAAGGGCCATTCTTAAATTAAACCAAATACACGTCATTCCCAAATTTCTTAAATAAAAAAATATATATTCCATATTGATAGATATATAGAAAACACGAAGAAATTTCATAGGGATAAATACAGTTTCTTTTCACACTACGGGGTTACAATAATGTTAATTCTATCACATAGTATAAAAATAGGTATTGTTATACATACGAACTAGAAAAAAAAAAGAATCTGAACATAAACTAGACAAAAATAGTGTGAAGATTTTTAGGAAAAAGTTTGATTCATTAAAGGCGTTAGGATACATATGAAGAAGAAGAAGTAGCGGCAGCGACATGACTTGGAGGCTTATACAGCTTTTGAAGATCTACCAAAGAACCTTCCAAAACGATTTTTCTTTTCTTTATGACTATGGGTGTCAGCTTCATCATCAAATGACGATTCCTCTTGCACAACTACTGCAGCGTTTGCATAGACTGGTTCGTCATCCGTTGAAGATGACGGAGGTTCAGCAGGTGGAGGTGGAAGGGACTTTGGGGACTTATCTCCTCCTTCACTATTACTATTAGCAGCTAACATTTTATCCAACCAAACTTTTATATCTTCCTCGGAATCTACTGCAAATAGATACTCTGATGCATCAGAGAGTGTTAGACGGATTACATGTTTCCTTTTGACATAATCAGTAGCTTGTGAAACGGTGGCTCGTCGAAGGAGTATTGGAGGGCTGGCAGGTGGTTTAGATTCAACAAAATCTAGATTATCCCTGTAAAACAATAGACAATTCTCTATTAACACTACATAAAAGTTCTTCCAGGATCGAACAGTTGCACGGCGTCCTCCGCTTTGGACCACTTGTTTTCGTTCAATATAACCTTCGTATGACGCAGGAGATGAATGAACTGATTCATTGTTGACATTGCTACTTTCAATAGGTTCCTTCTTCCGAACACTTTGTCGGAAACTTCGACGGGTATTGAAACTAGGAAGTGCGCTTCTACTCTTAGTGATAGAGGAAGTTTCAGAAGATGCAGTAGATGCTTGTTCACTTGATTTAACTGTAGATTCGTTTCCAGTTCTAAATTAATAATTAAGCAAATGTTAGACAGTGAATATATATAATAACGATATTGAAAGAGTACTCTACACTTTTTACGTTCCCTCCCCTCTACTTTCAAAAGCCCATTGAATAATATATGATAAGTATGATAAGAAAAATGAATAAATTCATGTATAAATAAAAACGCACCCATTAGAGGTAGAACTATTAGGATTAAATGTAAAAACGATCTCTTGAGTCCTTCGCCGTTCATCTTCACGTTTACGCTCTCTGGATATCCTAGCCATTTCTTTCTTTTTGATGGCTTGAATTCTTTCTGCTTCCCGACGATTTTCATCTTCTCTACGTGCAGCTTCTTCTTTTTCCTTGAGCTCGGCAAATTCCGTTTCAATCAGAGTTAATCTCTCAATATCAGAGATACGCTCATCTTTACTAGCTAATGACTTTTCTATTTCATTTTGCTTTGCGAGTAAGAATTCGACGTCTTGAATGGAATTTCCATATGATCCATCACTGACTTCTACTTCTCTAGCACCAAGCCAGCTTTCTAGATCATGAATTTGTTTCAGCCATTTAAAATAATCCAAATGCTGGGAGTAGATCCGACTTCTAAGAGACCAACATTGGTCCAATGTTTTCTTACGGGAACAAAGAACGGAAATGCGTTCTTGGATATCATCAGACATAAAATGATGATTGTCAATCAAAGCTAAACCAGTCTTTTCAAAGTTGTCAAATTCTTCGTTCCGACTCTGTATCTCAGATAAATACTGATTATGCTGAATTGTTAGAAATTCCGCATCTTGCAAATTTTTCCCTAGTTCGGGCCCAGTAACTTTAGACATTATTTCAGTGGTCCAAGACATCAATTCTCGGTAATCACTGTAATATTCAAGTAATTTTTCATTTTGTTTAAGCTGTTCATCCCTGTCTTTTGCTTTTCTTTCTAAACCGAGCATTCCTTCGTCTAACTCATCTCGTTTAACGTTGATGTGAGCTGCTGCATCTGGGTAGGATACACAAAGCTTTTCAGCATCATTCCCAATATCCTTGACCTATTTATAACATTCATATAATTATTTTAATAAATAATGAACTAGAAACATGGCATGCAAATACCTGATCTTTAATGGCAACTAAATCCCGATGCAGTCCCTCTTGTCTTTGTAATAAAGCGTGAGCCGTTTCAATATCCTGACATGTATCATCTACAGATAATATAGCCTCTTTTTCATTTATCCACTCCAAGGTTTCATCCACAGTTTTATCGAAAGCATGTACTAAAAAAAAGAATACATTCAATATTAAAAATACACCCAAGCTGTAAAACATTATGGGGATAGTTGGAACAGGGGGTATGACCCCATAATATTTTATGTAGCCTTAATTTACTACTTTTATTAAAACTACATATATATTACATATATGTGCCCGTCAACAAAAAAAACACAAGCTGAAATAAGTTTTCTTAAAATAGAGTGGATTGACGAATTATTAATGGAACGACGTAGCTCAATGGACAAAGCACTCACGAGAAGTTATTCTCTTGGACTCAATGTGCGTAGGTTTGATACCCGGTTATTCATAGTAAAGGAAATATAATTAATGTATATGGACTTCAAAGAAGATTCCAGGGTCAGATGGATTAATTGTAATACTGTAAAGTTTACCTATACTTAATCAGGTCAACCCCATCTCACCAATTAAAGGAACATTTAAAAAACTAATGATTTTTCTTAAAATTGAGTGTGGATTGTCATTCATTTCTATCTTCAAATTATTTTTTTTAATCCTTTGGAAGCGCCACAAAATTGCACTTTAAGTAGCCAAAATTGATTGCCACAATAAAAGAATGAAAAATCTTATTTGAAAGGCCATATCGTGGAAATTTAAGTCTCTTAAATAAAGTAAGATTTCAAACTATAGCAAAATTATTGGGTATCTTAACTCATCCCACAAATTTGAAAACAAACCCTAGAGTTGAATTAAATATGTCCTCGAAATATTGTGTTGTATATATATATATATATGAAGTTGTGATGAGACAATTAATCGGAATTGGCATCCGGAAAATTATGTTTAATTTGCAATTTCAATTTTTATTTATTACTGGTATTTAACTATTTATTACTTTTCTAAGTTATGAAATAAAAATATCACTCTCCCAAATTAAAGAATTTTTGTTTTTCCACTAGAGAATGTAATATATGAAATTTAATTTAATTTTTGTCCCAAAAAGTTTAACTTTCTGTGAATATGTATTTTTGAAATTTTTCCTTAAAAATATAGTATTTGAATTTTTTGTGTGAAAAAAAATTCTAGAATCCTTTTTCAAAAAAATTCTTTTTTTTTTGTGCACAACTGTATATTTTGGAAATTTTTTGAGAATAGCTGTGGATTTTTGAAAAAAAAAACAAAAAAAAAACATCAAATTGTATAGTAATTTTTTTTTCTTCAAAAAATTTAATATTTGAATTTTTTTTCAATAAACTTCGTTTTTGGATTAAAAAGAAAAAACAATCAAAAAACCAATCCCCCTGAAATATAATCCTGTGTACGCCATTGATAGAACAGGGTATATTTAAATATTATTTAAAATATGAAAAATTTGAAATCGAGATTTTTTTAAAATCGTCCAATCAAAAATAAATTCTTGATTGGAGTTCAAGATTGCTTTTATTTTGACGCACCACATATGCGTTGCCAGAATGGACCACTTTAAACTTTTAAAAAATTTATCTCCGTCACTCCGTGTAATTAAATCGTTTTACCTTTTTTGGCACCAAAAAGAGCCTCTTGTCGAGCAAGTGCTAGTTCATTCAAATCCTCCCATTGACTATGTACATCATTGATACGCCAAGTTATTTCTTTGTCGTTGATTCCCTCCTTCTTTAGGGCATCGGCAGATTGATCTAATTCCTTGACTTTCGTTTTATAACTATCAAGAAGTTTCAGGAAGTTACTGTCAAACTTTTGAATCAAAACTTCCACGTGGAATAAATCTTTTCCATATTCCACGGATGAAGCTATGGGTAGTAAACGATTGATACAATCAACAATTTCTTCGCTTTCACGAATAAAGGCCATAACTTTTTGCTTCGATAGAAATTCATCCTTACGAACTCTTACAGAGTCTTGAAGAGCTTTGAAGCCTTCTTCGATTTCCTTTATTTTCTTTGCAATAACCACAGAATCAAAATGTTTTCTCTTGATGAGTGTCTCTGCTTTTTCAGAAAGAACATTGACTTGGGAGGCATGAGCTTCCAGCTCTGATTCAAGGGCTGCAAATCTTTTGAGGTACGTATGGATTGCGTCTTCGTCAACAGTTTCTTTTGATTTTGACAAAAATAATTCTTTTTCAGCGATAAGGCCTGATATTTCAGCACACTGAATATAGAAATGTTGTGAATCCAGAGCATCTTCTAGTCTAAGTTTACGAATGGATGAATGGTCTTTTAAAGATGCCATTTTGGATTTCAAGTCCTCGATAATTTTTTGGATATGTTTGCTCGACCAATGCTGAGAACGAATCATTTGCTCACCTTTGTCGATTAAAGAGCGAATAATGTTTTCGTGGTTGAGAATATCAGTTTCAATGAGCTGATGTTTTTTCATCATTGACTCAACACTAACCAAACTATTACCATAATCTCGAGAAGCTGAGAGCTCAATTTTCTCTTCAAACCAAAGAAGCTCATCTTGAACGTCTCTCTGTAATTCGTGAAAAATAAGGGAATCTTCCAAGTTATCTCTGCGACGTTGGAGAGGATCATGAAGATTTTCAAACTTTGCTACTACAACCTCTGTTTGCTTCTTTAATTCAGGAAGCATGAAGTGATGGTTGTTCTCAAAATGAGTTTCACATTTCTCTTTCATATCAGATAACTGAGAATGATAGCGACCCAAGTCTGTCTCAATTTCCGTTTGTTTTTTGAGTAAAGCTTTAACAGAATTCAAGTCTTTACCGTAGTCCTCGGCTTGAAGAAGCTCTGAGGTTTCAAACTCAAACTGTTTCAATTCTTTGAGCACATTAATATATGTATTTGCGGTATTTGCTTGCTCCAAACGAATTTTTTTCATTTTAATCGTATCAATGAGATGTAACCATTCTGATGACAAATCCTTTATTTGTTGGGAAACTTCTTTACTCACAGGGATGTTCAAATGAGTCAGCCCTTCAGCCTCAGACTTCAAAGTATCAAGTCTTCCTTCATTCGCTAAAATTTCAGATTCAAAAGCAGAATGTCGTTGGATTTTTGATAGAATATTCGTTAAGTCGAGATATGTTTCATCCAAGGCTATTTGGAGTTTTTCTTTACTCCAACTTTTCATTTCAAATATTTTCCTTAGTAATAAATGACATCTCTTGGAATGTTCCAAGTCTTGAGCTCTTTTCAGTGAATTATTTTTCAACTTGTCAAGCCTTTCTTTCAAATCCTCCAAGTTATCTTGTATTTTTTCCTTTGCAAAATGATTATTCTCAATCAAACCCTGTCCTTCGGACTTTAATTTTGTGTAGCCCTCCTTTATTTGCTGAGATAAAGATTTCTCAAAACTATCATGCTTCCGAGTTAATATTTCTACATCACCAATGGAATCTCCAAGATCCTTTGAATCAAGTAATGCTTCTTTGTTGTCGATCCAAGAATTTAACTCAGAGAGTTTAGTATTGAATGCATTAAGCGCTTGGCATTGCTCAAGCTTTGTTCGAGTTTTTTCCCAACCATGATTGGCCTCGTCAAAATATGTTTGCAGAGATGATATTTGGGAATGAAGTATTTCCTTTTCTTCTGGTAGAACTGATTCAATTTCTTGGGACTTATTCTTAAGGTTTAGTATAGCCTCTTTTGGACTTAAGAGAACAGATTTCTTTTCTTCATGGAGTCTAAAAGCGTCATCTATTTCGTTTTGTGTCAAGGGAATGTGCTCAAGTTCCATTTGTTTATTGATATCTTCGATGCCAGACTTCTGATCTTTAATAGTATTCATAAATTCGTGGAAGCTTATTAGCTTATCAACACGAACGAGATGTTTTTCACAAGCTTTAACAGAAGAGTCCCACGAATTCTGGACTTTATTTAGTTTTTCATATGCATCAATAGAAAGTTGACTACCCTCGCTCTTAAATGTATTCCCTTTGGAAGCTAGGTCCTTAATTCTGGGATCAAGACTCTTAAAGAAATCTAAAATAGTATTCGATTTCTTGGCATTACGTTTAGCATCTTCGAGTGTCTTTATGTTTTCTTCAGTATCAAGTTGTTTTCTTTTCTCAGAGATCATCTCATCCACGTCATCCAAGTCCCTGTGAAACTTGTGGACACCAAGTGCAAAATTCAGCTTTGTTCTATATTTCATGAGAGAGCTTTGAACTGAGTCCCACTTCTGAATAAGATTATCGAATCGATTGCTAATTTCTTGAGAATTTACGAGATTCGAAGATGAAATTCTTTTAGCAAGAGATTTCATCTTTTTCATTTTATCATCATCAACTTTCATATCACTGTCTGCATCATTTAACTTCCTTTCCAATTCTTTACAGTGTTCAAAGTCTTTTCCAAGTTCAGATGCATTTATCATGAGCTCTTTGTCCCTAATCCAAGCCTCAATTTTTTCGGCTTGCATATTAAAGTTATGCATATCTAAGGCATCTTCCAAATCCTTGCGAATTTCTTCTGATAATTGATTCAAACTCCTCCACTCACGGTCAATTTTAGAGAGATTTTCTTGTATAATAGTAGAATGAGCATGTTTTTTCTTAATCAAGGATTCTCCATTATCCATCACTCGTTCCAAAAGTTTTTTATTTTGTGTGATTTCATTCTCAAATACTTGATAGCGTTTCAAAAACTTTATTTTCTGATGTAATGTAGCACTCTCATAATTTTTAGAATCATCCGTGAACTTGTTTCTCTTTTCTTCAATCCAATCTTCCATCTCTGAGATATCACGGTTGAACACTTGATACATTTTTTGAAGAGCTAAATTGTCAATTTTATCTTTTGACAAGGAATGGATCTTCTCAATAAACCCTTCAACTTCCTCCATTTTAGATTTAATTGTTTTAGAATCAAAATGATTTTGACCAGTTAGCTTATTGCAATGGCTTTTAAGATTTTTCGTTTTTTCATCATAGCTATTCAATAGATTCTTAAAGGTTTCATGTTGCTTTATTTCATTTTCTGTTTCGACTAGAGTTGATAAGTTGGATACATCCTTTGTAAGAGAATGCTCATGGGCGGTTAAAAATGCAAGGATATTTCTAGCATCCCTTAGGAAAAATTGAAGATCACATAATTGATCCAAATAAACTTTCTTTTGTTGCCAACCCATATGAAGATTCTGACGTTCATTAAGAACTTGACTAAGTGTTTTACCTATTTCCTCTGAATTGGGATGATTCTGACCAATCATCGCTTCACCAGCTTGTACTATCTCATGGAAAGAGGCTTCCCTAGATTCTATTTCTGCTTTCAAGTTTTCATGCTCTGTTTTGAATACTTGAGCCGCACCAACGTCATGAACACGCTCTTCTGTAAGATGTAGAGTCTCGAGATGTGAAGCCCATGTTAACAAGTCCTTACTCATTCTTAAAAAGCTGTGATAATCATAGTTGACTTGAAGCATAAACTTTCGATCCTTAGCTTTTTCTTGGAGTGCTTCCCAATTTTTAATGACTGTGGCTTGTTGTCCGTCAATATGTTCCGCATTTGGACCAGGATACTTTGCACGAAGATTACTTGCATCATCAATTAATACTTGTAATTGGGCTTCCAGTGCAACTAAATCATTCTCAAATACTTCGTGACTTCTGATCATACCTTGAACAGATTTAACATCCTTTCCATAATCATCTCCTAATGCGGAAAACTTCTCTTGGATTCTATTAAGAGCTTCTGCAGCGTCACGATTGTACCTATGGATTTCACCAGCTGCTTCTAATTTTTTGTCCCTCACTTCAATAGCAGCCAGTAAAGTCTCCCAATCCTCTGTCAATTGATCTTGAATATCCTGAACGTTATCATCATTATCTCCAAGTCTTTTAGCAAGAGCCGTAAGCGACTTAAATTTCTCATTACCAGTCAAAACATTCCTTTTGAAATTATCATATTTCGCGGTTAAGAGTTCCAAATGCTCATAATCTTGACCTAAATCTTGAGAAGTAGCAGTTACCATTTTTTCTTTGATCCACTGTTCTAATTCTTTAGATTCTCTCATATATTCATGATATTTGAGACGGTTCATTAAATCATTTCTTCTAGCTTTAGACCTACGATGAAGGGCTTTAATTTCTTGGGATAAAAGATCATCTTTGTTCTTAACCAATCTAGCTTGTGGATCGTTAATTGACCCAAGCATTGATGCCTCATTTTTAAGTTCATTTATGATACCCGTGTATGAATCGATTTCTAATTCGATAGCTTTTTGTTTCGTAAGTAACTTAACTGTAGAATCTTCATCCTTCCCAGTATCCTCAGATTTGATAATTGAATTCTTTAGTTCAATCCAATTTTCAATCTCATTTACTTCAAAGAAATAACTCTGATATCGTTGGGCTATATCTAAACCACTTGACTTATCCTTTATTATACTCTCTAATTCACTCCATTTACTTTTGACTTCCTTACAATCATCCCCAAAGGTTTTACCAGTATCATAAAGTTTTTCAACGGCTGGGAGATGTGAAAGTACCTCCTCTTCCAAATTTTTGTGTCTTTTACATAATGCCCTTACTTGTTGCAGACTGTTACCAGAGGCTTTGCTAGAAGCCAAAGTTTTCTTCTCATTAATCCACTGCAACTCGGAATTAAATTCGAATTTAAATTCTTGATATTTGAGTGCATCTTGAAGTTCCTTTTTGCGCTGAGCAATGGCTGGTCTTAGTGAGTCCATTTTCGAATTACAATCATCAACTGCAGCCAGAATTTTTTCTGATTCAAAGTGACCATCAGCCAGATGCTTAGCATGCTCCTCAAGCATTACAATTTTTTGTAGTATGACTTTAAAATCATTCTCCAAATTTTGATGTTTTGTCATTAGTTGTCTACAATGACGACGATCCTCAACTTCTTCCTTGGAGGATTCTTCTAATTCTTTAGCAATTGCATTTTGTCTATTCAGTATATCGACAACCATTTTTCCATAGTCTCCAGAAGCAATAGCTTGCTTTAAGAATTTGTTCTTATTCTTTGTTTCATCAAGTAATGCATCCCAATTAGAATTCAACTTTTTCAATGAGTGATCAATATCTATTGACCTAGGATGGTTTTGATCCCTCAACTTATGACCCATCATGTTAAGTAATTTTACTTGACTTACATTGGCTTTTAATTCACCCTCAAATACTTCATGATGTTTAATTTTAACTTTGAGATTTGAAGTATCACGGAAGGATCTATCCCTGGCTACCTTGGACTTATCTGCAATAAATTTGTTCATATTTTCAACAGCAAGATTAAATTCCAAGTATTCTTTAGTGTTTTCCAAATCCTTTTTAGCAACAGCTCTCGAAGACGCCAAGTCCTTCCACTTATCTTGTAATTTTTGATTCTTTTTAACAATATCTGGATCATTTAATTCATCAGCCATATCTTGAAAGGCAGCAAGACGATTATTGTGCACGTCAATAGAGTTGACAAATTCTGATTCTCTCTTTATTGCAGACTCAAGCTCTTCTTCTCCATCAATGGGTTTTAACCCAATTTGTTGCCTTAATTGGGAAGTGATATATGAATCAATAATGTCACCTTCCTTGTGTAACTGCTGAAGCTCTTTTGCTCTCTTGAGTCGAATTTTCTTGTCGTCCCATAACTTACAAACTTCAGAATGCTTGTTCTCAAGGTCTTTAACCGGCTCATTTAATTCATTACCCAAAATTAAAAGTTCTTTAAAGCCATCCTCTTTAGAGTCTATGTCGTCTTTGAGCTCCTTATGTGATCTCATTAAATCAGCAGCCATTTTAGAATCGCTAATTTTTTCATCTGTTTCCAAGACTTGAATAGCATCATTAGCCCATTTCATATATGCTTTTACTTCAGTTCTATATTTATCAGCAGATACTCTATTATTGAGCAATTCCCCTCTTTTGGTAGCTCGTTGGCTCAAATCTGCGAAACTAATTGATAAATAATTCACCTTTTTACTGATATTTTTGGACTCTTGAGGAAATTCTTTTTTTAACTTGGTCAGCACTATTGTTAACAATATATTGAACCTTGTCTTGTATGGGAATTAATTCTCTTTCAAAGGCCCTATGTCGTCTTTGAAGTATATCGAGTTGTTTTGGATCTGTAATATCTGTTTTTTCAAGCGTAGAAAGTGTATCCGACTTTTCAGTAACCCATTCAAGAGCTTCGTCAACACTTTTATAGAATGAGTCGACCTGCATAGTTCCCTCCAAGGATTTTTGCTTAGCATCCTTGCTTTTTTTTCAAGTCTTCCCACTGACTTAAAACTTCATTAAGTTTCCGCTTAAAGAATGTCTTTTCGGATGGAAGAGTTTTAGTGAGTTCCTCATACAAATGAACAATAGCAGAAATACGATCTTGAAACCTTGCTATACTATGAAGAATATCTCTCATTCCATCAGGGGTTTCTTTTGTTTGTATAGCCTTTTGCTTTTCCTTGATCCAAACTAAGGCATCGTCGCACTTAGTAGAGAAATTGAACTGTTTAATAGCTTTCACTAGATTATCCTTCCGTTGGTTTGTTTGATCTACGACCTGTGTATACTCTCTTTCAATGAAAAGAACCCTTTCATTCAGAGCTTCTTGGCTTATTTCATTATCAATATTTGATTTTTCAGTAGTTTTAACGACTTCTACCTGAACTTTCTTGGGATCCACTTCTGAGACATAGTTTCTTGGAACAAATCCATCATGGCCATTCTCCTTACGAATATTCCACCAATCATGATTAGACTTATTAATAAGAAATAAAATCTCTCCTTTTATCACAGATACCCCATGCCCTTCGTAGGGATACAAAGTTTTGACTTGAGGAACTAATCTTTCTTCATACACTACAATCTTCTCTGGTTTTTTGTCAACACGTTTGGGAGCTGTTTCTATAACTTTTCTACCAGTAGATACGATTTTTTTAGTATCTGTTTCAAAGCCTTCAACTTGTTGAGCAATTTCCTTGTGACGATTCAAAAGTGCCATTGAAGTAAATTCATCAGAGCCATAGTCAGAGGATGAAACTAGGGACATCATTTCCTTAAGCCACGAATCAATATCATTACAATCCGACAAAAATGTCAAAATCTCGAATAGATTGGCTAGTTTAGCATCTCTCATTGCAACAAGACTTCTAAGTTCTTCCCACCTCAAATTCAATGCATGGATCTTTTTATCAGCGTCAAAATTTTTAAACTTGTTTGAAGATAAATCTTCAGTGACGGCAACACTTGATTCATACTTGATAAACCATCTGCTTAGCTCATTTTGAAACATTTTATTTTTTTCTTGAAGAAGTTGGAGAGCTCTCAAATCTTTGGCAATCACGGGTGAAGAATTAAGAGCAATTTTATCATTCAGCCATTGTCTAACCTCTTCCAAGTCGTTATTCATTTGATATAATACTTGGTAATCCTCAAGTTCTTTGCGCTTATTTTTAGACTCTTCAAGTAATGCATCGTAGTCCAGAATAAGAGGATCTAAACTCTTGGCAAGCGTTTTCGAGAGCTCATTGTCATCTCCAAGATATTGTTTGGATGTACTTCTAATCTTTTTAACAGAGTCAGAGAGCACATTTAATTCCGATTCCAGGAGATGTAGCTTCTGTATCACTTCTGGGACATACACATCAGATTGTTCCAATTCTATTAGTTGGAAGGATGCCTTTAGTTTTTTTATGGCTGTATGCATAGTGTTCACTTCACGAATATACGCCACAATTGCATTATAACGAACTAATTTTATACGATGCTTCTCGAGAAGATCCGTGAGAGTTTTCCATTTGTCCATGATAAACTGTGCGCGCTCTGAGACTCTATCTTTATGGCAATAATTTTCTCTATTCAATTCTTGGGACATGTCCTTGAGATTATGAAATCTGTCCTCTCGGGACATGATGTCGGCAGATATAGCTTCATGCTTTTTAAGTGATGCCTCCACTTGTTGAAGATTGGATCCATATCTTGGATCAATAAGAACTTGTATCATTTCTTCCAAGTACCCATCTCGAAGCTTACTTTTCCTTTCAAACTTGGATTCAAGTTGTTTAAGTTTCTCTTGGCGAATAATTTCTTTTTTTATTGCAACCTCTTTTAAGTGCTCTTCTCGCTCTAAATTATTCCAAGCAAGTTCTTGCTCAGCCAATCTTAGGCTGGCATATGGATTTTGATTCAGCTGTTTCAATTTCGTTTGAATTTCAAAGTAAGTAGCCTCAATATCTACTTTTTCTTTACACTTTGGAGGTTTTTCCACCGTCAAATAACTCTTGAATTTCTTTAGATCTCCTCTTATGCCTTTCAGAGAATTTTCAAAAGTTCTATTTTTCATTTCTTGGGTTTTAATGAGGATCCAAGCAAGGAGTGAGGATGAAAGGGTTTCAAATTGTTCTTGTTGATTCTCTACATCTCGGATTTTAGACACAATATTGCCAATTCTTTTACCGCCTCTATGACCCTCTTTTAGTCGCGAAAAGGTATGATAGAAGCTTGCAACGTAGGTAAGTACAGATTTTTCATCTGGTTTCGCAATATCGACATCTTCCGGATCAAGAAGCTTTGAAATGCCAAAGTTTCGTTCAGCTACTTCAAACGCAAGTTCTAAGTTTCCAATATGATCTGCAGGATCAAGTCGATTATAATCCACTAATTCCGGCCTTTGACTATGAATTAGAGCATTAAATCCGAGGCCATCTCGCCATGAACTAGTAAAGTCCTAGAATAGAAAATAATATAAATCATGAGCTTCATTCTGTGGATGTTGAATGTAAATGAATCCTACTCGAATATTAACGTTGTGATAGTCCTGTGTCCTCCGTTGGCACCAGAGCAGGAGTGCGTCCTTGGCAGACTTCTTCTCTCCGTTCTCCTCTTGGTCATCCACATTGATTTCGATTTCTTGGATTTGAAACCTCAAAATAATAGTCCAAATGAGGCCCAATATAAGGCGAGGATTCCCATCCACGATGTCTTCAGCACCAATGGACTCCAGCCGCACTTTGGTATGCAGAAATGCAAGACAGCGATTCACATTTTCAATTTTATGCACACGCATTTTCCCATGGTTCGGCTTCCCCAACTTCTCCCCGGATATGATTTCCAGTAACTTGAGTAAATTCCTTCCATCCGAGAGATCCGTAAAGAGATCCTCGATCTGAAAGGGAAACAAGACGTGAGAGCCTCTTTATGGATATCAAGGCCATACCTCAAGCCTGGCTTTTTGGAGGAATGAGTTGACCCATTTCGTGAAGGTCTTCTTTTGGATATGGAGCCGCTCCTCTTGAAGTGCACGGATTCTTTCTCTCTCAAAGTTTTGAGGATCTTCGGAAGAGGAAAAATTCTGCGAGGCGAGAGCCCCATACTGCCGATAGCTATCCATCAGGCCAATACGATTACCTCACACTCTGGAAACACATCACATACATCAAAACTCCCAACAAATCTCCATTTATATCCTTACCTTCATTCTACAGCACGATCACTGTATAGCACCAAATAACAAATAGTACAACAATTCAAATTATAATTCAGCAACTTGTAACCGCCATCCGCCTCTTTTCAATTTAGTAGAAATAAATAGAAGAACTTATGTTCTTTTCCTTTTTCTTTTCTTTTGAGTCTTCACTCTTCACTTTTCACCCAGGAAACCGATCACTTTTTCCTCAACTAACCTCGGTATGTTTCCAATTTTTTGTATTCTTCTTCTTATTTTTATTATTTTATGATAGAGGAGTAACAAGTAGAAAGAGAGAGAGGAAGGGGGGGGGAAGACGAAGACGCAGACCCTCTTCCACTCGCTCACACTCAACCCAATTGCCAATGAATCCCCCGCCTCTTTTTCTCTCTTCTAGCTCTACCTTCCTTCCAGTTTCCTTCTTCCCTTCTTAGCAGGAGTACAAATAACTTGTAGCTACTCGTTCTTCCATGCTTGCACAGGAAGCTCGCCCGGCATTTAACGATTTTTTAGATTATATATGTATATCTAAGGTTTTCATCACCGTAATCATCATTTTTGGGCCTCCTCGAGGAGTAGGAAGAGAGGAAGACCCACCCAGTAAACTTTAGGGGGGGGGGAGTACTGAGAAACCCCTTTTATTATTTTTCTAGTCTCATCCATAGGCAATGCCTTCATATGGTGGGTCATGTGTTCATCCAGGCCCATGACATATTTATTTATTAATATACTCTCTACTAATAATGATTTCAAAATGAAGAGCTTTTGATCGAGTAGCATATCAATGCTGAAAGAAAAATATGAGGTCATCTTTTAGCAGAATTTATAATCATAAATTATTATCTACGGGGATGTCTTAGTCTTAGCAACGAAATGACTCAAGAGGATGAACACACTAGGCGGTCTTGTTTATCATAATATTTTATGGACGGTACAAGAACGTAGGAAGCCTTTATAATATTATTTATGTTATTATTGGAGGGAAAAGGTAAAGGCGGGAAAATTTGAAATAAAGGAAATAATTCAACAGCTGTAATAACGTAATATTAATAAAACTATAAGGAAAAGTAACATAACCGTTTTAACTGACGTCATAAAATGGATCATAATTGAAGGAAACACCATCTTGGGTCCTCATAGTTGATATTTTACAACATGAAATAGACAAATGTCCAATATATCTTGATGAAACTTCATCAAATGGTCTTAAGAAAAAAAAAAAGACTTAATTCCTACCAGGGGCGTTGCTAGTGCCAAAAATTATCAGCAGCGTGATATAATTATTTATATAAATAGTTGTATCAAGTAGCGGTTTTGTACAAGTTCCAAACAAAAATGGGATTAATAATTTCAAACGAAGGATTTTAAGTACTTGGGATGAAGATAAAGCAATCATTGAATATTCTAAGGATGATCGATATATTAAGGTTGATTTTTTTGACCATTTGAATACCAATTACTAAAATATTGATATTCTGGGGCACATTATAAAGTTCAAATGTCCCCAGAGTTATATTACTTATAAATATGTAATAAGCATGTGATTGTAATCGATCAAAATGGAATGATAGATTCAATGAATAGTTGGTTAGTAGAATGATGAATATTACTTAAATAATGCATTTTAAGACAAAGAAATTGCAACTTGTACAATGTGCTTATACATGTTGCATCTTGTACCCAACACAATATATATATATATATATATATATATATATGATATAATTTTTGGAAGGGCTTTATAAGTTTTTGGGAAGGGTTAAGCTACTTGATATCAATGATAAATAGTGATATTTAAATTAAATCAAGGAAATATGCGCTAAAAAGTACTTGATTTCTACAATTAATTATCTCTCATATTTGATCAATTAGGGTAGATAAATGTAGGATCATAATTAGAGGAACATATCTTATTCAATCCATTGAAATAGTTAATTTATATATATATATATTTTCTGTACGAGTTACAACTTGTACAAATTGTAATTTCTTCCTTTTAAAATGCATTATTGAATAACAACATTGGTCGTTCTAAATTACCAACTATTAATTGAATCTATCATTTCATTTGGATCTATTAAAATGTCATAGTTATAATGTATTTATGGGTAATATAACTGTGGCGGGATTTGAACTTTAATATGTGCTACAGTCATAGAAAACTTGAGGGATATATTTTTGGTAGAAGGTAAAGGCATAAGTCTTTTTACTCGTTCGTTCCACTTTGACATCCAATAATTCACAACTTTCCTTAATATTAATGAAAAAAAGAGTTTTTATCGGTATATAACTTGGTTGTAAAGGCTCCAAAAATGGCGGACATCAACAATTCTGACGTCACATGACAACGCTCTATAATAGCTAAAAAGAATAATCATACTAGTATAATGTAAACGGTAGATCCCAGGATTAGGGATTTTATTGGAGGACCTCCACTGTTTAGAACATGCTAGGTTTTTTTTTCCTCCTGCAATAATAAAAAAAAGCAGGCCTCCCTCATCACCTCCATGGTAAATATCTGTATATATCTTATTATACTACGCAAACGGTTGCAAAAATTCTAAATATAACTAACTCCTGTATGAAATGTGATTACTTTGGCTTTTCTCCCTTTGGTTTATGACGAAATAGAAAGAGAAAAAAAAATGTTTTAATTTTTCCCTGAGGCCAAATACAATAAAATAACTACTAGGAATCGTTATAATAAATTTGATTCATTAAATATTAGTACGCCCTGACTCAGATAGTATTCCTCGTACGAAGCATTATATTATGTATACGTAGGAGTTAACATTAAAACAATCTTGAACAAAAATCAAGAAAATCCCTAATTTTTTTGTTACATCACATAAGCCCAATATTTCATAGACATATTTGAGTCCATTATAGGGGTTTTATTCATATTTATGGGGCGAATTAAGATACCTAATAATATTAGCTGTAATTTACAACATTTGATTAAGATATTAATCCTAATGAGACCCCGATATGGCCTTTCAAATATTATGTATCAATTCCTATTTTTTCGTTGTGACGATGCATATTTGAGGCTTTAATCAGAATTTGTGACACCTCTGAAGAATTAATTAGAGTAATTTGGGCATAGAAATTATAACTTTTTGTCAACGATACGTAACATTTTCGTTTGATTTTGTGTTGAGGAGCCACATATTTTCTTTGCAGGTGTACCGGATGGTCCATTAAAATCTGAACACTTACTAATTCAATAATTAATGAAGGTTGAGTTATCGATATTTCGATATATTCAAACATAAACAATTAGTTACAAGGCAAAACAGCCTTCACCTCTCTAGCTTACGTACAAGCCGAGAAAAAGACACTTGAACGTGATTGACAAATTTCCATTCGCGTCTCATGGACCACCGTCTACGCGTAAGCAAGTCCAAAACGTTGGAGAGGAAGGAGGGCTCTATCAAAAATGTCAAACTCGACCCGGAGAAGTGAAAGAAAATAGCCCATGAAAAGCCCATGCAAGAGATTCCGGGGTTTTACGCCAAACTTTCTAGAGAGCTATCAAAAAGTTGGGTGGAAAGAGCCTTTTGAGGGTACAGATGCCATTTTTGACACCAGCAATGGGACGCCGTGACATACGACTAGATCCGCAGAGGGTACCAGGCCTTCCGCTGCCACTTGGAAACCATCATTGCCACTGAGGGTGTCTACACACTTCTATTTATTTTATTAATTTTGTATACATTCTATTGTTAATTAATTAATTATGTTTTCTTGAAGATTAAAATTCAAAGTTTCAGATTTTAAGGACCACTCGGTACAAATTCATTCTGTATAATTTGTACAACTAGATAGAATTTAAGGTAGAGTTTCAAACAAGCCTATGCCTGGGCTTGGCTTATAAAGGACTTGTTCAACATCTTCAATGGCTTGGTGTGGTAACTTCAAAATATAGGTTTAACAAGAATTACTTTGAGTATTTAATAGTAGGATACCCAGATGTTCCCGTTTTTGAAGTTGTATCCCTAGCTGTATGTGCTGGTTAATAATGACGTCATGCATTTATTTTCTTAATAGTGTTTATTTATCCTAGCTAGTTCCGCTCTGTCACAGTGTTTTTTGTTGCAAGCTGTCGTTGTTTCTGCTTCTATTCCTCTTATCTTTGCTCTGAACGTTCATTGGTTGAATTATAATTAGTTACTTTTAAGTTGGGAACACTTCTCAAAAGTTATTAAATAAATATTTCCTAGTTGGGAAGAATTGCCCCGTAATTGTCTAACCAACAAGGGATTTGGGGGCTTTTTTATATATTTTTTTTATCGTATGAAAGGTTGAATAATACAATTAAGGTAACGACGTACAATGTATCTTGTTTCCGATCTGACCAAAGGGAGGGATTGTAGTATATTTCCTTGTCAAATAAGAGTTTTCATAAGGAGGAAGATTTGGCATCCTTTTTGGCGCATCGGTCTTTATTTCTTCCTACTCATCCTAATTAAAAGATGGAATAAATGAATTTGCAAAGCATTCGGAGTGGTTAAAATCTTGTGCATTTGGGAATGTTTAAAAAAACGAAAATCAACATGGTAACTCATAGAATTTGAAGAATATTTTAGAGGAGATCAGCTTAGCTGTCATGATGTTTCTTAAGATTAGCTATAACCAACTGTGGCGAGGGGAAAAGAAAATAGACAACAGCAAGAATTACTCTGATGCCCATCATCAATTCTACTCTGAATCCAACAAGGACTTACAATTATAACTCAACAACAAATCCTCAGGGTTACTCGCCGTTGTGTTTTATGAGTACACAAAAATGTTCAATCAGGTTTTGAATATAATTGAATTTTGAAGAAATGAAAATTGACGCCACAGGAGTTAAATAATAATAATGACAACAGCCGAGTAAAATAAAATTCATTCCTCAGATTACCAATTCCAAAAAGTGTACTGGATTTTCATCAATAAGCATTCGGGTCAACGAACGTGTAACCTTTTCCAATATGTTTGAGCAGGAACAAATTACCTTTCTGTATTCAAGTAATAGGGATTATAAATTATTATTGGCTTGGATTTGGGTCTTTTGAGCCTGGGAGTGAATATTCATGCCAAGCTGAAAGCTAGGACTTGGCAACCCTCAGCTTATTTACACCTCTAATTATTGCTATCTTTTCTGAGCCGTCCATGATTCAAAATATCAATACAATAAGTACCTTGTGTTTTGTTAGTCATTAATTATTAGGTCCAGTCTCGTCTTAGGGCAGGTACTATCAGTCCTACAGACTGATACTCCTTCGGACTGTCAGTACTAAAACAGATTATATAAAAAAAAGAACTAAAGTTTAATTACGTCATCAAGTACCAAACTTTATAAGTTTTAGTACAGATATGAAGGACTCAACTGGACCGAGACTGAAGGGGACAGGTCTGGAGTCTTCAATACTGAATCAGGATTGACAAAACATTGCTCATAATTAATAAACTTGTTTTTCTAATTCCCCTAGGGTCGTAGAATGGACTTCAATACTTTGTGTGTTAAAATAGGTAAATAATAACGGTTGGCCCGGTACATAGTAATTAGGAACGGCAACCTTTGGATCTTATTACTTATCTAGTATGAGACAAATTTCCATGATTGTAGTAGGGCGTTAAGTCATCATTATTCTCATGCATATGTAAGTAGATAATTAAGACTTGATAGTCACATAATGATTAACGAATTCCAGAGCTCTGTTTACACAATGATAAAGGTTATAAAATTGTCATGTTAAATTTTCTTTGTGAGGGCATTTGATAAGTATCAAATAACTATTAGAGTGTGCTTGAATGTTGTACATATGTATGTCATCTACTACAAGTTGAATAGTCAGTCAATCCATGTTTTACAAATCCTTCATGCATCAAACATGTAATAGTTTAATTACATGATGTACACTTATTCATAACTCATAAGTGGGGTGCTGTTAGGATTTTTAGATTGGGGATGGAAAGGATTCAAGGGTGTAACACCATTATGAATTATGTAAATCTGGGAAAAACATGTCCCTCCTCCGTTCTCCCAATGGCTCCTATTGCTTATCATTAGAGTTGACATGCTTGTAATTAAAATAAGAGTGCAAGGGAAAGGCTGGAGCGATATATATGGAATTACTGAGTTTAGACTAATGATACAAATAGTGTGTATTTTGAATATGTCAAAAAAAGAAACCGAAAATCAACATTGACGAAAGTTTTGAAGGAGAGCAGCTTAGCTCTCATGACGTTTCATCAGATCAGCTACAACCATCTGTGACGAGGGAGGGGGAATGAGAAAATAAATTAGGACATAAGCAAGAATTACTCTGGTGTCGATCCTCAATTCTACTCTCAGTCCAACAGGGACTAATACTCATAACTCCGCAATATGTAATCAAGGTTATTGACATCCGGACTGTATGGTGGCCACATTCTCTTGACCCAAAAAGCAACGTCGTTAGCTCTGAAGTTCTAAGTAATTTTTGCAGTGTTTTGTTGTAAGACGACGTTGCCGTTAGGGAAATTTATCTAGACCCAGGGGAGTAGGTAGGTCTTGAAAACGTTAATCTGCATGGCTGCTGTAAGCCGTGTACCTTCCAAGAACCAGATCAGTGATGTCCTTAAGGGCATCTACATTAATGATGGACTTTTTTCAGATCCTTTCTTCCTCTCTATGTTCTCATTGTGGTCTAGCCTCTTTTTAACATTGTAGATGGTTCTCACGTCAGCCTGGCTACCTCTGTTGGAGTGGGGGCCGCAAGAGTTAATGCCCTGAGCCATGAATTTCGCTGCGATGACATTTCTCATACGATTTAAAAAAATCAAAAAAGAACATGACTTGATATCAAGACCTTATTTTTTGTTTGGTTCGATTTAGACCAACAACTCGGTCCAGAAGGTGATCTCAGACTGTAGACCGAAATTTATTCGTTTACAAATTGTGAACCAATTTTTTCGGTCTTAATTTATAGACCGATTTTTTCCCCCATCCACCTAATTTATGAGTTACATATTTTTCTTCATATGACTTCATTATTGGTCAATGTCCACAATTTTGAAACGCAACTGACTATTCATTTTCAGAATCTTTCTCACTTCGTAACCTTTATTGTGTCACGCAATCCTTCCTCTGGAAAAGAAACAGAAAAAAGGCCCAAAATCATCTAGTAGTTAGCCGAATAAGTCAATCATACCAACTGCTATTTATCTCTTAAGTAACCTCAGACTATTATTGTCATATTATTTCTCCACAATTTTTAAAATAAGTTTCATCATGTTATAGTCCTACATATTATTCTACACAGTATTATAGTTTTTTATTAAATGTATAGCTTTACTTTTTACTTATATATATTATAGCCAAAATGTCTTCATATAAATAATAAGATGGCCAATACGACTTCGTTTGTTTATCAAAAATTATAAGTTATGAAATGGCCATGACGTATCAAGTTAGACGAAGGAAACGACAGCTGACAACAAAATGCGAGGTAACACCGTGACCTATACCGAATTGGTCTTTAAAGACGAATCTAGACCGTATTTGGCTTCAAGAACTGCCCGGATCCAACTATTATAATGGACCGAATTAGTTCGGTCAGGAGCGTCCGCAGGATTAAATATTTTAGAAGAAGTTTTAGAGATTAAAATTTGATTAAATTTTTTGTTTAATCCCTATTTCCGAAGAAACGCTTTCTAGTACAAAACAAAAAAAATCTTGATTTGGGGGGGTCTGAAGGGGCAGTAGCCCCCTCCAAATCAAGTTTGGACGCCCTGTTGGTCCGCTAAAAATTATAACAGTCTCAGACAGGCCTAGAATCTTCTGTCCGAAAACCAACACTAATTACAACATGTCCATTAAATCTTTTATTTATTTATTTTTATAATATTTTAATTACAGACTAGAATTAAGCTTGATTTGGGTAATAAATTCCATTAATTCCCTGTGATACTTATTCTGCTCCGTGCTAGTCATACATATTCCCAATTAAGGCTTGAAATTTTTATTTTTTTTGCCTGGGGAACAAGTGAGGTTGATTTTTTTATAGATTATAATTAGTGTTGGATCCGTTTAAAAAACTGAAGTCCTATCAGGTCCTGATTAACTTTGTCAGTTATAGGAGCTGTCCTTATCGTCCTTTTATGGTAATTACAACAGCTGGAATGACGTAATTACTAACTAGATCATTTCAACTGTTGAAGGGTTATTCTTATCCTCTTTTAAAGATACGAGAGATCAGGATTTTAACGTAGAAGGCGTGAGGTTAAAAAATATGTATTATATTACTCAAGTCATTTAACACATAAGCTAAAAAGTCCGGGCCTTAACTAAGAAACTACGTTTGGTTTGTTTTTTTGTTCAAAATTATTAAAAAAATAAATATATTATTATTACTATTTTATTTATTTTTTATTCTTCAAGCCATTGCTTAGTTTGAACAGTATTTTTTCCCCCATCAAAAAGATCTGTAAAATTAAGACACGTAACTTTTTTTGATCCATTGTTTCGGAAATCCCACTTAGTACAATAAATCACAAACTAAAGAACAGATTGGTATGAAATTTTGACAGCTGATTTTTGAAGGTTGAAGGTTTAAAAATATAATAATGCCATTTATGCGCAAAGCTCGGGATTTTTCTGCCCATCTTTTACGTTCTAGCTATCATCCATTTTTCTCCAATCCTAGCTAGGAATGAAGAAAATGAAAAGATAGCCAGGACTCCAGGACTGTCCTTAGGACTGATGAATGATGAAAAAGACTGTACGGGTTAGAAAAGAGATTGAAAGTGGGAGAACCATATCTAAAATAAGAAAATATAGAGATGACAAAGTATGCAAAATCCTGTTCCATTGCCTTTAAATCCTATGTTTCGTATCATTCAGAGATAGTATTTAGCTAAAATAGCCATAAATTTAATGAACTAATTATTTTACTCCTGATTCTGATATAATATCTACTAGAAGACCACACACAACAGCTGAATTAAACTTCTCAAGATTTATAATCTGTATGACTGATTAAGACAATCTGCCGAATAAAAATCCTAGTCACCTCTATATTTTTGTTTCTCTGTAGGGAGAAACTAAAGATGGATTAGGAATGCAGTCCTTGGACCGATCCAACACTAATTATAATTCGATGCATGTGTTGGGTTTCCGTCTGGATTAATTCAGTCCTTAAAAGATGTCTGGATAGATATTAAAGAAAAATTCACTCTATACCGATTCTATAAATACGCTGCTAAATTGTTGATAAAAGAAGGGTTCTTTGATGCTTAGGGAAGCGGCCGAGGAGAATTTTAGCCTGCCTCAGTGCTTAGCAGTTTACCATCACAATCTCTGAGCTGGGATGCATTATAGCTATGGGTGATAATTTTGGTAAGAATAGAAAAGCGTGCGAGGAGAAGAGAAGAAATACTTATGGCATCATTGATTAAATAATATATATCTTCTTCTATCAATCAAGAACGTTATCATTCCCGCTTTTATTATTCAATATTAATATATTATTAGATGGTGATAGTCGATAGAGAACTGAATAAAATGCCTAAAATAACGTCGCCTTCTGTCTGGATTTCTGAAAATGGAGGCCCAGAAATTTGGAAAATACTTACCAGATAAGAAACAGAGGGTTTGTCGGATTTTTCGAAATAAATGTGCTTTTAGTCTGCTATCTAGAATTACACACAACTCATTATCCTCATCTCATATCAAGAGCATGGATATTCATCTAAAAAATCAAGTTAATGATGAATACATCAAGTCAGACTTTAACTCTGATCTCACAAAGATGCTTATTGCATGCAATATAACCTTATCCATTGCTAATCATCTATGTTCAAAACATTTATGGAGAAATACTCGGGTAAATTCTTCCCTTCCCGAGGAACCATCATTAAATTAATGGAGGATGTTGGTACTCATGTCATTTATAGAAATACATATAAAAATGTTTTGAGTTGTCCACACCAAATGATGATCAAGTTATCAGTAAAAAGTCTAAAATATTTACTAATTTCGAAATGAAACTCTGAATTTTGTACTATCTAACAGTAAGTATTCAATCTTTTTTTAAATCTAACCCTAAAATATGATTCTATTTTAGCTAAGCATATCAAGAATTATGATACACAACGCATTAAATAGTAAAAACAACTGCTTAAATGGTCACAACAACGGGGGTAGTAGCTTTGAATGGTTCGCATCTAGTTTGTCTGACACTAGTTTCTTCACTTAAAGACTTGGTTATTATAATTAGGTTTTCCAATATTACATAGTCAATAAATATTACTTTTTTATCACTTAAGGCTTAGCTATGGTTGATAGGCTCCAAGAAATGGTGTTCAGAAAACTCATAAAAGGCAAAAACAACTACTTAAATGGTCACAACAACGAGGGTAGTTACATTGGGTGTATCATTATAATTAGCAATTGTGTAAATCCTTCATGATAATAGTATGTTGTTATATAAGCATAAATAACGGGGAAAATATTTTTTTTGATGCTCTTAATAAGGAGTAATATCGCCGGACATTACTACATAATTAGCTTTGCCTCTAAATCTTTAAGATGGATTTATTTCTAACATTTTTGTATTAGTATATTTATTGTCTAATTTTATGATTTTGACATTTACTTTATTATTAATAATTAGTTAGATCTCATCGATATAAATATATCTATCCTGTGCACAATTGTATATAGCAACTTCCACATGAAGAAGAGGGGTAATTATCTTTTTGATTAAACTCCACGTCTCGCTTGTGTTTTGCAACCTAAAGTTATGACATATTTAACTGGATTCCGGTGTCAGAACAAGAAAATATTATTTGGATCAATCTATAATTTCAATATTCTATATATATAATTTATTGTTATTAGTTATATGATTCCAATTGTTTAATTTTGTATATTTAACATAAATGTATGATGGTATATTTCTTATTATGTAGATTATATTTGATTAAAGCCTTCTTTTTTAAATCTGGAACTTCAAATATATTTCGAAATACTCTACTTTGTCGTTTCATTAGCTATTATTCTTAGAATAAGGTTCATAATGAATTACAATTTTATGGAGTGTGACGCTTTCAAATTTACTGTAACGGATAAAAAATGTTTAAATCAATTATAATTAGTATATCTTCATTAAACATTTTGCTAATAAATATTTTCGTAATACCCTCAAAAATCATAATAAAGTAGGCAGATGATGATCACATCGGTATTTTAAACAATGATACCATATGTATTTTTTCCCCCCTTCTCCTTGCACGCGTTTTTCTCTACAATATTATCAACTATAATTATAGCATATTAAAATAAGTCCTTAATGCTTAAGAAGAGTTTAAACTGCCTTGAGGCCATTAATTCACCTGTACAACCTGTGGGTTGTGTTGTATTTTTGGAGATTAGAAGGGTTCCATGATGGATAATCCGGGAATCAGCTACTATGGACTTTTTTTATATTATCCAATAGATTGATTGGCCGAATATAATATAATTCCAATCTATTAAATTCCACGCCATAATATTGTCTTGCAATGAAATAACTCACATTCATATTTCTTACGGTCATGTTGCTTCACAGATATATTAGCCACAACAGTGTTTGTCTCTCTTTGTTAATGTTCACCACCTCGTAATGATATTACCTCAACGATTTTGTGGCAAAAATTTTACCACAATCATTTTACCGGTCAAAAAAGGCTTGCTTAATTAATATAGCTTACAGCTAGAAGAAATGAGATGGATGTTACTTATAACAGTTGTCAACAACTGCCCCCCTTCTCCCCCCAAAGAAAAATCCCCTAACACTACTTTATTTCTATTCCATTGGATATGAGTATGACTAATTAAGACAATAGACAAATATGAATGTTTTAGTCCATTTCTTAAGAAATGAGTAGATAATTATTATTTTATTAGAAAGACTACACAAACATGGCTATGGAAGTGTGTGGGCATGAGTCAGAGGGAAAAAAAGAAGTCAATTTTCACATGACGTCATCACTGTTGATGTCAATCATCGTAAGGATATAAAAAACCGTTTTTTATGAGAGTAAATCCCATTTTTTCTTTAAGATTAAGGAAAAGGATAAGGTGCTCCTGTATATTTTTCGGACTGACAATTTTTAAAAGGAATTGAATCCTTACTTTGCATCAAAATATAAAATGTTTAATATTCCAAAAGACATCAATCGGGGGAAGTTGTGGATCAATGCCATCAAACCTGCGAATGGGACTCCCACCAAAGACTCAAGAGTTGATCAACTAATATAATCCACTATTTTTTACTATCTGAAAATTAAATTAATGGGTTGTTTTATAAGGATGTCACTGAGGTCCAATATCTAAGTATTCATACTTAAATTATTCTCTTTAGGCTCACCTTGAAGAATCAATGCTTCTGCGGAAGTCTCCAGAAGGAAGGTGGCGTTTGGTACATAATGCAATTCTTATTTTATTTGAACATTCTAAAATAAAATAAAAACAACGAAAGCTCCTGTTTAACCCGGGAAAAAGGTGAAAGTATGCATGAAATATTGCAACACATATCTTGATTATTGGCCATATTTAATTATAATTAATTATTTCCTAAACATATTATATAAGTTTATTTTATAAAATTCATTTACGTATTTGATATTTAAAAAGTAATTTCGGTTCCTTTTTAACTTTGTATTTTGTAATAAATATATAATAAAACAAAGTATTAACAATTATTTTATCAAAAAATGAACATTTTTAATCATGAAGCATGAAAAATTAACAGCGGTGCAATAGCTGTAGATTTAGACCTGATTTCTTTCCTTTATATTTTTGTCTGTCCGCTCTTTCCATTGAGTCCTTTAGTAACCAGTATTATTAGGCGTCGATGAACAGATAAAATGACATGTATATTGTATATACTATAAGGCTTTAAAGCCACAGCATTTTCGTTGTGTAAAAAAAATAAAAAAAAATAATACAAACATTGGAAGATTGTTAGAGGGGAAAAAAGCTTAGCTGTCGTAACGTTTGATTAAATTAGCTACAATCAGCTCCGAGACAAAATAAATTAAAGGCTTACACTTATATTTTTCCAAAAAATAACAACAAAACAACTGTCTGTTTATGATGAGTACCCTCACACGTAGTTACTCAATACTTGAATGTTCTATCCTCGTAAATAAAAAAATAATAATACCAGCTAAAAAAATATATATAATTCAGGTTGCCAATAACAAAAAAAAATGTTATAATGGCAAATAAATCTTCATTAATTAAGCAAAGTTTGTCTGTCTTTTATTTTTGCTTGTGGATAATTCTTTTTTTGAATATGCGCTTAATATTCAAGAAATATCAACCTAGCAACACGTCCCAAAATGTCATCCCATAAAAAAAATTGACAAAAATCTCATCCCATAAAAAAAAAGTTATGACCTAGTCAGACCATTAACACACAAACAAAAATCCCGGCCTTGCAGTTTGTACTCACATCAATGCATGATTAATTATCTACTTAATACATGTTTATAAATTATGTTTCATATTAAAGTCAATCAACTCTTCATAAGTCACATAGCCTATGAGTGACGTCACATAGAGGAAATAAGTGCTTCAAAACTCTTCAATGCTAAACACACTTCATTAAAGTATATTTATATAACAGATTAGCACCTCTCTCAATAAACATAGTATGAATGTTTTGTAAACTAATGTATATCTATATTAGTGTTGTAATCAGGGTTTTTATTGGAGGGGAGGAGGGTTTGATTGGATGTAGAGTTAGGAGGGGGCATGGAGTCGGAGTTAAGGTACCCGGCTATTGTATAAGTAAAATTGTATTATCATAAAATGGATGAATTATCGGATCTTAAAAATCTTATTGTATTGCTTAATCCTCAATTAAAAAATAAAAAGATTTCCTTATTAAATGTAGCTTCTTTAGAGGGTGAGAACTCTTCGAGGCCGTCTAGCCTCAGTTACAAAAGTCTGGCAATTTTGTACTTGGTGCCATTCATAAGAGCTGACAAAAAGCTACAATTTGATGTTTGTTTTGTTTTTGTGCGATCCAAAAATGTCTGAGAAACAACCTAAACGGTCAGAGGCGTGCGATCCCCTCTGCGCACAAGTGGACGCTGTTCTGAACAGGAGAAATGATGGCTTCTTGCATGAATCAAAAGCTCATGTCGAGGGAACCTTTAGGACCAAAGATCCAGCTCAGGTCCTCGGGGTCGTAGCAAACTTCATCAAGGACAGCTGTGTTTCTGTTCGTCCCCGTATTAAAGCCATCATATAGAATGGAGAGGAACATATAGAATACAAAGACTAGAAAATTGTTGCATTACCAACTTTTGTTGCAAATGTTAGACATTAAAATAGAACAAAATAAAAATACAGGGAGTGAAACGGCTTTTAAAAATTTCTAATTTTTGAGTCCTCATACTCATCTTGATTAGTACTTGGAGGGTGGTCTATATGAATAGTCGAATTCCAGTGGTTCTTACGTTGATTGCATCAAACAATCTTTCCTCCCATAAGAAACAGAAAATTTCCCAAGATCAATTGGTAAAAGTAAATGGAATCATAAGTCAATAGTTGTTGGAAATTCCTCACAGTTTAAAATGAGCTAAACCTAATTCAACTAATCAACCTTCAGAATATTGATTAAAAGAAAAGAAGCAGAAATATCAACAGCCAACGATAAAATATTCTATATACCTATTGTTGTGCTAGTGAGGTAAAGCGGTCCCCGTGGATATTCCACACTGTGTTACCTCACTAACACAAAAATTTGTAATCTCTGTATTTGGTTGTCAGCTGTCAATGTTTCTTTTTCTTTTGCTCTAATCAGTGTTCTTAATATTTATTGATCCGATTCGAATCACTTCTTATTAATCTCTGAACAATGATCAACCATTATTGAATAATAATTCCATAGTTGGAAGAATTAACTAACTACCAACTGATTTAGGGCCTTTTTTATTTCTTTTCAGAGGATAAGTTTTGAAATCCACTCTAAATAACGACGTGACCAATGATATTGTAAAAATAATACTAATAATAAATAACTAGGGCGAACATGGTTTCTTAAAGATAGCCAATGCCAAATTAAAAAGATTTTATTTATATTTAGATTACATGTTAAAATTCTACACTAAACGATTTCCTATAAACTAGGTATACATATATAATAGGCAAAACATTAGTAAGCGCCACTCAAAATTCTTGAGCGAGAGCGCGCTCATTGTTTTGAATAACTAGCGGGAGCGCGCGCGCCATTTTAGAAGAGCGGGAAAAAATGCTTTAATTTTCGCTCCTTTATATAAATTTGAGCTACTTTTTCAGTTTTCTGCATCTTATGAGATAACATCCAAAAATTTTAAAGTTAAAGAATCATTTTAAAGATTACTACAAGAAAAGACTGTTAAAGTTATGTCTCAAGAATATATTTTATACAGTACTTTATTCTGTAATTCATGAAAATTTCATTCAATTCTCTTGATATTTAAGAAAGTTGTGTTGTTTTATTGAAATATCATATTTTATTATACAACAGATTTTGGTGTTGGTTATAATATTAACAGATTTAACACTACGAAAAAATGGCGTGAGATTCCGATGATAAATTGGGCATAACGCCCTTAATATTGAAGCTGGAAACAATATTTTTGTGTTACAAAATGTCTTTTTTACCATTATTTATTAGATCAAACAGATTTATAGGGGGATAAAATTGAATTGGATTTTGTTTGTAAGATACATACATAAGGAGTTGTCAAGTTCAAATACGAGCGAAAAAATGATTACCGTTCATTTTTCGTTGAGCAGGAGCGCCCTTACAAAATTAGTAGCTGAGCTGGAGCGCGCTCAGGATTTTGCGAACTAACACTCTTATAATAGGTAAATTTTTATTATAAAACCTCCTTGAATTCAAAATATTTTGTGTTGTTTCTGTCCAATTTATGTAAATATAATCAAACTTGGACCCCCTTTTGACACTCTTGCAAATGCAACATATATTTGAACATGGGAAATACTGGTTTTGGTAAAAACAAATCAATTTTTTCAACCCAAATGATGATTTAAGATACATAGTAAGAATAACTATCGCATCCTTTTCCTCTTTCACTTTTTAAATTCGTCTATAATATTATTTCTTCCTTTTTCTGTTAGTACAATAATTCGTTTTTTTTTCATTTTGAATTTATTTGATGCATTTTCGAAACGCCAACCCATACTTTTAAAAAAACTTTGAAGCACGGGGAATCGATCTTGTTTTATGACAAATTCAACATATTAGCAAAAAAAAATAAATACTTGCCCTCCAAAGCCCAAGAATCTGCTGGTTTGATTAGAATTAAACATAGCCTAACGTACGTAACATAAAATTCTGAACAACTTTTATGTTCTGCCTAAAGTCTGTATCTGTCTCCGTTTTTGAAATAAATGCGTTTTTATCTTTGTATTTTTAATCGGGACAGAAACATAAATTATTTTAATACTATGTATGATTAGGTGGCATTTTGGTGGATCAACGGGCTATGGACCCTTCCCTTTTGTATGTATCCTTGTTCGTGGATTTTGTGGAGTACGATTTCATATTTCAACATTGCTCTTTGCTTTCATCAAAAACAGACCTAAAGACTCAACGACAAACGATACCGACAATGGAAGGGGTTCCATAGGGCAATAAGGGAAATTTATTAGTTTTTACTCCACCAAAAATGGTCCTATAATTATGTTCTAATATTAATACATAGGGTTATTCATTATTTCAGAAACAGTGAAAATCTAGCTGTAATCCTACTAACTTCTGACGTTAGCATAAAATTTTCATAAAATTCGAGACATATACCTGCCTAATTATGGTTTTGGATCTGTATCCGAAATTTACCCGAATATTTACGTATAAAGGTCCGAACTGACCCAAATCCTTGGGCTTTTCCCCCTGCCTCTTTTCAGAGCACAGGTTGAGTGATATAATGAAGGTAATTACGTGTTGGATGAGGCCGTGTATAATTCTTCAAAGAAGTATTATATTATATCAACTTATATTATTTCGAGTCTATCTATTGACTTTCCTTATTGATTCAATTTTTATGTTGTACTTGTTTAAATAGAAATATGCATATTTACTCTGTCTGTAGTATAATTTCTCCTTAATCAGAGCATTATCTATTTATCTCAAGGTTAATAGAAATACATGGTTCGACCGTCATGTAATCAGGCTTGCTAGAATGTTTAATTTGATGTATCGTAGTGACTGGTGAGCAAGACAGACAAATTTGACAAAAAACGCAACCCATCTATGACATCACTACTGCTAGAGCTTTCAATTTGATGTACCGTACGACTGCTAGGCAAGACAGACAGATTTTGACAAAAGGCGCAACCAATCATATTCTACAACGTCACTATTAAAAAGTCTGGTGGAAGTCAAACATCACAAGTTATGGCATAACTTTGTATTTCTATGAACCTTGGATCTGTCCTATCTTTAATTAGAGTGCGGCCCATAAATCAGGGTTACCATATTTTGACTTAAAAAAAAGAGGACATTTGGCTTATACATTCCTTGATCGGGAGGGGAGCTACAGCCCTCCAGCCCAACCCTGTGGACGCCCCTGAGTCATGTACCACTTGTAAAATATTCATTCAAAATCTCAAGTACCCTCTGGAGTGCCTCCAAGTACCCCAAGGGGTACACGTACCCCCATTAGAGAACCACTGTCTTGAGTCATCCCGCAAATTTGAGCACAAAGTCTATGAAATATTGGGGTGTATTTGTAAAAAATATATATAGTAATTTTCTTCTTTTCTTGAATATTTGCTCAAGATTGCTTTTATGTTGATGAACAACAGTTTGCTTCCTTTGTTACAAATAATATTTTGAATTTTTGTCCTTTGTTAATTATAATTTATAAGGTTATTTTCTATCGATTAAGTAAGTCAATTTTTAACATGCAACATTTTCCCATCGCAAAAGTGGACATTTATAGGGGGAGACTTAGATTTGAGACTTGCATCTTAAATGGGACTTGAGTCCATATTTCAAAGACTTGAAATTCTGTATCACCATTGTTTTATTTACTTTTATGAGTATGACGTAGGGATTAGTTTAAGTCATAGTCAACCTTTTTTAGAAGTAGTGTCTACTTGTATATACATATATATTATTATCGTAGTTTTCTGTGTATCCTTTAAATAGTAATCCCTGACAAATATGAGTTAGTCTATGATTGTAACACCTAATCCAATCGTCTATTTTATTAGCTCTTCCTCTGGTCTGTTACTTCCATACTTAAGAAGCGTTCTTGGAACACTGCATTTGCAATATGGCAATCAAAGACTAGCGACTTGACTTAGACTCGAAAGTGATTTACAGAACCATAACAAAAACTTTACTCTTTGGAAACATTTATGGAAAACCTCTGGGGGAGTGTCAGATATACCGTGTGAGTGTTGGAGGTGGATTCGGTCTCCAAACGAGTCCCAAAGCCCACCATCTGAACCTCATTTTTCCAACTTCGAAAAGCCCATGGCCCGAAACTTCCAGCTCGACATTTAATTCTAATGAAAAAAATTCCTTTACAACTTGTTGATGACGTCATCCTCTATTTGTTACCTCATAAAAAATAAGGTGTCGATAATGACGTTATAGGGGCGTTTACAGGGGTGGGCTGAAAGGGCTGTAGCCCCCCCCCCCCAATAAGGATTTTTTGCTTTTTACTAGAAAATTTAATATTTGTTATTTAGTTTTTGAAATTTGTTTCCAAGAAATTATTTTTTTGAGAAATGGATTGGATTTTGAATTTTTTTACCAAAAAGTTTAATATGTGTATTTTTTTCCAAAAAGTTTAATATGTGTATTTTTTTCCCGAAAAGTTTAATATTTGAAATTAAAAAAAAAAATTAATTCTTTGTTACCAATTGTAGATTTTTGAAATTTTTTTCATAGGAATTTAATTTATGAGAATAGATAAAGATTTTTGTAAGTTTTTTCGGAAAAAGTTAATATTTGTAATATAATTTTGAAGTTTTTGTAGAATAGTTATGGATTTTTGAATTTTTTTAGAATAGCTATGGATTTTTGAATTTTTTTAGAATAGCTTTGGATTTTGATTTAGATTTTTGAAATTTTTTGATAAAAACAATAGATTTTTGAATTTTTTTTCCGAAAAAGTTAATATTTGAAGTATAATTTGGAAATTTGTTGGGATTTGTATGGATTTTTGAAAATTTTTCCAATAAAAGTTAACATTTGAAATTTGTTGAGAATAGCTATGGACTCTTGAAATTTTTTTCGAAAAAGTTTTATATTTGAAATTTTTTTTCAAAAAATTAATTTTTTGTTAACAACTGTGGATTTTTGAATTATTTAAAAAAAAAAAGTTAATATTTGAAATTTATTTAAGTAACTTTTTGAGAAAAGCTATGGATTTTTGAAATTTTTTTCCAAAAAGAAATAATTTTTGAAATTTGTTTACGAAATTTTTTTTTTCGATTTTTGTTAAAAAAAAAACAACCAAAAACCATAATAATTGTAAGTTGGCAACAAGAAAAATACAGAAGTCTACCAAACATTTTTCCATTTCCTTTTGACAGTGATAAAAAACTAGTCGTTATAAATGACAATCAATGATGAAAATCCAGTGTAGAATGGTCTTGTTATAAAAAACAAACAAACATGGTAATCCTCACAAATGTTTAGAAGGAGAGAAAGAATTATGCTCTTGACGTTTCATTAGATCAGCCACAATCAGCTTTGACAAGAGAGGAAGGAGAAAAGGATATGAACAAGGACATTTTACAGAACTACTTCGATGTCGATCCCCAATTCTACTCTTAGTCCAACAAGGACTTACAATTATAACTCCACAACAAATCCTCAGGGTTACACACACAAATGTTCCATCAGGTTTTGAATATAATTGAATCTATTTAGGAAAGGATGTTTACTACTCAGAAATTAAATACTAATGACAACTGCTAAGGAGCAGAAAATTCCTTCTTTATACTACCAATTACAAATTAACGGGCGAGCTAAAGGACACGCCAGATTTACATAATTGATGATAATATTCATTACTGTCCTCCAGAACGTACGAAAAATTATGAAGACATAAAACGCTAAGGCTATATATTCATTTTTAAGTAATCGTTCAATGGATGTTAAGGACTCTTATTAACTCCTGGACTACACAAACTATCAAGAAATGTCATGCAATTGTAAGAATTTGTAGAAATCTATTGAAATGTCTTGACATCAAAATAGGAGCAAACCTTCATCAACATCTAAAACGTCTCTTTTCATCGGTATATAATTTTTTTCTCCGAGAGAGGTGGAGCAGCAGAAATCAATGATAGAGTGAAATATAAAAATTACTCCAATGAATATCAAGTCAAAAAGGTAAAAAAAAAAACATACTACCGAGGCATGCCAAGAAAAAAATAGTAAATAACTGGAGAGTCAACCTACACTGAAATACCTTTTAAACAGTTTTAACAGTAATGAGTAGTTATTGGATTACCTTTATTGTATAGATTCTCTTATTTTGTCCCGAAAGCCCACAGGCTGGACCAAAACTGAACACTTCGTAGCCTGAAGCCCTATATTTTATGGCCAGATCCACCTCTAATGAGAAATATGTAGTTACATTAAAGGCAAATCATTTTAGTGTTATCTAAAGAAAAAAAAATCAAGTGAATTTTGTTAGCTCGCCCGTTTTTTTGGAATTGGTAATTTGAAGAATGCATTTTCTTTTCCTCAGCTGTTGTCATTATTATTTAACTCCTGAGTAGAAAACTTCCTTCCATACTCTACATTCAATTATATTCAAAACTTGATTGAACCTTCTTGTGTGCTCATAAAAAGCGGAGAGTATCCTTAGCCCTTCCTTCCGGAACTTTTATTTTCTGTACCCCAAACTTTTGTACAATTGCTTCAAGTATGTTAAAAAATGGATTTTATATCCTATTTTTGCAATGTTTAATAAAGATTTAGTGAGTTTGATTAATTTGTTTACTTTTAAGTCGTTCTACTAATGTAATATATGCTGAAATGATATAAATCACATTCAACTTCATCAAAATTTATAAGTAAATATTTGGTACCTAATATTTGGTAAAATTAAGTAACATTTAATATAATTTTTTTTTTTTCAAAATGTAATTAGAATATTTTCAATATAACAATCACAAATTATATCTTGTTGATGTCTGAATCTAATGTTGGTAAGATCAATTTAAAAAAAAATAATAATGTATATTTTCTCCTTGTCATGAACTCACGAACGGATTTGTTGCAAAGTTATTAGTTTAAGACCTTGTTGTAATATGAGGATAATTGTGGATCACTATCGGATTAATTCTTGCAAATGCCCTACTCCCTTGTCACAACTGACTCTAGCTGACCTAATAGTTATCTGTTCTTCTAAAAAAAAAAAATATTTAAATGGTATGGATTTTCATGATGATTTTCGGTTTCTTTTCTTTTAATATTCCCAAAATACGCACGATTTTCATCATTATTCATCTTTATTGGCCCCTATCAATGAAAAACTAATTTTACCTAATGAAAATAGCAAGCATGCTTTATAAATTTAAAAGTACGAGGACTCCTTTACCAAGTGATATCTCAGATAAGGTATGTTATAAGATGTGTGATTGTGTGGTATGTATAAAATTTAGAAATTTCATAATTTTTAAAATTTATTAGATAATGTAGGTATAATTTTTTATGACTCGACTTGAACAAGATTGTTAATAAGTTCGTGAAAATATGTTTTAGTTTATAATTCCGTATAAATTTATTGATTAGGATACACTTTGTGAAAATTATCAAATTATAATACATATAAATTAATCAACAAGCCTTCTCCCAAAAGATTCAAAATATAGAAAATTCCATGCTGCTAGAATGCCAGAAATTCTTTCCCCAAAAGCCCATGGTTTTTTTTTACTATTCCTACACACTTTTTGCAGTGTGATAATCTGCCCTGTCTTGGCTGAATATGTAAGGGACATCATCATATGTGTCCTGAAACCAACATGGCCTTGTAGACGTGTGGGTTGATCTTCACATCCTCCATAATAAAAATGAGGGTCATATTCTTCGCGTCTAACATAATATCGGCCCAGACCATGGCACTAAATGGCTTCTGGCACCTATTGATGATGCAATGCTTATAAGGTATGCTGTCAATGTTCTTACCTAAAACACGTTCATTTTGTGTGTTGTGGAGGGCCTCAACGGTGAGCAACTTTGTCCGTTCTGCCTCTCCCATAGTGCCACTTCATCTTTGCCATGTAATCCGAGCAAATGGTGCCTCTTTTAAACAAGAGTTTTGCAAATTAATCTATATTACAGTTTGACGATTTTCACAAAAGTGTATACTAATTTATACACTAAAACATATCTTAATGAAATTATTCCTCACCCATGTAACTCAAGAAAAGCCTTAACTCTATGAACCAGAAGTGGTGAATGGAACTTTAGACTTACAACTTGATTTGGACTTGAGTGAATACTCTGTAGAATTGCGACTCGACGACCTGCTATCTCAGTCAAAGACACACGACTGGATCTGGACTCAATAGTCGTCATTTCAATTATTTCAATGGATATAAAATACTCTTTCAAGTATCATTATTTTCTGAGGACTTGAACTGTAATAAATAAAAATATTAAAGGATTCAGCTTTTCCCTCCTTAGAAGGGATGAAAAAAGAGGACATGTTCTGGTGAATAAGATTTTAATTTTCAAGAGGGGGTTTGACAACATTGACAGAATGTTTCTAATTTTTATTTATGGCTTTATCTCAAATTCAAATTAATAAAAATATATTAAAACATTTTAAGGAAACAAAGTAATGCATCTGAATTGGTTCCAAAGTTATGGTCGATTATGCATTTTTACGTTTTTTTGATACCTTGACAACTCAAAATTTACAGGCCTCTTACTTTGACTATATAAAATCTTCGTACAAAGTTTGATTAAAACCGATAAGTAACTTTGAACATATTTATTAGTGACTAATGAACAAACTAAATAACTAACTACTATTTTAAATATAGAAGGTTTTTATTAAAGTTTTACCATAACAGTTATTAATTTTTCAAACACCCAAAAGCATAAAACAGGACGCTGATACAAAAGAAGGTTTTAATTCATGTGTACCATATGTCTAACTCCCTCTTTCTCCTCGTGTTCCTACAAAAAACACATCTTTAGTAATTTATACTTAATCAGTTCAACTCTGTCTTTTTCAATTAAAGGAATATTCGTCCAATATCATATTTTTTATAACTTTAGTCATAACTTCCCCCCTATACGTTTGATCATTCTAAGATAAATACTATCTTATATAATATATCTGATATAAAAATTGGGGGTCCAGACCTCTCTATTGATATCGGCCCTGCTATAGAAGCAAGGCCGATATATGTACTTCATCAGAAAGTCAATTCCATCCAAAGTAGTAATTTCAAACTTTCCTTGGGATTAAAAAAAAATAAAAAAATATATATATATATAATTATGATAAAAAAAAAAATACTAAACAAATATTTCATCATTCATTTGTAAGTAAGCCAAATATTAAATATATTTTTTGATAGTATAAAAATTAAAATGTACGTATATACCTAAAATTATAAATACACATTAATAAAAAAAAAGATGGAAACCAATTAGATTTCTCAACTTTTCAACTCGAAATTCTTTTATTATCATCCATGCAATCAATGTTTCTTTATTCTTCATAGGAGGTCGCTTTTATAAATATTTACATTTTCAGTATGAATGAATCTACGTTATTAGACTGTTCCCTTTTTCGGATTTTAACCTTGTTTTCCCTTTGCACAAATATCATTTCTGAATGGGAATAATCAAATAACTGAGGGGGGGAAAGTTACAGGCCTCTCATATCATTTTTGACCCGTTACACGGGGCCAAAAAAATAAATAATTATGGTACGTCTAGGGTTTAAAATGACAATTTTTATGCTTCTTGTATAGTTTCAAGTATGATACCGTGTGGTCCATTAAAATCTGAACACTTTGAATTATAAACTTCAACAAGATATAATTTATTAATTAGAAATATGATTTGAACAAAATCAATACTTACAATAGATGGTTGTCTGAGCTCTCTTATTCATTTATGTAGCCGCCCTTTGCGGCAATGATTGCTTCTATTTGAAGGCATAAGGCCTTCCACACGCTGCAGATGTAGTCATCAGTCATGGCGGCCCAGTGGTAGATGACAGTGGCTTCGAGGGTATTGATGATGTACACTGCAGGTCTTTCCCTCAAAATGCATCTAAAAGGTGTAATCGAGGAGGTTGGCGTCATCAGGGCTGTAGGAGGGGGGGGGGTCTAAAAGTGTAAAAAAAGAGTTCAATAGAGTAATTCAACACTCCTTCAAAATAGTCCTACCACGGAAGAGATGAGTTTCTTTCATTGCCGGTGTCAAAAGTGGCCTTTTCACCCTCACAAGGCTCTTTCCACCAACTTTTTATAGCTTTTATGGAGATTCTAAAGTGAAGCGCCGAGATATCCTGCATGGAACCTCAGAAACTTGAGGAGATTTGTCCTGAGGTGTTTTTTTTAAACTCCTTCGGGTCCAGTTTGCTTTTTTTTTTTTTTTACAGAATACCTTCTTATTTCTCAATGTTTTAGACTTGCTGAGGGTGGTCCTGGATAGGCCTAACTGCTTGGAGTGCGTGAATGGAAATTCGTGGATCACGACATGCACATAAACTAGAGAAATCAGGTTTGTTTTGTTTTACTGTTTATTTTTTAATATATCGAAATATGATTTAATTTCGATTAATCAACCTTCATTAATTATTGCTTTAGTATGTGTTCATATTTCAAGAAACCACACGCTACAAGCTCCTACGTCTAAGATGCAATATTTTTTTTAATGGAATACCTTAGTACTATTTGTTCTATTTCGATGTTTTAAACCAATAGCTCATTGTAAACGATTGTCTAAAGAACTGTAAACAAGCAATCAGCTAAGTCAACAGATAAATAAGAGCATTATAACTAAAAACATGGAACAAATAAGAGCTGTAATTCTGGGGTTATCTGCACGTGGAAAATCACCATGAGCGATCTTTAAAGTGCTCAGCTGTAGCTACTAAGCTATGTTCTAGGAGACCACAGATAACTTAAAAACTTTCAGAGGGTCCAGATCAAGTCCAAGGAAACCAAAAGTATTGGATGAGGCAGTTAAAGGCGCTATTGAAGGCAGATCAAGAAAAGGGACGTCAATGACCTTGCTCGTGAATTTGACAGCAGGCAGACAAACATATGATGCTTGGTAAAGTAAGACTTAATGCTTATAATAGAACTCCCCCTCAGTATTTGAAGCCTTTGGATCGAGCAATGTTCTGTAGCAGGCTGGATCTGATAATTAGGGCAAAATGCAGCTATATTGATCCAGAATGTAAATACGTTGTAAAATTTGATGGTATTTTTTGAAATAAAACAATTTTTGTAATTGTCAAAAAGTATTGGATTCTAAACGGAGGAGCCTTTTCTATGAGTCCAAAATTGTATTTGTTTAGAATTGGTTGTTTAATATTTTGCAAGCAAGGTGTGACTTTTCTTTAATGCCTAATAATTAAGTGCAATGCCGGCTACTGTATTTACTAGTAGTAGTATCCGACAATGCATTTAACTATCAGGCATTGAAGAACAGACAAACTTTGGTCTATTAATATAGCAGATTTGCTTTATTAATATACCGTGTGCGATACCTATTGACACAGGTTTCTAACATTTTTTAAAACTTTATATATAATCAGTAAAAGTAAGGATAACCACTTTAAATTTTCTGGGGATATTTAATAATATTTAGATATAACGAATAAATTGCCGCCACGATCTCCTCCAGGTGGGACCAGAGAAATGCGCAGGCGTTCATTGCATTCTCCCTCGGGATTTCGGTAAACACGTCCATGATTGAGGTAATGAGATACTCCTTCTTGCTATGGGAGGACCTATTAGTGTCCTTTTCAACCCTGCCCCCAAAACAAGTCTTGGGAATTACCCCCAGGGAATCTGGGACGGGGTAGATATCCTTGTCCCAGTAGTAGGGGAATTTTTAAGAGAGCCGCTGCCAGGTTGTCTTCTAGTTGTGGATGGGAGGACCGTTTTGCTGAAGATGTATGGCTTTCCCCCCGCTATCTGATACATCCAGAACTTCTTCACCATGAAGTGGTTATCCCAATCTCCCGAGCTATGGCTTTCATAGACAGTCCAGGTTTATCATTGAGGAGGTTGTTTCGACTTGAAATGATGTCATCTGTTATAAGGGTATTTATTATATAATAATCTAATAAATTATTGATTGTGAAAGTCTATATAAGTATAAGCATACCATCACAGTTGACGTGGTCTTCTGCAACACTAGCACGCTCAAGCACTCTATACTTATCCGTGACTCAAACATATCTATAGTTAGAGTGAAAGAATATTGGTATCAGAGAGAGAAAATATGAAAATAAAAAAAACATTGTAGGATTTACATCCTATTCCTCTTTTTATTATGACGTGGTGAGCTTAAGCTACACACTCTCGTTGCTTAACCTCATATTAATATTTGATCTATCAGTAAAAAATAATGTAATCCGTGTTTTTAATCATTTAAGGGGGTTAAGATGTGCTTGATCAGTTGGGGTTTCCCAATTATATCAAAAACAATGTTCCTCCTTCTTTTTCCTCAACAATCATCCCTTCAATTAAGGTTACATTTAGTTATGTTATACATATTGATTTATCAAAGTTTGTTTGAATGTTTGCTGTTACCTCATTTTTAAGTGTTTTTACTTGATTAAAAAAATAACAATGTAACAAGGAACATGTATAGCTAAAGCTCAGCCCGTCATATGAAAAAAGAAATGGGAGTGTATAGCTAGGGTTGTACATCCTAGGCATTTTTGCTGTGCACATTTTGTTTTTATTGACAACTTGAATAGTGTTTCTTATTTTCATAACCTGTTATCAATTACCAGTACGATTTTGATATTGAGGAGATAACATTCAAGTATAAAGTCTCAGGATGAGTGCGTGTACCATGAAAAATAGTGTTACGTGAAAATATAATACTAGTAAATTAATTCCCCGAACGTTTCATTCTCATTTTGAAAAAGTTTAAAAACAATTATGGGCTTTAGTTCTACTGACCAATGTAGCAATTCATAATAATATCCATGGATTCCATATCTAACTCCCTATGAAACAATTATGATGACGTCATTTCTAATTCATAAACAACATAAAGCTGGTTCGCTTATAACAAGTATCCGTCTCTTATCCATCACTTGGGATCTCCAGTATCGGCTGTCGACAGCCCAGACCTCCTGCAAAGTGTTACACAAAAAATACTAACTAGTTTATAAACATAAACCCTATGACGTCACAAGATATCCCTCTTGAACATGAAAATGAAATATCCGGGGAGGAATTTGGCAGATGGATCTACAGGTAATAAATTGCCTAAAAATGTATTTGCCTAGCACTGAATAACGGACCGTCACACTGAGGATTTGTTAGGGCGTTATTTTCTATCCTAGTAAAGGTAATCTATAATCCGGTTGTAGACGCCTAATAACCCCAAGGAATGCCGAGTAGTCCCGATAGTGATTGATAAAATAGGGAAAGAGTAAATCATTGAGCACATCTCGGAGCCCTTAAATGAATAAAACACGGTGCACAATATTTTTGGCTGAAAATAAAAATACTATCAGTTATAAAAATTCTATTAAAAAATGGTCTGAACAGGCAAAAAATGGGACAGTCTAATGCACCTACTTAAATATTCAAAGTAATTTAACACCATCTGTTATTTTTTCAAAGTAGGAACCATGCTTCTACTTTTAATTAATTTCCCCCAAAATATGATTAGGAAACAAAATATTAATATACTGTCTGTTTAAGCAAAAATGCATCATAGTGGACAACTTTTAACAAAATTATCAAAAGCTCAAACGTGATTAAGGTTAGTACCTTTTAATTTATTCAAAGTGTAAAAAACACATTTTGTTCCTTAAAATTCAAAATGTCTGTCTTTACCCTGAATAGCAGACTCCACAGGAAGTGGTCGGAAGGGCTTGACATATTCATCAGACATGGTCATCCACTTTTTTTCAATGGGGACCCTCAGCTCAACATTATTTCTGTGAGGGACAGCCTTGGCCTCAACGGCGCCCCAAATACCATAGTCAAGTGGGTTCAGATCTGGTGCAGAATGAGGCCACAATGTCCAGGACCAGAAAACGGCAAAGTTCTCCCTGCATCATGCTTGGGGTTCTTTGACTTGTGTCCCAGGACAGAGTCCTTCTGCCATACATATTTGCCCTCCGGATAGTTGAGCTCAAGTTAGGGGTTAACAGTGTTCTTCATTACGTCCAAGTGAACCTTGGTATCGATCTTGAGCCCCTTTTCAAAGAAGAACGAGGGTATTTTCATTCCATCCCAGGCCACGGTGACTAACATAATAACAGAGGCAGGATCCTTGAGTGACATTGATAGTGGGGACGTCCCCAACGCAGAATGACGAGCTCTTGTCATTGTAGGCGTTACGGTCTTTATCGGCGGTTCAAAACTTCTATATGGAGAATATTCGGATTGTGGAGTTGTTGCCTTCATCCAATTTAGGAGTTTTTTGGTCATTGTCAATCTAGCTGCCTATACCGCTGCTGTTATGAGCTGTCGTTTTCGGTGGGCATAGCTCTTGAGGCCCATGTCTTTCACGGCATTTCTGAGCGTCTCTTCACTAAAGTTGTGCTCTTTTGCAAGCTTGGCCATTGAAGTTAGAGGATTTGCCTCAATACCATCTCCCAAGGTATTCATGAACTCCTCCAATCCATAAGCGAAGCACCTCCCCATCCACCCTAAAAAAGATATTTATGTATAATCCTTGATAGTAATTTTTTGAATACTGTTTAAAATATTAAGAAAATAGAATCGGGTATTTTTAATAGAATCGCATTGGAATCGGCATTATTCCGACACATGTTCAAACATTAACTGTATTTCGAAGAAAAATTTAGAATCTCGCCTCTAGAAAGAAACCTCAGCAAGCCCAATAATATTTTTATTTTTACTGCAGCAATCCTCAATTCTCCATCTTCCTGCGCACCCCCTACCCCTCCTAGCATTCTCTCACTTGCTGGAACTTGGGGCACTACGCGCCCAGTGTATAAGGTAGCTGAGGATCTGTTTGTTTATAAAATCATTTCTTGGTACCGAATTTTCTAGCAACGTCCCTTGTTTTAAGTTCCTATTACCAAACTGAGCCTGTACCAAGATCGAAGACCGGAACCGAGACCAATAACGAGGAACCGAGACCGTTGAAACGAAGGAACCGAGACCGATAACGATGAACCAAGACTCAGACCCTTGAAATGAAGGAACTGAAACCGTTGAAATGAGACTGGGAGCGACAGAACTCCTGAATCAGAACCGGACTCAACCTTGGTGATTTATCGTAAGCTAATGTAATGATAGGCAATTTATTACTAATACTTATATATTTATTACTAATAATTAATTAGTATTACATAGTTACAGAGCATTAGATACGTTAAAAAAAGTCCAAACTGCATATTATAAATAAAAGAATCACAAAAAAAAAAAGAAAAAAGGGAGACGAGAGAGAGAAAAAAATAATAATAATGGAAATAATTATCTAATTAAAAAATAAAAACAAAGAAAGAGCATAAAACGCATGTTAAAAAACAAAATTCATTTAGAACACTGGGGGGAATATTTATGTGGGATATAATCTCTTCAAAATTGAAGTGAGCTTGTAATAATGTTTTGTAATGAATTTGGATCCAATTCTGAACAGAAGAGCCACGCTGTTAAAACCATATTGTTTTTCTTTTTGGGTGGCCCTCTCGTTAGATCAAAGGAACTTTTTATAACGTTATCCCAAAAGAACTTGTAAAAATTAATTTACTCACAAGGAGGATTATATTTTGAGGGGGGGAAATTGAAAAAATCAGCTATGTACAAAAAATTAAATTTTTGAAAAAAAAAAAATTAAAAATTGAATATTTTGGAAAATAAATTTGAAAAATTAAATTGATTGGAAAAGAGAATTCAATGATTAAATTTTTTGAAAATACGTTTCAAATATTAATTTTTTTTTTTAAATCCAAAATTCATAGTTATTTACCAAAAATATTGATTTAAAAAAATAAATGAAAATTGAATATTTTGGAAAATAAATTTGAAAAAATTAAGTTAATTGTAAAAAAGAATTCGATTAATAGATTCTTTGAAGAAAAAAAACTTCACATCTTAATTTAAAAAAATCCAAAATCCACAGCTATGCACAAAAAATTAAATTTTTGAAAAAAAACAACTAAAAATTGAATATTTTGAAAAATTAAATATTTTGGAAAATAAATTTGAAAAATTAAATTGATTGGAAAAGAGAATTCATTTATTAAATTTTTTGAAAATACTTTCAAATATTAATATTTTTTTCATTTACCAAAAATATTGAATTTAAAAAAATAAATGAAAATTGAATATTTTGGAAAATATATTTGAAAAAATTAAATTAATTGTAAAAAAGAATTCAATTAATAGATTTTTTGACAAAAAAAAACTTCAAATCTTAATTTAAAAAAAAATCCAAAATCCATAGTTATTTCACAAATATATTAAATCTTTTGAAGAAAAAAAAATAGAAATTAAATATTTCAGAAAATAAATTAGAAAAATTAAAATAAATTGGAAAAAAAATTCTATTATTATTTTACTATTTTTTTTATAATCCAAAATCAATAGTTATTTCCAAAAAATATTTAATATTTTGTAAAAAAATTTGAAAAATTAAATTTTTGGGGAAAAAAATTTAATAATCCATAGGTTTTCACAAAAATTAAATTTTTGCAAAAAAAGAAAAAAAAAAATCCAAAATCCATTGATATTCACTAAACATTAAATTTATACCGCTAATCTTGCTTAATTTTTTTCATCGTAACCAAAAAAAAAATCTATTAAAAAGAAAAAAGTTTCTTAATATGTTGTTTGTTAGTAGTATTCCCATTACCACCAAATTTGTCTAAATTACACCATTTGGAGTAATTAACCCCTGTTCGCCCACGACTGACCTAAATAGTGAGGGCCATGCAAATCTTCACTATATCATTCCAATTTTAAGATATGTGCTGTTGAAGCAAGTAAATATCTTAACAAAACTTATCTTATAGTTTTTATTATATTTTTATTAAGAAAAAAAGTAAACCATGATCTTAGCTTTTGACATCAAATATTTTAAGGTTAATGGTGTTGGATTTTATTGAAATTTTAGACATTTAAAGATATTTAGAACATTTTTTTTGAAAAAAAGTGTAGAGTTTATATATATTTTTTAGTTATTTAAATATGATTTAAAGGGATGATAAAATAAAGACGAACTCAAGGCTCAAGGGGGGGGGGGTTGAAGGGACCACTTTTTAAAGTTTCTTATCGAACATGAAAGTTTCTAGTCTTCTACTTTAATTTGAACAAATTAACTTCACCAAATCAATAATTCTGAATCATGGGGATAAGGTTCATCATTTGGCTACTAAAAATAATAAATTCTGGTCTCATGTGGTGTGAGGCCCACAGTATAGTGCTCCTGGAACACATAGTCTTCCCTTTGGTAGTTAGACTTCATCCAGGGGGAAACCACCTCCTGGAGGATGTCCAGGTACTCCTTGGTCCCTCTTTTCAGACATTGCAGGAACCAAGACGGGGCATTCTCTTACCCTGTGATGCCACAATTCTTAGCATCATCGTAAAGGCTATGAATTTAGTCTCGTTGACCAAATGGAATATCATCGACTGTGTAGGCGAGGTAGCGGTCGTTCTTGGAGTTTCTCGAGTAGCCCATGGTCCAGTTTTTCTTGTCTTGTTGCTGTGCTGGGCACGAATGAAATCGGCTATACTTTGCCTTTATGTAGTCCTCCATCTCGACAATGAAAGAACCGATTTTAGTGAGTTGTACCTCATTTGAACGCTAATATTGACCGGATTGTTGTGTTAAAAATATTGCAACCTACATATGTAGATCTCAAATGAGGTCTCTCTGATACTATATGAGTGGGAGTCGGTATTTGCAGCTCTCGTAAAGTGTGTATGATTGGGCAAGGGAACAGAAGGGATATCTTGGCTGAACTAAACGTTGATCGAAGAAAAAAGTTAAACGAAACGCTGAAACGAACGTTGAAATAGTGGAACGGTTACAAGCCTGGATTATTCATATTGGAAAAGAGACACGGGGTGACGAAAGAGCATAATATGATAACTCCAGCAACAAAAAAACAACCCATTTAATGAGTTTTATGTGGTTTTTAGGAAAATTGCCCTGGAGAATGGTGACGCAATCTATCAATGAAATAATATAAATTTTAGCTATGATTCTTTAAATCATAACTAAAATTTTAACACTCTACACTTTTATTTAAAGATCTATTTATATATATATTATACATATATTCAAGCTATGAACATTGAACACAGTGTAATCTTTAAAACTTTTTCTTCGATAAAAACATCTGTTGATTTGATGAGTCTTCCTTTTTCATTTTTTTTTGTTTATTCCCCTTCTCTGTATCGATGTTGTCACATCTCTAATTATAGATTTTTTAACTCTCCTTATGATTGATACAATCCCAATATAAGATTTTGCATGGCTGCCATTTTTTGTATCCTTCTAATAAGTATATTCATGGCTGTTTTTAATTATATGTAAAAATATCGTTGTAAGATTCAAAAATATTCCATATAGGCAAACCTATGGAGATAGATATTCAAAAAATATGAGATGCAATAAATTCATTCGGTTGACAGAACGTCAACCGACAAAATGTCGAATGGACAAAACGTCGACCGACAGAAGGTCGACTGTAGAATATAAAATAAAGGGCTACTCCAAATGGTGTTGTGATATATCCCATGCAGACATTTCCCGCCTGAAACATAACCCATCAGCACCATTTCTATATAAACTACTAGTAGGGGGTCCTCCCAATCCCCCTTATTCACGTTAGGGGTTTTTCAGTCACAGCCGTATCCCAAAATGGAATGAAACCCACTGCCACTATTTAAATTTAACCCACATCCATTTACACCCCAAAAGGGCCCCCAAATTTGAGACTGTTTTGGGGTTCATCTCATCTTGGGGCCCTGTGGTGCCTGAAATAGCCCCAAATTTGAAGTATAAACAGTGGTTCGTGAGGGTTCTTTACAGTTAGTTTATGTGTGGGTGGTGGGGTAAATATCTCGAGCTGGAAATGTCTGGATTGAAATGTCGTAGAAACAGTTTTTCATATTTTGAAATGTAATATTTTCCGTTCGACATTCTATCGGTAGACGTTTTTACGGTGGTTGAGGTTTTGTCCATTCGATGTGTTATTTATTCGACGTTTTGACCTACTACCGATAAAATCCATGATATAGTGAGTGATGACAGAAGAGTGAAGCTGCATGAGATTGCTAGTGATGTGGACATCTCAAGTTGTAACCTTATCTCCAACTTAATTTCGCGACCACAATTGCTGAGTTGTGAGCCGGTGCATTGCCGTGATGGAAAAGGAATTTTTCGTGGCCGAATCGTGGGCGTTTTTCTTGCAACTCGATTTTCAAACGGTCCAATAATGAAGAATGATATGCACTTGTAATAGTTGTACCCTTTTCCGGATAGTCAATGAGGATTATTCCATGTGAATCCAAAAGACAGTCAATATAATCTTTCTGGCCCGTTCTTCGATTCAAACGAATGTCCAACAGAAAGAAATTGATCAATCTGGCTAATAGTTGGTGTGTGTTCTTCCAAGAGATGCTACTAACCAAACAGTAACCTTGATACGCACACGTATTGTCATCTTTTGGACTTTGCACGGACTTTTCAAACGTTCATCGTATCTTATACATATAGAAAAAAACGAACTGATTTTAAGTCTTTTTTTAATGTTTATTTTTGGATGAAGGCTTGCAAGATACAATAAATGTAAGTAATGACGCGGCTCCCCTTACCAGTGTCCGCAATGTTGATTGTTTGAATTCGAATGAGTCATTATTAAGCTCTCAACAATTACCAACAATGATCCCAATAATGAATGGAAATAATTGCCTTTTTTCGGTAATTTTATGTGTATCTTTTTGAAGGAGAGGTTGTGAGATAGAACAAATGTATTGGCGTGAGTAATGCATCATTATAGATTTAAAAAAAAAGAGAGTTGAATGTGTATAGAATATGTCATATGATGTCATTTGAATGACATAATGTGTTTTTGTAATTATACAATTACGTCTTTGATTTGAATCAAAAATCACAAATGATTGATTGATAAACAACTGTCAAATGAAATTGCATTTATGTTAGAGATAGTCGTCACCAGAATCCGAACTTGAATGTGAATATCACAAGATTATAAATATCCTACATATTTGGGCGTAAAGTATTTCATTAAGAGCTTAGTTAAGCAAATATATAATTGTTCCTTTTGAGTACGAATTTTCCAAGGCGTGATTCATTTGAAATAATATCTCACACAATGTGTTCATATTTTCGTGGAGCATACTAACTAAAAATTGCTCATGCGTTAATTAATCAAACTCTGACCTCAATAACTCTTGCAATTTTTATATATATTTTATTTAGATGTCTATTTGTTCAAGGGTGATTCGTTTCAAACAAAGAAATTCAATGCGAGTTTAATTTAGTATCATACATTTTTATGATTTCTTCTTCAATTATTTCGCGCTAAAATATCAAAATTTGTTTTTGAAAAGAAATTGAAAAAACAGCTGTTCACAAAAAAAAAAAAATATTTGGACAAAAATTTCCAAAATATAATTTTTTGAAATTTTTTTTTCAAAAATCAACAACTGTTCACAAAAAGTAAAACTTCAATATTAAATTTTTCCGGGAATTTCTAACAATTAAAAATAGTCACCGAAAAATAAATTTTTTAGGAAAGAAATCACGGAGAAAAATTGTCAACATATCTTATTGACTTGGCTTCTCCTCAACAGCTGAGCTTTTTCTTGATCCTTATGCAAAATAATTTTATATTAACTATAGCCTATGAATCCCCAGTGATGCATTTCTTTTGCATTTTGAGTATGTAAAAAAGACGAAAAAAATCAGAGTAACGCTGACAAGTTGAACGTTTTGTAGGAGAGCTGCTTCGCTGTCATGACTTTTCATTGGATGAGCTAAAAGAAGCTGTGACGAGGGTGAGAAGGAAATAAACAAGGACATATGGAGGAATCACTCCAATAAATGTCCTCAATTCTACAACATTTACAGTTAAAACTATTGATGAAGATCCTGTGAAGAATGGGCATGTTAAAAAAAAGAGCCCGCAAATCAACATGGTTACCCGTACAATTTGATGAATGTTTTAGAGGAGAAAAAGAATAATGTTCATGACATTTAATTAGATCAGCTACAGTCATCTGTTACAAAGGAGGGATGAGAGAAGGATATAAACAGGGACATTTACTAGAATTAGACTGATGTTGATCCACAATTCTACAGGGTGCGTGGACAAAATTTGCCGCTTCAAAAAACAACAACTACAAGCTTATTTTATAATATTTATGGATAAAATAAAAACGAATATCTTTATTAGGATATAAAGCAGCTATTTATTCAATGTAGCCGCCGTCTGCAGCCAAAACACGCTCGAAGCGGCTACAAAACCGAATACAGGAATTTTGGATCTGCATTGCTTCTATCTCACTGAATTTCTCCTTGATGTAGGTGATGAGAGTCTGCTTGGTGTTAGCGGTCAGTCATGTTCTCCACGTAGGACCAGACAAATTAGTCCAACGGGTTCAAATCTGGTGATGAAGGAGGCCAAGAGGAGAAGGGTACGAACGCAAAAGCATTGTTTTTTAGTCATTCTTGCGTCCGCTTAGCTTTGTGAGCCGTCCCGAGTCCTGCTGCCACATCCACGGCCTGTCTCGAAGATGTGGGGCAGCATGACATGCCCCTCACTTGACACGACCCCAAAGACCATGACAGTGGCTGGAAACTTGGTCTTCATGACCCTGGGGACGTCCCGGATAATCCTGGTGCTCTTCTCCTTCTTCCTGTCAACAACATCCATCGGGTCCAATGACTCCTCCAGCTGCTTCCTGAGACTTCTGACCGTCCTAACTGGCATTGACAGAAGGCCAGAGATGTCAGCATTGCTTAATTTCATGTGATCCCTAAGCATAATCTGAATAGCAGCGCACCAACGATCTCTCTCATTGAACAAAATTACTTTTCTTGGACACTTAAAATGATGCTATTGCTACAAGTGGTGAACAATAACTGAAGCCTATGACCGGGGAAAAATTTTAACACCAAAAACAGACGGATCAGACATCAGCTGATGGAGTAATGTCGTCTTTAAAATGCAGCGGATTTTGTCCACGCACCCTGTACTCTGAGTTCATTAAAGACTTACAATGATAACTCCGCAAGAAATCCTCAGGGTTATGCTCCGTCTTTTATGAGTACACGCAAATCTTCTATCCTTTTTCATATTTAACCAATAAAATCTTGTATTTAGTAGAAAAGGAAGATCCACTCCTCAGGAGTTGAATAATATTCACAGTAGCTTAGGAAAAGAAAATTAACACTTTAGGTTGGCAACTCAAAAAAAAAAAAAAAAAAAAAAAAAGAGCCAAAAAATACCAATTACTATCATCTGTAATAACCCTATGTAGAATCCGTGTTCATATGACTTCTTAAAATATGTAATTCACCCATGCCATTGTTTCGGATTACACGGTATTTTTTTAATATAAAATACATTTATTTGAACACTTTACAAATAAAGAAACGAATTCCATAGCAACAGATTCAAATTTCATGACATGTGTATTTTTTGGTCTAGCCTGTGAAATTGATTTATTCAATATTTGGTGTTTCTAGGAATGAAGGGGAGATGAACTCAGCAATTTTTTTATTAGTATATGAAGTAAAAACGTTCCCAGTCCTTCACATTTGGTTCAATCTTTCAATTAGAGTAGAACCCCGGAACTTACCTTACTTAATACTTGACTTTGTACTTCGGTCTTTTAACTTGGTGGATTTTAAACCTTTGTCAGGCTGTGTTACATGTTGAATCCCTAAAATAGGATCCCTACAAAATGGAACAAAAATCCTTGAAGATGCATATTTTTAAAATAAATCTTTTTTAAATTATACGTAAAATATTTTTCTATAATATAACCCCTGATATTCTTCATCACAATGTATTATAAATAAGTTATCAGGGTCTAAAGAAGAGTGTCGTTTTTCATCATTTACAACCTAAAAATGGAAATATATTGAGCACAAAACGAGATAGGAAATCAATAAAAACACTTTTACATACGTTTTATTCATCCTACTTTTAATTTAGGCATTGTTTTAATGATAAAAAAGGACTCTGAATGATAATAGTAGCAAATTACTAGAATCCCAATCATCTGAGAGAAAAACTGATTTCCGTTTTGGATTCTGTGCTCAAGAATGGCTCGAATTTATTTGTACAAAATGTGTGTCGCATGATAATTAATTTATAGGAGAGAAGTAATTATCACTTCTTCCATTCGAATCACCCTCATTATTGTTTATTATTTAATTTATTTGAAAGTACAACAACGGTAAACGATTTAAACAAATGACACGGTGTCGTGTTTAAAAGAATCAATCATTCAAATGATATACGTGACTCTAATTATTTTTGACAATCATTTTTTATTCAATACCGAAGTGGTCCATTAAAATATCAACACTTTGAATTTTAAACTTCAACAAGATATGTTTTTAATTAACAATATACTTTCAACAAATTAATACAATAAATAAATGTGTGTCTGACCTCTCTTAATCATTAATGTAACCACCCTTAGCGGTAGTGATGGCTTTCAAATGGCGGTGGAAGGCCTGACACCCGTTGTCGATGGTGTCATCTGTCATGGCGTCCCATTGCTGGCTGAAAGTGGCTTTGAGGGCATTGTTTGGATGACAGTCAATGCATGCCTTCCCCTCAACATGCACCCAAAAGGTGTAGTCGAAGGGGCTGGCATTAGGGCTGCAGGTGGCCCTGAGACGCTTAACTGCTTGGAGTGCGGGAATAGTAATTAATAGATCACGTACAAGTGTCATTTTCTCGACTTGTATCTTAGCTAGAGTGCTCAAATTTGTTTTGTTTTGTAACTAATGCTGTAATATATCGAAATATGAATTAATTTTAATCACTCAACCTCCATTAATTATTGAATTAATCAGATTTCTTTTGGTTAGTAATAACAATGACTCATGTTTAATTTATAAATCATGGAAAAGATACAACTCTATCTATTGCCAAATCAATATTTCTTCTTCCCTTTGAACTGCGAATCTAATACAAAGGGCTCTCAAAACAACATGGACTAAAAAAGAGAGAATACAACATAATAAAATTTGTCTAAGCCTCCCATCAAAAATGGAGAAAGAAAGGATTGAAAATTTGTTATATTCACAGTTCTGCACCTTGATTTGATCCATTGTTCAACGCAAATAAGGGCTTTGTCACTGATAATATGACATCAAGTAACATTTATAAATAAAGCAAGATAAACTCTTACACAACAAAAAACATGATAAATAATATATGTACACATAGATTGACACATATCTAGTGTTGTGTCAGTTGAGTTCAGTGATGTCATCAAGCACCGACATTATAAATCTTAGGACTTCAGTCTTCCCTCCTAAATTAGGATCAAGACAACCCTTTTCATGTCCATTGTATCATAAGTATCTTACGGCCATACCTGGCTAACACAAAAATACCCTTTTTTTTGTTGTCAGCTGTCGATCCCCTCCCCTAACTTGATACGTCATAGATATTTCATAATGTATTCTTCTTAATAAATAAACAAAGTACTTAATTTGACGAGGCTTTACGAATCCCATTTTGTCTCCAACTGAAAAGTGGTTTACTTACAGAGTCGTAGAGCTGTATTTTTTCTGTAAGGTAGATAAGGAGACCACATAAGTAGAAAAGTATATTTCTATTCTTTTAACCTCCTTGTATACAACCTCTCTTGTTGTTCTCTGTCCATTTGATGTAAATATAATCAAACCTGTACACCCTTTTTTGGTAAATATAAAGCAATTTTTCAAATGTTTTTACACTGTGATTTATTGCCATTGCCATTGATAACTTGACATGTTCCTTTTTCAACCAAAATGAAGATATATAATAACACTAACTCGCTAATCCGCGTCTTCCTTCATTTACCTAATTCTTCCTTTTTTTGTACATACAATAATTCGTTTTTTTGATTTTTAATTTTTTGGGTGTATTTTCGAATCGACAATCCATGCCTTAAAAAAACTTTGAGACACGGGGAATCGATCTTCTTTTATGACAAAAATCAACTTATTAGCCCAAAAACAAATTTGCTCTCCAGAGCCCAGGAATCTGGTCTGATCAGAATGAAACATAGCTCTACCTACATAAATCAAAACTCCGAACAAGTATTATTTTATGTCTATAGTCTGTATCTCTCTCCGTTTTTCAAGTTTTTATCCTTGTTTTTCAATTTGGAACGAATATCAAACACCCTCATGAATTATTTTAATATTATGTTGGATTATGAGATCATGGCTACAATTGAGGTCACACTATAAGGCATGTGGGAGGAAGGAACATAAATTAACTGCACATAGGTAGTTGTATTGTTATCTGACATATTACGTAAGTATGATGATTAGCTCGGCCTAATTTGATAGTACTAAGTACAGATGATGCAGGTGTTTATGATTATTTTATGTAGCGTTTACTAATTAATAATTCCATATTAAACACTTAGCAGGAGGGAAATCATCAATCATTATAAGATTCCAAGAAATCAATTTTTTGGAGGTTGCGCGCTTAAAATTAACATTTTATTAGATATTATTGATACGATGCCCATGGGACACCATGAGCATTGTTTACATATATTATTTTTATATGCAAAGTGACAAAGAAGTACGCCGTCTTACGTCAAAATAATTCCAATTTATAAATGATAATATTACTTAATCTATATTAATAATGTAAAATTGTATTTTTTTGCATGTCTCTAATGCATTTTTTTATCCGAGAAATGAAAATGTAGTCGTATTTATGAAATGTAGAATTTAATTTTTCAATATTTTTCCCAAAAAATTTAATTTTTTGTATATAGCTATGAATTTTTTAATTTTTTTCCCAAAAATTTTAATGTTTTGATTCATTGGACCTCCCAAAAATAATTCTTGGACCATACGCTTCTGGATTGTCACACTACCTTGTGGATAATCTATTTTTAATAGTTTACTCATGAATTATTTTATATTCTTTATCTTCAAGCATAGTTATGTCATAAGTTGATAAGAAGAATTTGTTTTTAGGGAAAAGATGTTTTGACTGTTAATTTTTCTCCATAATTCATTACTTTTTACACACCTTTTAATAAATTGTTATGTTCTAACTAACTACTTTTTTATTTTTTGAATATGCTCACTACTTATATGTGTACAGAGTTCTATTTAGTCCAATTGATACACAAAAGAATGTTCAAATATATATATATAAGTATACATGTAATACCCATTTAATGGGTACGTACACTTAGCAGGTATAAATACCGAAATATCCAAGTGTCCTTTTGCAATAATCTATTTATAAATATCTATCAGGAAGGCTCGGGATAGTTGTACAAAATGAGTCATGGGATGGGCAAAAAAATGTATAGGAATGTTGTTTGAATTATAGAGGTTTGATCTTATATAGTGGCACACATTTTATAATTTTCAAACATTGGTGCGAAATTACGGAGAAGGATAACAAGACACCTTATCTTTGAACAGAGGAGGCTGAAACGGTTGGAAATGGCAATGAGGATTGCAAATTTTCTCAAGGCCTACTCAAGTTTGGGGAAAATTTTACTCTTTTCTAATGAAAAAAGATCCACCACCATTGTTGCAACTGTCAATATGAAGAACAACCCCTACATCACAACCGAACATCCAGACTATGTATCAGCTTCAGTGACACATGTCTTCAGAAAAAAAATCCAGTAGCCAGAATAGGGCAAAGTCTTCCTTCCCCTTTTTTAGAGAGAGTGGAGCGGCTCAGTGCATATGCTTACATCAAACTTATGGATAAGAAAGTGCTAACTTAGGGCAGAGAAAAGTTCGGAGACAACTTATTTTTTCACTCATGACGGAGCTCCGTCTCATTGCATCGGTAAGAGCCAGGCATTCCTGAGATACAACTTTACGTAGTTTTTGGACCTCATCATGTGGCCACCTCCTCTCCAGACGCGAACCCCTTGGACTACTTTATATAGACGCGGATGGAGGAGAAGGTATGTGCCATTCTCCGGAGGAGTTTTCAATCTATAGAGGCTTCCATCAAGAAGGAGTGAATCAAGCTCCAGTCTGACTAAATAATCAGGGTCTGCAAGATTATTTAAGCATAACATATGGAATAAAAGTTGTGCCAAGTACTATTTTAAGATGATTTTGCTAGATAAATGTATTCACAAAGCCTTTGGTTTAAATTTTACTCTTGAAAAAATGAAAAAAAAAAAAAAGGTGTACCACTAGAAAAGATTAACCCTATAATGTGGCCCTAAAATTGGGAAGCAAGACTTACATTTGTATTATTGAAAGACAAATCAACGTCCTTCTATCAATAAATTATTCTTATTAGCCTTTGGATGTGTCGCAAATTTCTCTTAATGTAGATAAAATTGATTATCGCAATAAAAAAATAAGAAATTGATAGATTTTAAGGTTGAAAGGGACGTGTCCAATCGTGGCCAATATAGATGTTTATAGAAATACAAGGTTAGACCATCATGTAATCGGGCTTTTTAGAATTTTCAATTTGATGTATCGTACCGACTTTTGGCTAAGAAAGACAGATTTCGAAAAAACATGCAACCACTCATACACTATGACGTCAATATTAAAAAGTGTGAAACATCAGACGCGTTATGGTAAATCCTTAAATATCTATTAACCTTGGCCAATATAATTCTCTTAAACAACATATAGGTTATAAAATATAGCTAAGATTGTGGAGTATCTTAAGTAATCACAAAAATTTTAATAATAAAGGAATAATTGACTATAGTATGTTGCACGTCAACAGAAAAGTAAGCTAGAAGGATTTTCTCAAAATTGAGTGAAATCAGTTGGCCTTGAAAAGAATGAAGTTTGAATCTGTTCTAATGGAGATAGTTGAAATAGAAATATTAACTTCTTGCAAAACAGCGAAAAAATGAATTCCGACATGTTTGAGTACTTATGTGGCTGTCAACACAAAAACAAGCTGGAATGAATTTTCTCAAAATTGAACCTTTGACATCTTTGATGAATTATCTGCAATTATTATGGATGAAATTATTCTTATTAAGTGCTAAATATTTGTTGTTTTTTTCCCCAAAAAATTAATATCTGCAATTTAATTTAATTTTTCAAATAATTTAAATTATTTTTTCCAAAAATTTAATTTTCTCTGAATAGCCATAGATTTTTTGAAATTTTTTCTCAATAATTATATATTTGAAATTATTTGTCAAAATATTTAATATCGGAAATATAACTTTTGGAATTTTTTATTCAAAAACTGTAATTTTTTTGTAAATATCTGTGGATTTTTGAAAAAAATTTCCCAAAAATTTTTAATATTTGAAATTTAATTTCCTGAATTTTTTTTTACAAAACACTTAATTTTGCATGAATAACTGTGGATTTTTGAAATTTTTTTACTAAAAAATTTATTTTTTTCATAATTTTGGAAAAAAAAATGTCTAAGAAGCAAGTCCCCCACCAAAAAAAAAAAAAAAAATATATATAATTCTGCGGACGCCCCTGAAAAACCTTGTCATCTTTTTAATTTGAATAATAAGCCAATAAATTAGCCAAATAGTTTTATGAAATAAATACTTGTATAAAAGCTTATTTTTTTTCAAAATTGTCTTTATGTTCACACACCCCATAATTCTTTTATTATGTTTATTTAGTGCTATTTCTTCTGACAAGGAAAAAGAATTACTCATGATGGAAAGGTTGTGTGAGTTTTATTAGTCATGGAAAATGTTTTTAGTAATATTGAGGATGACTCCTCGTATTTTCCTACATGGGTGAAAATGAAAAAAAAGAGTATATTCTAAAAATAAATAGCAGTAAGTCAAATCAATCAACCAAAAAGCGGAGTGTACCTTACCATCAACCCCCACTCCCCATTCTCGAACTATATACATATTAAGAAAAATATTCATCAACAGTGATGTAAATCCGCTGTATTTTTTAGTTGCCCGTTTTTTTTGTAAAATTGGTAATCTGAAGAATGATTTTTTTTCCCTTAGCAGTTGTCAGTATTATTTAATTCCTGAGTAGTGCACATTCCTTCCTAAATAGTATCATAAATATTCAAAACCTGATGTGTGTGCTGATAAAAGACGGAGTGTAACCCTGAGGATTTGTTGCATAGTTATAATTGTAAGTCCTTGTTTGAATTAGAGTAGAATTGGGGATCGACATCGGATTTATTATAGCACATGCCTTTATTTAATCCTTCCTCGTTCGTTCTATTTCCCAGTTAATTGTAGCTGATCTAATGAAACGTCATGACCATTATTCTTTGTCTCCTCCAAAACGTTCTTCAAATTGTCAGGGTTACCACGCTTTCTTGTTGAGGCGGGACATGCTCCTCTTCACAGAGACTTAAGGGATCTCCAGGAGCTAAGGGGGCGTTCCTTTATATTCTTTCTCAGCTCTGACCACAACTATAAATCACATGGGTTAAGGTCAGGCCTGTTGAAAGGCCGCCAATCATCAGTTTTGATAACGAGGTGCAGCTGGCTGTAGAGTTAATGCATGACCTTTTTGGTTCAGAGTCTTAAATCCACATAAACCTTGTGTCTGGGTGGTATATGGCTTCCAGCTATGGTATCACAACATGCTTAAGAATGTCCAAGTCAAAAGGACCACTGTCAAAAATGTGAACCGTAAAGACATTCCCGTGACTGGTGATCAAGCAAAATACCATTATCTTGGATGGGAACTTGGTCTTATTCACATGAGGAGCATTACCTCTGTCTTCTGCCTGCCAACTGTTATTTTTTGGGTTGTAGGCTGGGTCTAAAGTGAAGTTTGACTCATCACAAAGTATTTTAATGGTCCCTGGATTTGATTTACAAATTTAGCAAAGTTTCTGGCCTCATTGCAACCTGAAGTCCTTTATCTCCGTGTTAAGAAGGTGAACCCTTCCCATGACTTAGGACCTCAAACCAAGGTTAAAATTGATGGCTAAGCCACCTACACCTACTGGTAAACCTCCTCCGAACATCAATAGCCATTCCAGGATTTGCTTTGATGGACTACTTGAGCCCATCCAGGAGGTGGCCAGTCCGCTTTTTGGCTTTGTGTGAACCACATTAGGATTGGTAAAGTCCCTTACCTGCCTTCAGTCGCATGCAGACGAAATAGACAGTGGTCCTGGGATATTTTGTGACTTTTATGATTGTCTTAGCTTCTTTGCCTGCCTCAAAGAATTCTGCTGTCACTTCAAGTTTGTCCTCTTACTGCTTCCTGGTGAAACTGAACAGATTTAGTATACAAAAAAAAAGTTGTTGTCTATGGTCAGTACTTTCGAGTGAAGTTAAGGCTTAGCAAGATCGAAGCATGAGATCAAAAAAACTATTAGAAATACATCCAGATATTTCTGCTAACCCTGTATATAACCTACCTTTAAAGTGTCTCGAAAATCGATCCGTAACTTTTATAGTAATACTGATTAGAATCAAACACCCACAAAAAAACATGGAGAACACTTAACCTCCGTTCAATAAAGTTGGTAATGAAGAATGATCTGGTTTAACATTAGAAGAATGGTGGTATAAAACCTACCTATATATTGGGAACAACAGATATCAAAAATGATCCCACTTTTTTTTAATAAATCTGAATGAACCAATTAGTCAACAAAATTATTTAAAAGTTTAAAAAAAGATTTCAAGAACACTCTAAATATATTTATAACAACTAATAGTAATTACACACTATACAGAACGACCTTCCTTTCATGGACTTACGGTATCAAAAATGATCCCACCAAAGTTTCAAAACTATGTTAGTAAACAAAGGAATGAAGTTTGAGTCTGTTCTTATAGATATAGTTACAATACAAATATTAACTTCCTGCAAGACATCAAAAGAATGAGTTCCGATATGTTTGAGTACATATCTGCCTTGTCAACACACACACAGAAAAAAGCTAGTATGACATTTCTCAATATTATGAGTGGAATGCATTTGTATACTTCAACGATCAATTATTGTCAATTTCTATCAACAAACTATTCTGAATAAACATTTGGATTGGTCTTAAATGCCAATTAAAGTAACCAAAATTAATTTTCACGATAAAATAATGGGAAATTGATTTATTGTATTTGAAAGGGGCATATTGGGCCCAATTTAAGTCTTTTAAATGAATAAAAGTTTGAACCCATAGATAAAATTCTTAGGTATCTTAATTAATTCCACAATCTTGCAAAATAAGCATATCATTGATACAAATACGCCTATTAATTATTGGACCGTACAAGGGACATATAAAAAGTTTGTACAAAGTCCGAGAAATGGCCCTACTGGCGCGTATACAGGTGATATTTAGTTAGTAGCATCTCTTTGAAGAGCACACACCAACTGTCAGCCAGATCTGTCTATTTCTGTCTGTTTGGCATTCGTTTGAATCGAGGAAGTTGAGAGATTTTCAAAAAAAGGACGAAAAATAATTTCGTGTGTTGATTATACATGTCTTTATGAAAGGCGAAAAATCCCTTCATCCCTTTGGTTTCAAAATTTTCAGAGTGACCATATGGACATAAGTAACACTGAACGTTCTAGACACCCTGCGGAGGTTTACTGATGGATTACAGAAGTGTAAAGGTGCATGAGATTGCTAGTGCTGTGGACATATTGAGTTGGAACCCAATTTCTGTAAATTTTGCGACCACAACTGCTGAGGTGTGAGCTGGAGAAAAAAATAGACTGATCTGGCTGAAAGTTCTTCCAAGAGATGCCAATAACTCAACATAACCATTAGTGCTATCTATCGGACTTTGCAAGTACTTTCCCAATGACTCTCGTATATACAGCTGTAAATCAACTCAAAAGCAAGTTCGAATAATTTTTAACAAAATGGAGTGTTGATTACATATAAAATCTTAAATTAATTATAGTCAATTTCAAAAACTAAATTATTCTTATGAGCCCTTTGTGTGTCTCGTAAATTGTTTTTAAAGTAGCCAAAATTGATCCTTCAAATTAAATAATGAGAAATTGATAGATTTTATGGTTGAAAGGGCCCATATGGGGCGGAATATAAGTCTTCTAAATCAAAATAAAATTTAAACTATAACCAACATTAGGTCAATTTTTGATATTCCATGAGTCAACTTTTATATTTTTTTTCAACAATGAATAGAAAAATATTCAATTTTCCTTAGGTTTAAAAAAAAAAAAATTCTTTATCAACTGATTTTTTCCCCAAAACTGTCACACAAATTTGCAGTTCATTACATCTACAAACTCCTTCATCTAATAAAAACCGATTCTGTTTATCAATTCTTATTTTTTTTTCACTAATGAATGGAAAAAGGGTTTAAGCTTCCTTAGGTTTGAAATAAAAATTATCTATTAATTAGAAGGATCATTGCTGTCCAAAACATCCAAGCCAATTCGGAGGTCATGTTAAGTTATTACATGAAGCTGTATATTATCACTTTTTCTTTAACTTTGGCAATGCCAATATAGTTTAGACGCTCTATTAGATTATTATGATAAGTTTTATGTAATATCTTTAAGAAAAAGTTATCAAATTGATGATTTAAAAGATGAGAAGATTTATGGCATTTTATGTGGTTCGAAACTTTTGATCGATCAGCTGTTGGAGCAACTTAATATGTGGGGAGAAAAAAGATTTGAGCACTCCCTCTTTTGTAACATACCTACAATATACCCATGAAATATTGTCACTGCTCACTAATAACTCCCGAAGAGAGCAAATTCTCATTCTTACTCTACGTCTCTTATGATCAAACGCACAAGTGATTACCCTATGCTTAGAAGTTCCCCTCTCAAGAATGGAATAATGACGATATCAGCTTTCAAAAATAAAAGAGCCTTCCTGCATTATACGACATATTTATCACAACTCTACTTATAACTATTTGATCTGACCCTCTACTAACTATTTACAAAAGTACTTGTATAATAATTACAAGTAGCTCTCTATGTCAATTTTCACATAGGTATTTGAATGCTACAAAAATAGGATAGAGCTATGTGCGTCCATAGTACAATTGTGTCTGTCCATACATACGACTGAAGACTGCAGTCCCGTCAAGTTCCGTCTCGGTCTGGTCCATTTTAGTGCTGCAAATGAGTCCTAAATTTTATAACGTTCGCTCCTTCATGAGGTCATTCTACTTTATTTCTTCTTTTTTTAATCAAACCTGATACGGACAGTCCGAAGGACGGATCTTGAGGACTGATAGGACCGGTTATAAGATTGGAATGGACCGAATAAATAAGGACTAACACAATACTAGTGATAGGATCAAAAAAGATTATAAATATATATAAGTAGCTACGATTTTTTTCTTTTCTTAATTTTTGTCCAATATTGTTTTAGTGTTGATTCACCACATACATATATGACCCTTATCAGAGGAAATGTGATAAACAAAATATTTTGATGAGTAATCTTGTTCTTAACTCTTCATTTTCTTCTTATCAATTACCTTGTCATTCTCATGGATAGGTATACAAATATCAAAATTGAAAAGTTAGATAAGTATTTCACATTCTATATTCATATTTCTAAAAATATATTTTATACAGGGTTTTGCAGATAAATTGGGAATTTTTCAAATTACTATATCTCGGCTCCCACTTTGAATTTGGCGCTCAAAAATGCTATGTTGTAATTGGCTAAAATCTTTCTTTCAAATAAGAATTTGTTTAGAGAGAATGCCAAGGGCATAAGAGCTGATCGCTCTCCAAAGCTTTTGAACTACACAATGCAAAAGGGGTCTTCAAAAGTCATTGTGCATGTCGATGAGAAAAAGATTGTGGTGGACGCAGAAATTATTTGGTAAAATGTCCGAGTCAGTACTTGTGATCTCCCACCAGTTTCAAAGTCCAAGAATCGGACCGGAGTCATGGTTTTTGGTGTTGTGGCCATCAATTATTCCATTATGCCACCACAGCTGAGTATCTGAAGATCCTGAAGAACTTCTGCTACCCAGGATGGAGAAGAAGTTTGGGTGAACTAATTGGTACACACGCGGGACTCTGCCCCGTGCCATGCATCCAAGGCAACTCAGTAATTCGTAATTCGATTGCTTGAACGTTGAAATTGGGCCTAATCAAATCCAGATTAGAATGTTATCGATTACTATTTGTTAGGCATCCTTCAAGAACAGGTTAATAAGCTCTCCTACAGCAGTGAGTGCTCCCTTAGGGCTAGCATCCCCATTTACTGAAAGATGATCACGGCTGATCATGTCATCAAGACTAAAACACGATTCAGGTCAAGGATAATAAAGCTTATTGAAGCTGGTGGAGTTTAGATCGAATGAATCAAGCACATTAGTATATCTCAGGCAACAACTTCACAAATTTTCAATAGATTTGATGAATAAATGAACATGTTATGAAGATTATAATTTGCCGAGAATAAATATATGCCATGCCCCGTAGATACAATATTTGTATGAGGGTAGAATTAATACTTTTTAGTTTTTCGTTTGCTAATTTGCATGTCCTACTAACATAAATTTGGTGTTGCATATGTTATATCTTGTAGTAGGAATATAACTTTGTAACGCTAGATAAATTTATGTGATCTGAGGAGAGATAAGCCCTAGCTGGTAAATAGTTTATTAAGGTAAATATCTCCGAGAAAGGTAGCAAAAATGATAGTTAGTAATTAGTGATGAAAATCCAGTGTAGAATGTGCCTGTAAAAATAGCCCAAAAATCAACATGGTAACCCTGACAATTTGAAGAATGTTTTGGAAGAAAGAAAGAATAATGATCATGCCATCTCATTTTTGTATATATTTAATTTTCCTATGAGCAATGTTGTAGAATATATATTCAATGTTGATTGCTAGGAAAAACATTGTCCTAGTCGCCACCTTGAGCACGTAGTGCAAAAAGAGGATTGAGATATCAGCGCTCCTTTTTAACAGAATTGTCCCATAAGGCCATCGGAGAGCCGACCGGGCCCTCGAAGAAAACGATTTAATATGTTTTCCGTGCATGGATACATTATAAATGTTTTTGGAGAAGAGCAACTTAGTCGTCAGAGCAGCTGCAATCAGCTATAAGGGTAAGGAAATACACACAACCTTATCTCTGTATCTTTTTATGAAGGAATAAGAAAACCGACTCTGTCTCCACGAAGAACTTACAGAGTTTTTAACCCCTAAGCACCAAACCTCCATTATTACTTTTTGTTTTTCATGAGCACAGGCACAATTATTACTTTATACTTAGATGTCCTTTCTCAAGCAATAAAATAATAACGATAACAGCTTTGGAAAATAAAAAAAAACCTCTTGATATTACCACATAGAAAAAACCAATCCCACATTCTAGGACATATTTTATACACCTCTACTTATAACAATGTGAGCTGACTCTCTACTACCTATGCACATAACTGCGTGTAGAATGATTAGAAGCTCTCTTTGCCATTTCTCACATAGGCATTTACATGAAAGCCTTGAAAAATAAAAAATAAAAACCTTTTGAGATTCCTAACTAGAAAAATCCACTCCCACTTTCTAGGACATATTTTACACAACTCTACTTATAACTATGTGAGCTGACCCTCTACTACCTATGTACATAAGTACTTGTAGAATGATTAAAAGCAGTTCTCTTTGTCATTTCTCACTAGATATTTGAATGCTAAGAAATAAGAATAAGCTATGTACGTCCATAGTTCAAATAGTGATGTGTCGGTCCATAAATAGGACTGAAGACTACCGTTCAATTTAGTTCAATATCCGCCCGGTCCAGTTCAGTCCCTGCATATCAGTTTTAAAACTTATAAATTTTGGTTCTTGATGACGTTATTCAACTTTATTTCTTATTGTTTTTTTTTTTAAATCACTTCTAGTACTGACAGTCCTGACGGTCTTATGAACCAATCCCAAGGACGTTTAGAACCGGTCCAAATAATGGACTGGACCGAACAAATAAGGACGACTGGCACAACACTACTACAATGATTATAAAAATGTGTTCTTATTACATCCAACTATTTCTAGAATGTGTAGAACAACCGGAAAAGAAATATTTAACTTCTAAGTTTATGAGTAGGAATGTATGTAGGTATCATCATCTAGGATTTCAATCGGTGTACTCGCATTACTCAACTTTAAAGTCAAATATCTATATTGTTCACTATTTTGCATTAACTAATTAATTATTTTAAAGATAATGCACGTTGGAATAGTAGTACTCGTCGTAAATTAAATACACGAGGAATCATTTCCTTGCCATAACTTGTTCCTTCTAAGTAAGTACTCACATAATATGTATGTATTTAAAAATGGCAGAACAGTGTCATAATTTTTGGGTACTTGTGTAAACAAGCCATTTTGTAACTGCCGATTTCTTGGCGACCAGTGTTCGATTAAATCCTGTTTTTGACAGTTAATCGAGGATATTTAGTAAATACATTCAGTGGGGTATTCATAATATTTATCCGTATTCAGAGGTTTTTATATAATTATATATAGATATACATATGTATTGGGTGTTTTTTTTGGGTGGGTGGCTTGGTTTTCTTAAAAATTTGAAAAAAAAAAAATTAAATTTTTTGAAAAATGCATCGTTATTCACTAAAGATGAATTTTTTTAATAATTTTGTATTAAAAATCCATTTATATCCAGAGAATATTAAATTTTTTGAATAAAAAATTCAAAATCCAAAAGCTATCCAGAAAAAATTAAATTTTTTGGAAAAAAATTTTAAATTGAAACTTCCTGGAAAAAAATTACAAACATCCAGAGTTTTTTACAAAAATTTTATTTTATGGAAAATTTCAAATAATAAATGTTTCGAGAAAAAAATTGCAAAAAGCTATAGTTATTAAAAGTAAATTATTTTTTTTGCTAAAAAATTTAAAAATTCAAAACTACTTAAAGAAAATTTAATTGATTTTTGGGGAAAAATTAGTTTCATAAAGGAAATTTCAAATATACAACTTTTGAAAAACTTTTCAAATATACAATTTTTTGAAAATTGCATAGTTATTCACTAAAAATTAATTTTTGTAAAAATTTTGTATTAAAAATCCATTTATATTCACAGGATATTAATTTTTTTGGGAAAAAATTTTAAATTAAAATTTTCTGGAAAAAAAATTACAAACATCCACAGCTGTTACAAAAATTTAATTTTATGGAAATTTCAAAAAGCTATAGTTATTAAAAGTAAATTATTGTTTTTGCTAAAAAATTTAAAAATCCAAAACTACTTACAAAAATTTAATTGATTTTTTGGGAAAAAATTAGTTTCATAAAGGAAATTTCAAATATACAACTTTTGAAAAACATATCAAATATACAATTTTTGAAAAACATTTCAAATATTCAATTTCTGAAAAACATCAAATATACAATTTTTGAAAAACATTTCAAATATACAATTTTTGAAAAACATTTCAAATATATAATTTTTAAAAAAATGCATATTTATGCACTAAAAATTATTTTTTTTTAGAATTTTCTATTAAAAATCCATTTATATTCACAAAATATTAATTTTTTTGAAAAAAATTTAAATTAAAATTTTCTTGAAAAAAAATTACAAACATCCTCAGCTTTCACAAAAAATTACAATTTCCTGGAAAATTTCAAAATCCATAGCTATTCATACAAAATTTCCTTTTTTGGGAAAAAAAAAAATCAATTATTACATTTTCTGGAAATAAAACTGGAGTTATAATTAATATTTCCTTAATATATGGTGAGGGAAATCCCTCCAGCCTACTCCCTATGGACGCCCACCCCCTGGCATTGATTCAAAAGCAATGTGAAATAAATTTAAAAAGACAATGTCTACATATACGAAGAGAGAATCCCCAAAGGAATTCTTCATTCTCATAAATTCATATGAAGCTGATAACCTAAAACGTGAAGAAAATATGACTCTATTCGAATTTTTGACTTTGTGTTTCTTCTATGCAAAGTATTTCCTGTAGTCAAAAATTATTATCTGAGAGAGGGTTGACTATGGCTCTATTTTGATTCTATCCAAGTTTCTTATAATCAGATTTGACTGTAATAATAATTCTTATTTGATCAAAGCACTATACACAAACTCCTTGGTTCAGTTCACCACTGGTCATTGTGGACTACGCGTACACTATCACCTTATGCACCATTGCCCACTGTGCCGTGAATGTGGTTTAAGAGATGAAGAACCATCTCATCTGGTTTATGAATGTCCTAAATTTATGATTGAACGGACACTGCTGTTAGATAATATTTGACCTTTTCAAGGATTATCGTCTCACGCCTCTTCCGTTTATTAATGAATTCTTATATCCGGCGCTGACTAAACAATGCTCCATCCTTAGAAGACCTTGAGGACGGACTGCAGTAGGATACGTAATCCAGTAAACTATTGCAAGGGCACCACCAGTTAAAGTTATATTTATATGTGTCTACACTGATTGTGGATTTTTAAATTATGTGTAGCAATAAATTTTTTAACTAATAGACTTTAATAACGGGTGATGCCCAAATTATTTGATTTATTTGCATTTTTGACCTAAATTTGTATTTTTAGGTAGAAATTAATTTTTGGTGAACAACTGTAGATTTTTGAATTTGTTTTCCAAATAAATTAATTTACTGAGGAAATTAATGCATTTTTAACATTTTTTTTTTCAAAAAGTTTAATATTTGAAGTTTTTTTCAAGGAAATTAAATTTTCTGTGAATAGCTATAAGTAGTAGTAGTATTTTATTCGATGCCGAATTGTGATATTACTTAGTAATATTTTATCAAAAGCGTAGCTATACATTTTTATTTGTGTAGGATAGCCAAAATTTATTCATATAAATAATAAAATAGCCAATATTATGTATATACGACAAGAACTCGACAAGAAATTGTATTCCTTTCTTTTTGGAAATGGAAGTGTAGAATAACTTATTACTTTCTTTAGCAAAAAGAATAAATTTATGAAATAGGCATGAGGGTTGTGTTGGGTCGGTCTGGACCGATATAACTTAGAAAAAGAAATCATGTGACGTCACAATGTTTTTTTCAAATATGATAATTAATTTGGTTGCTATTTCGAAATAGAACATTTCTAAGCTGGTTGTATAATTTGAAAACCTTTTTTTTTTTTTGTTTGTGGTCTACGTCTTAATTCCGCAGACTGATGTAGGACCGAGTCAAATGACTAGTGTTTTATTATTGTTTTTTTTTTTTGACCGACCGAGTAAGTCGATCATGTGATCTACTCAGACCGATAATGAACTGACTTAACACTACATGGCGGATACGAGTCCATCGATTAAATCAAATTTTTAAATCAATTATTTTTCGAAACATTTAATTTTTGACATTTTGTTACTAAAAATTTAATTTTCGACATTTTTTTTCCAAAAAAAAATCATTGTCTGTGAATATCTATGGATTTAAAAAAAAATCCGTCAAAACTTAGTTTTTACAATGAATAACTATGCATTTTACAACTTTTTTTTACAAAAAGTTTTATTTTTTTCCAAAAAGTTAAATTTTCTGTGAGTAATTTTGGATTTTTGAAATTTTTTGGCAAAAAAATAATTTTCTGTGAATAGCTATTATGCCTTTTGATTTTTTTTTCCAAACAATTTATTATTTGAAATTTAATTTTTGACATTTTTTTTTATAAAAATTTAATTTTGTACATTTTTTTAGTAAAAATTTAATTTTTGACATTTTTTTACTAAAAATTAAATTTTTGACATTTTTTTACTAAAAATTAAATTGTTGACATTTTTTTACTAAAAATTTAATTTTTGAGATTGTTTTTTTTATTCTTTACTTTTTTTGTAAAAAGGTAATATTTGAATTTTCGTGATAGATTTGTGATTTTTTCTTCCAAAAACTTTACTATTTGAAATTTAATTTTTCATAAAGTTAAATTATTTGTAAACAGCTGTTGATGTTTGTAATTTTTTTTCCAGAAAATTATATTTACAATTTTTTGTGGTTTATTTATTAGGTTTTCAATTTTTTGGAAATTCTTTTTAGATATAAATTTTCCAAAGCTACTCACAGAAAACACCCTAGATTATTTTTGGGTAAGCCTTCGATTCCCTCTTATCATTTGATACCTCATGGCCATTTCATAATTAATATTTGATGATAAATAAACAAAGTAATAATTTACGCAATACTTATGCTCAATTTCCAAAAGGACATATAATTTCTTATAGATCCCTTGTCGTCTTTATATATAAATATCGTCCATTTTATTATCTCTATGAAGAATGTTTGCCTATCATATAGAAATACAATTTATGTATAGTACACTTGTAATATAATTGAGTATCGAATGTTATTTCCATATTATGGTATCCATTTATATAATTCATTTTAAGAATGCGATAATTTTAGAATAATAATCTCGGAATATTTCAAAGTTACCAGATGATTTCAATTCTTTATTTTGTTTCTTTTTGGTGGAAAATTTCCGTGATAAAATAAAAGTAACGACTGGCTTCCTCTGTCTCTTTATACATCTATCAAGGCGTTACCTCGCTCACACAAAAATGTCCTTTGGAATAAAATACTACATATATATTAATAGATGTTAATTTAATGTCATTTTAAAAATGGGGAATAAATAATATGACAATGATAGTCTGGCAGTTGGTACGATTGACGTATTTGGCTAACTGCCAGATGATTTCGGGCCTTTTTTGGGGGTTTTCTTTTTGGAGGAAGGTTGTTGCGTGATACAATACAGATAACGGCGTGCCATATATCTTTTTCGTCAACATAGACATATTTGTGCCAATTTTAAGTTTTCTATCAAATTTGGTGGATGACTTTAGATACCCAAGAATTGCGGCTAAAGTTTAGATTCTTTATTTTATTTAAGATACATATTTTCCCCCTAATATGGCCCCTGATATATTCGTTTCTCATTCTTTTATTGCGACGATCCATATTAGCTACTTTAAGAGTGAAATTTACGGCACAAAGGGTTTAGACGAATTATTTGTTGATATAAATTGAGGCTGATTAGTTGTTGAAGAATACGGATTATTAATCCACACTAAATTTTGAAAAGAATGATTCTAGATTGCTTTTCTGATGACGGGCCACTTATGAGGAAGGCATTTCAGGTTTACAAAGTTACAATGACCATCATAACTTACATTCATATATTTATGCATGTACAAAGAATGCTCATTGTAGATAGATATTAGTGTTGGGTTCGGTCTGAAAATTCTTGACCGGTTTGAGACCATATTGATTTTTAGTCGTGATGGGACGATTAATTGGAATCCGAGAATATGGCATTTTTCCTGGATCGGCATCAGGAAAATAGTGTATAATTTGCAATTCACATTCTTATTTATTATTAAGTATTTGAAATCTAATTTTTGAATTTTTTTGAGAACAGATGAAGATTTTCGATTTTTTTCCCCACAAAATCCATCTGTGGATTTTGGATTTTTTTTTCCAAAAAATAATTTTTTGAGAATACCCAATCCGGGTATTGATATTTTTTTTTTTTTTTTTAATCGTCCCATCACTAATTGTTTGCAAACTGACCTAATGAAGTCCTTTAAAGAAGTTTGGTATAGATTTTTTTCATTTAAATTTCCGTCTAAAAACGATTCCATAAGGGATTGGGCAGAGAAACATGGACTCTCGGGTCTCTTGGCCTTCATTACTTCTTTCAGAAGGTTGGGTGTGATCCTCATGTTTGAGGAAAATCCCCAGTCGCCCTTTACATCCCTATTGATAGTCCTAGCAGACACGGAGAAGTCACTGGCAAGACGATTAATCGATTTTGTAGCATCCTCCTTGATCTTCTTCTACATGCTGGACAGGAACTCCGAATCTTTATTTAAATTGTGTCCTTCACTTCCTTCTTTCCTGCAGAGGTGTTCTCCATTATTCCCCATCGTGCCCACCTTGAAAACCAGGCTCTTGGAGCACTTCACAATGTCTATAATCATCGCAATCTCAACTGAAGCATCTAAGATATCTGAGATGCAGTGCCTTTAGGGGGCTTGAATACTCATTATGACGAAATGAAACAGTTTCTATTATAGTTTGTTTATGTAATAAAATATATAATTTCAGCGTAGGGGTTGAGATAACTCTCTGGACCAAAATATTGGTTCAAATTGGTCAACAGGATTGGGCAGTAAAATATTGACTGCTTTAGATTTTGTAATATTTTAATTCATCCTTTTATATGAGGACAATCCCAAGTCTTCCTTGATAGCCTCTTAGAGGCTCCAGCAGCCACTCAGAAGTTGTTGGTGAGTGGATTCATCGATTTGATGGGGTACTTCCTTCTCCAAGCTGGGCAATAACTCCGGATTCCTGTTTAATTCCACTTCTTGCGTTCCTGGAAAAGTCTTCTCCTTCATTCAGAATGTTATAATCCTTGCAAACTCAGGGTCAGTACCTATACCATCTGATACCTTATTTTGTGATCAGGACGCTATGCTGTTGATTCATACTCACCTCCAGACTCTTCCCCAGCAAACTATATGTGTTATTGTTGGATTTCGGTCTGAAGACCATAGATCCATCTTGGACCATTATGATTTTCAGTGGACCAAACAAACTAATTTTATCCTTTATAGAACTTTGGTTGGGACTTGTCCAAAAAAAATCATTCGAGATGGGTACCAAATAAAAAATCAAACTAGAACGGTTGAATTGTTAATGAAGTCGTTTGTGTCAAATTGTGAACATCAGTCTACAATGATGTCCTATCAACTTAAATATGTCCCATAAATCATATTTGTACAACTTATTCCGCGTGCGGCCGTTTTTCAACAATGATCTTTGACCACCTGTGACAGCTGCGTATACACAGGTACACGTTGTTTGTTGTATTGGCGACAAGCCATAGGTATTTGGCGTCAGTTTTAAAAAAATAGCATCGATTGTATCAATGAAGTATTTATTCCACAATTGAAAAGGCAGACTCGACCGTCTTTGTTGCGATCATTGCTGGATGAGACAATATTGAGAGTCTGGAGGTGACAACAAGACTCTGATCCATGCTATACTCCAAAGAAAACGTTTAAATGGTTGTAATATTTTTTTCACTTTGTTAAACCCAGTGCTTGGACACCAAGCTCACCAAAACTCAACCCTATGGACTTCTTTGTGTGTGACGCGGTTTTTCTGCACCCCAACAGACCCTCCTGCAACACATAATCCAAGCTGCTGTCCAGGATCTGGAGTGAATTCCGGAGTCTGCCAAGGGAGACTGTCATCAAGACTTGCTTGCATTTCCGAGGTTGAATTGAGCCTGTCATTGTCGCTATCTTTTTTTATTCAGCTTTCATTTGGCATGGGTTTTTATTCAGGTGGTTAGTTTAAGAGGATATCTATTTATTTTTTAAATATCGTGTTGACTGACATCATGAATGTTTTAAAATTGTGAACATTGGCCTACAATAACGTTATATGAAGTTGAATGACTTAAATGAATGATATTTTTGCAACTCATACATCAGGATATGGGAGAAAAACAGTCCATAGATAGAGACTGAAAAGATCGGTTCACGATTTAAGATCGTACTCTGGACCTACATATCGGTCCAAAACTGTTTAGAAATAATCACTTAAGACCAACGGAAAAGCAAATTCGGTCTTGGTCGATTCTCATCACTAATAGGTGTATGCAAATTGTAAAGCCAACAAAGAGTATTATCCTATTTTATTATTAATGGTGGGATATTCACATTAGACTCCATTAATGTTTAAGTATTCCATTAACTAAATTATTTTTATTTCTTATTATTTAAGATAATATTTTATTTGGTATTCGAGTATATTATGTACACTGTATACATTATAATAGAGGAAGTTATGCTTCTACACCCATTTTTAAATCATTAAATGACTGGAACCCTAAAAAAAAAAAATCTATACGAATAAGGACGTTTTCTAAATTCATTCCAAATCAAAAAAAAAAAAAAAAAAAATTACAGGCAAAAAAAGAAGTCAGTAAAAATTGTCCTTTCCTATTTTTTCAAATATAAAAAATTTATTTCCAATGGAATATTGGATAAAGTTTGAAGAAATTTGTCTGGAGATTCCTTCGCATAAAATTTGACATATAAATAAATATGTTTATTTTACTGAAATATCTGTTATTTTCTAAATAATTTTTCCAATTTTTTCTCTTTTTTTCACCAAACGTCATTTTCAATTTTTAAGATTAAATGCCCCAAAACAATGCATTTTGGACATTACTTTTTTTCAACTCTAAATCTATATCAGAGTATTTTCAATATGCAAACCATTTTATTATATAATTTTTGCAATATTTCCAAAAATGAACCATTAATGGAGTGTTGTTTTTTTGACGACAAATGTTCTTCATAAGTATTTTGGTTTTGCAAGTACGATAAAAATATAGGTTGTTTTATGTATATCTTTACAATATCAATAAATGATATTATCAACTTTTTAGCAAAATCAGAGCAAAACAATTTTTTTCTAATTTTCTTTGGGAGTTTCAATTTGCCAATTTTTGGAGGAAAATCATTGATGGACTTCTCATCTACACACATTTTTTCATGCATATTTGTTGTTATGCTATTTGAAGCTTATAACACTTTTTTTTTTTGGAAATTCATAATAATACATTTTATATAATATACAGTCGCTATATTATAGTGCTCACCCCCACCGGAGGGGTCTAAACATTAAGATGAAATAACATTGACAATTGTTAATATGATTTCCCATTCCTATGCTAGCATTTTATTAAATTAAATTAATTGATATTTGTCTGTTGAGCCTTTGTTAGTAATATTTATAAATATAGGTTAATTACTTCAATTTCTAATATACAAAAAACGATTTTTATGATTTGAAATTTTCCAAAATACTTGATCTGGAATAACATCACGCTAATAATGCTAGAGAGCTAAAAGTGGTTTTATCATAGTTGGTGTCATGAAAGGATTCTAAATTGGTACAAGTTGTCCAAATATAGTAATTGAAACCAGACTATTCAGGAAAATGTTCATTTTTAAGATCTTAGTGGAATTACCAATGACTTAATCAACTAATTATTCAGAGCTAAAAAATAATTTGCATATATTGCCAATTAAATTTTGCATCTTTTTGTAAAAGATATCTATCCCTTCAAAACTCTTAAAAGAAAAGGTGTGGAAAGAGAATCAAAATAAGGGGGAAAAATCAATTGGTATTAAAATACCAAATTTCGGTTTATTCAGTATATGAACAAGTGTTCTATCAAGTCCAGTATTATACAAAGATTCGAAAATGGAGCGATTTGTCTAAATCGGGTAATTAAAAACAGATTTATTCCGGGAAAACAAAAATTTCAAGACTTTTTTTGAATTGCCAATAACTAATTTATATGGGTAGATTGTTCCAAAATGATTGAGACTCTCCCAGTAACATAAGAAATTACATTCAAAAGTTTAAAAAAAGTACTCAATGATGTCACATAGTCTTCTTCGGCTCAAATAACGTTGTGGGAATGGTTCTCCAACTCCCACAACTGTCTTCGTTCACTATCTTCATCACCCACTGCATGCCGTGTGTTAAGTCTTCATGGCTATCAAAATCGTAGTCCCGAAGTAGGCTCTTCAGCTTACGGAAGTGTAAGTACATTGTTTGATAATTTCCACGCTATCCTGTCGTCTGCATGTACTCTATCATAGTCTCTCGGCCAGCTATGGTGCCAGCAGGCAGGGCTTGGGTAGAAACTCACTTGGGTTTACTGGTAAAGGGCATCAGGATCATTGTCTTTCTTGTTATCTATTTGGGACGAACAGTCGAGAGTTTAACTTGTCCTTGGGGTCCACCCGGACATCCCTCTACTCGCTCCCGTCCCCGAAGAATCCAGGTCTCACTATCCCACTAAAAGATGGTTGCACAACTATGGTAAGGGTAAACGATAGTGAGGTATGTGTGGATCTCTGACACTATTTTGTCCAGTTTGTAGCGTATCAACCAATACGAGTGACCATCTTCAACGACTAATGGAGAAACATGGTCAAATATGGGAGGTAGTTATTGAGTCTCTGAATAACAATGGTATGCTTTTCCACCATAAAATTCATAAGAAAATCGATGCTGGTGGAGTTTTGACGATGAATTTTCTCCTTTCCTTTCAAACGAACCTATCTCAATCACTTATGAACAACCTAAATAATCAACAAATTATCCACACGAATAAAATATGTTATTAGTTAATTTCTTGTAATTAATAACTATCATTCCTCTGGAACCTCTCAATGAAAATGTATTTAACTTCCGTTTATTCAAGAATAGGGTGGACGTAACTTATCTAATAAGATTTTCAAAACTTTTATTTTATAATGTCATTATGAAACAGAAATAAAAGCTTTATAGCTTATAAAACTAGTTTTATTGCGTTATGCAAGAAGGAAGTTATTCTGCCACACCCTGTATAATGTACATGCTATGAACGTACTTAGTCATTCGTCTTTTCTTCCAAATGCCAAGTCCTTATTTCAATGATAATGATCACGATACAAAATGTGCATTCTGTTAGTTCACAACTCTCATTTTACAGCTAATACCAAGTGGTCCCTTATCATCTGAACACTTTGAATTGTAAACTTCAACAAGATATAATTTATTAATTAACAATAGAGCTTCAACAAAAGTAATACTATAAATAGACGTGCGTCTCAGCTATTTCAGTCATTAATATAGGCTCCCTTAGTGGGAATGATGGTTTCCAGGTGGCCGTGGAGGCCTAGAAGCCGAAGGGGATGTATTACTCTCTCATTGCGTCCCACTGCTGGCTGACAGTGGCTTTGAGGGCCTTTGTGTTTGGATGACTGACACTGTAGGCCTTCCCCTGGACATGTACCCAAAAGGTTTGGTCGAGGGGTTTTGCATCAGGCTGTATGGTGCAAAAATTGTCAAAAAAGTTCAAAGAACTCATTCAGAAGACTTTTGTAACTCAGGAGGAGATGGGGTTCCTTGATTGCAGCTGTCAAAAGTAGCCTCTTCACCCTCACAACGCTATTTCCACCCACTTTTTTGATATCTCTCTGGAGAGTCTGTTGTGAAACTCGCAGAGATCTCTTGCACACCACCTCATGGACTTTAGGGGAATGGCTTGAAACTGTTTTCTTTAACTTCTCCAGGATCCAGCTTGGCCTTTTTGACAGAGTGCTTCTTCTTCTCCAACGTTTCGGACTTGTGGACGGCGTATGCAATGGTCCTGGGTACACCCAACTAATTTGAGTCTCATTTTCTCGACTTGTATGTAAACTAGAGAGCTCAAGTTTATTTGTTTTTGTAACTAATTTTTTATGCCTTAATATGTCGAAATATGAATAAATTTCAATTAATCAACATTCATTCATTATTCAATTAGTAAGTGTTCAAATTTCAATGGAACACCTGGTAGACGAACACCCACAGCTTCATTTCTTCTTCATGTTTTTTTTTGTACATTCACTTATTTCTATGAAACTCCGTACTAAATGAAGAGTCAAAACAATTTCTCTCATAAGAAATAACTAAAAAAAATGAAATGGAAGCTGTGATTGTGTTCCTCCTCCATCTCTTGGACAGCTATACTGTCTTCTCTATTCTTTGATGTAGCCCCTTCTGGCATTTACAACGGCTTCAAGTCGCCTCCTGAAGTCTGGACACGTCTTACTGATGTATTCTTTTGAAATATCAAACCTGTGTTGTTTTACGTTGACCTTCATGGTCATGATGCTTTAGTGCCTAAGGGAACAACCTCTGGACTCTACACACGACTCCAAGGTGCAATCCAAAGGATTGGCGTCGACTCAATAAGGGTTCAATATTTCTTTTGGCAAGAAATCGATGTTAATGTATCCAGCCCCTAAAGGCTTCCATCAAGAAGGAGTGGACCAAGCTCGAGCCTGACTTTATAGCCAAAGTCTGCAAGGGATTTAGACCTCGTATTGAGGCTATTATTATCGCTGAGGGCTTACATATTGAATAAACGTTCTGCTGAGCAATACTTTCAGATAGTTTTGTCACATAAATGTCCTCACAAAAGCTCTAGTTTAGATATTACTATTAAAAATAATAAATGTGTACCTTTATTTTAAGGTTAGAAGGTTATCTTCTTGTTAGTAGTAGTTCATTTTCTCCTCACAAAATCATGACACAGGGAGTTGATCTTACCAAGGGTCTTAATTCAATAACATCATTAGATTTGTTCTTGTTTTCTACTCGTATTCTATAAAAATCACATCTTACTTATAAGTAAAGATACCATTTTTGTAATAAAAAAGCAATTTAGAAATTAGAAAAACAGTTGTTGCGCATGCTGTTTCTACTTTTTTACTCATTATTCAATATACTCTCTCGTATCTTTAGGCTTCATTATTTTAATAGAGTAAATAAGATAATTAAGATAACAGATGGGCTAAAAAGTCTAAGCTTCAGAGATAGATGGCCCTATTTTTTTTACTCACCTCATTTTCTGTTAGTACCAACTTTCAAAAGACAGCTGTTAAAATTTCCTTACTTTGTGAGTTATTGGTCCAAGTCGAACGGTATTTTTGTTATTTCCAAAACAATGGATGAAAAACAATGAGTTATTTTCATTTAACTCTCCTTCTTGATGGGGAAAAAGTACCAAACTTAAGCTAAGCAATGGCTTGAAAAGTGTTAAGGAGACTGCTCCATAAAGCAAATGTATAAATAACAGTTTAAAAAAAGCAAATTCCGAATAAAAAAAATACGTATTTTCTTTGTTAACTTCCCCAATAATATTAAAATAGGGATCTGATGTTTACATGGGTCTTAATTAAGTAGATTCATTATTTTTGCTCCAATTTCTCTCATCGCGCTCTACAAGATGCCCATTCCAAGTCATTTATAATGATGTAGAAGTGAGTCTCTCATTCACATCCCTGGATTGTTTTTCCTTTCCCTTCCTTTTAAGGATGTAAAATAACAAAGAATTGCAAATAAAGTTAAAGGCAAATTTTCTTGTATTTCATTTGTATATATAAATAAAGAAAAAATAGTTTGTATCAGATTATCACAAAAACTATAGGAGCTGCTGACTCCTTCCATAAGGGATTCAATAACTGACTAATATTATTTACAATATATATATATATATATACTAATAGGGTCAAAATGACGGACATCACGACCATATATTGAGGGATAAACAGTCAAAACAAAATATATCCCAACGAAAGTCAACAAATGTGTATGAAACTGAATGAAATTAAGTAATGATTGATTAATTATCCGTCTTCCAGAGGCCGTTAATGAAGAAAGTGTATAAAAAAAAAAAATAGGAATCACAACATTACTTCTTCTTAAATTTACTTTTGAGTTCGTCCACTCGATCCTCAAGGACATGACGCCTCTCCTCTACTTTTTCGATAATCTCTCCTCGTTTCTCAGAAATCTTGTCCTTCATTTCCTCTCGTGTTTCTGAATATTTCTCTTTAAGCTCATTACGCTTGTGCTTCACATCCTTGGATATCTGAGCAGTCGTCTTTAAATAACCCTTTCCAACCAAATAATTGATGCTTGCCGTTGTTCCAGCCAAAGTCAATGTGTATCTAAGATAAATAAGATAAGAAAATGCGTCATCAAAACATCAATAAGTGTATTTATGTGGAATCAAATGCATTTCTAAAAAGTTAAAGCATATATCTTTGATATATTCAAAATTAACATATAAAAATTTAAAAGAAATGGATAAAAAAACATGTTTTCATTTTTTTGAGGTACAAATAGTGACCTCGTGACCTTATGGGTAAAAACTCATTTTGTTGGTTTATACAATAAAATAAAACAAAAAGTTAAAATAATTATCTATTAAATGGTTTTTAAAGTAGATCGATATCTTCCAAAACATTCAAAATACAGCAATTTAAAATAGGGTGGGTGGACACTAAATCATTCACCGGAGTACAAAATAGGCTAAAATATTGGATTTTTGAGTTTTTAACTAATATTAAAATATGTGTCAAATTTGAAATAAATCAAAGATGCTGCTGTTTTTGAGTGATTGATTCGGCTTGGAATGCCTCTTTAGTAGAAAAATGAAGAAATATAACATTTCATCTATATTTATCATTGTATAGTCCTGATGCAAAGCCTTTAAGTTTCAAAATTTTGTAGAAAAAAAAAAAAATAGTAATTCAAATGAAAATAGTCAATATAGTAATTTATAAACAAGAACACTATTATACCTTATGGCGTCCACCTAGCATTACTCTGGGATGGCTAAATTGTATTCCTTGTGTTGGAGTGCGACCCAAGAAAATCATTGATACCTACTAAATCCCTATAATCATCTCATATCTTTCCTGTCTTTGTGTCAACAAAAAAAAAGCTTTGTGAACAAAAATCAGGAAAAATTGTATATTATATAATCTTATATTTCATAGACATATCTGAGTAAATTATAAACCTTTTAAACAAATCTTCTGGAATGACTTAAGATACCCAAGAAATTTGTCTGTAATTAAGAACCTTTATTTGATTGAATAGACTTATATTGACCCCGAGATAGTCACATTTAAATAAAATCCATCAAATTTATCTTTTTTTAAATAGTGACGATGCATTTTCGGTTACTTTAAGTGCAATTAGCGTCATACCCAATGGGTTAATAAGAGTGATTTGTTGCTAGAAATCTGAGGAATCTTTGTCGAAGAATACAAATGTAATTCGCACTCAATTTTGTTAAAAATCATTTAAACTTGTTTTGGTGTTGTGTTGTGCCACATATGGACTGCTACTAATATATATACCTCAAGAGTGGCCCACAAAACTTTTTCTTTTTGATATCGCTATAAAAAAAAGACGAATGGATATTTTTCAATAATTTTTTATTTATTTGAAAGCCTCAAGCTTTCGGTTAATAATGAAATACCAATTTATTTATACGGCCGCCGTCACTGGCTTTACAGTAGCCCATTCTGTCAACCCAATTGTTCAATACATTTTCGATTGTGTGAGCTTCAATAGCTGCAATGGCGACTCTAATTTCGTCTTTCAAATCGTCAATCGTCTCTGGATGGTTGGCGTAATATTTATTCTTGACGGTTCCCACAAAAAATAGTCCAACAGAGTCCAATCGCAGCTACGAGGTGGCCAGTTGACGTTTCACTTTCGGCTTATGATACGATTGTCGAAGACAGTGCGCAAAAGATCCACTGTAACGTTGGCTATGTGGCACGTAGCGCCATACCTGTTAGAACCAAATGTCGTCGATGTCTTCGTTTTCCATTTGGGGAAACAAAAAATATTCCAACATGGCTCGAATGCGCTCACCATTGACCGTAACGGCAGCTCCTTGCTCGCTTTTTCGCTTTAGGCAACAACAGCAATGTTTTCGATTGAGCGCACTGGACGAACACGGGAACGCGTTGTTTTTCCATTAACGAACCAGTTTTGCGCACACGCTTCACAAATTTATCCACAAACTGCCTGGAATGGGATTTATTTCGACTCACGTAATTTTCTTGCAGTTACGTTTGAAGACTCTCCATTTTGGAAGTAAGTCTTCAGTATTTCCCAATTTTCTTGGAGCGTAAACATAATCATTTCGTAAACCGGATACCTTTTACAAAATATTAGACACAATGAGAATGTTACTACAGCTGCCAAACGTCAAAAAAATGGTAGTTTAAAATGCAATTGCTCGATGGGTCACCTTTAATAACAGTGTGAATAATTTTTGGGGTAAATTCCCACCTCCGTAAAAAAAATGATGAAAGCTAGCAATGGCCCTGCTCAAGATTAAACCATAAACGGAATTGTTTGAGGCGTTTATTACAATTATGTATGTAATGTGTATGGCCTCCATTTGAAATATTGTGGCTCCTCATGATATATGTATTTAAAACTATTTTTATTGATCATGTGTGAAAATTGCAGTGTATGGTGTGAGAGCATGATATTGTTTGACTGCGTGAGCCTCACGCCATTTTGCGTGACACATTAGATCCCTGTGTGTAACATAACATTCAATAAGTCCCCAGTGTGACGCAATGATAGCAACAACATAATTTCCGGTTAGTACTAACCTTCAAAGAGTAGCTCTCAAAATTTCATTGCAGTCAGACCCTTAGTTTGAAAATTGTTACAGTCCTTTTAGTTACCTCAGTTCTGTAACTTTCAAGACAATGAATGGAGAGGAATTTAGTGTGTTGATTAAAAACTATTTTTTGATGGATGAAATACTCATGAAGTGGCTTGATAATCAAACCATTACTCACTGGTGTATTGTATTTAAAACACGGCTGAACAAGCATAGAAGATGTTGAACTCTCTGGTTCCCACCCAACATCAGCAGTTGTTTTGTAAAACATAAAAAATATTCGGAAAATAGTTTTAAAAAACCGTAAAATCAAATTGTATAGGATACCTGACACCTTTAACATACGAGAAGTACATATGGATCAGATTCGAAAATAGTAGGCACGAAAAAATCAGGCTTCGTGCGACAAGGCGTCTGGTTTTGGGCCAGGTTGTGGCCCAAAATATGATAATCTGAACAATTAAAGTATTTCAATATACATATACTCATATTTATAAGAGCTAAATATATTTGAAACATCAGAATGTAATAACTAATTGATTAAGTTAAATAACAAATAGCAGGGGCATACGCAAGATTATATATATATATATATTTGGGAGGGGATCCCAACCAATGTAATAAAAAGGCATTGATTTTGAATCTTTACATATTGATAAACGTATTTAAATGTGCTTGACTTTTTACGTCTATTTTCTTAATTTCTAATATGGAATTTTGGTTGATTAAAGATTTTAGGTTTTTAAGGTATGTAAAAATAATCAATAAGGTCAACTTCAGCATATTTTTGATCAGTGTCAAAACAAAAATGACGTCATGGATTAGTTGTAAATGAATTATTTTACATTAGAAATAAATGTCGGGCTGGAAGATTAGGCTTTTCGGGCTAGGCAAAATGAAGTTCAGCTGTATATTGTAGCAAGAAATCACAAATTCAAAATAGTCCTACCTGAAGAGTCTCAAATCTGATTTACGGTGCGAAAAGAACTTGCAAGAGGCGTGCCTGGAAGTCTAGAATAGTTTTGGGGATCCCCATAGAAATTCTGATTTTCATAACTTAAATGGAGAAATGAATTTGACAAGTAGATAAATTCTAATCCTTTCCCCCAGTCTAAAATTTCGTTTAATCGCACCATTTACTGGAAAATAAGTAACCACAACACAGCCTTTAAAATCACGGATGGGGTGTCATGGATTGAATAAAAGGTATAATGGATATTAATAAATTTTTGTATTTAGTATCTTGTAAAGTTTCCAACCTCTCTTTTGAAGAGAAATACATAAATTACACCTCTACATTAGCATTTAGAATCTTTACTTCTGTGAAACATTAAAGTACTTTGACTCATTTATTTTTTATTTTTCAATTGCATGTATTTAAAAGTAGTAACTTCTCTTGATGTTTAAGAAAGCTGTGTTGTTTCATTGAAATATCATATAGGAACACAGATTTTGGTGTAGGATATAACATAAGGTACAGAAAAAAAAAGGGATGAAATTCCTATGTTAAATTTGTCATAACTTTCTTAATATTGAAGCTAGAGACATGATTTTGGTATCACAATATCTTTTTTACCATTATCTATTAGATAAAACAGGTTTAAAAGGAAATATAGAATTGGACATTTTCTTGTAACATACCTACTCTAAGGAAAAAAAAATACAGGCTTGAATACTGAGGCAAGCCAAGCCTTATTTAAGACTGAAGACTGCAGTTCGGTCCAGTTCAGTCCTTCATATGATGAGTCTTAAAACTCTTCAACTTTGGCCCTCGATGACCTCAGTCAAGTTTATTTCTTCTTTTTTTGATCAAGTCTAGCACTGAGAGTCCTTAAGACTGACGGACTAAAGGACAGATCCAAAGATTGGACGGGACAGAATAATTAAGGACTGACACAACACTAATTAAAGCTTTGAAACAAAATTGCTAAATGAAGGCCCCGTGATCAATATTGGTATAAAGTAGTAATCATGGCTAGTGTTGTGTCTGCCTTTATTTAAAGCCCATGCTCCGGTCCCATTTGTTGGTCCTTAAAGAAGGTAAAATCAATCCCTCGTGACGTCAATGGTACAAGATATGTGAAACAATCTTTTATTACATAAACTTAATAAACCATCCATATTTTTATGAAAGTTAATGGAAATACAAGGTTAAACCATGACGCTTTTCCGTCTGATGTTTGACTTTCATCCAGCTTTTTAATAGTGAAGTCAAAGAGTATAATTGTTACTATGAGTACCTATATATTGCCTTCCTTTACCGTTACTGTTAGAGTACGGCTGTTATACTCCATGACGTCAAAATCTGCCTGTCTTGGCCACGAGGCGGTAGAGTATACTCCATCATAAAAATAAAAAAATTACATGATGGCATGTCCTTGTATTTCTATTAACCTTGATATTGATGAGTTCTTTACTATGTATAGTCCTCCCAATAAAAAAAGTTATCATTGTGTATGATATATACCCGCGAACCCTACATACAGTAGGTATGTTACAAGAAAATGTCAAATTCTATGATTTCTTTTAAACCTAATAGATATAACGGTAAAAAATACATTTTGATACCAAAACCATGTCTCTAGCTTCAACATTAAGGAAGTTAAAACCAATTTATCATCGAAATTTCAAGCTTTTTTTTTGTAGTATTTATGTTATAATCTACACAAAAATCTGTGATCTAAAATGATATTAGAATAAAACAACACAACTTTCTAAAACATCAAGAGAATTAAATGAAATTTTCATGAATTATAAAGTACAGTATTGTGCAACAGATGATATCTTTAAATACCTGCAATTGAATTGTATAATGTGAAATTCGAGTATAGGAATATCTTCCCACGCTCTCCTGATGATAGTTATTGAAAAAAAAAAAAAAAAAAAAAGAGGTTAACAATCAAGATAAAGAACTTTCATATTGCACAGAAATAAAGATTGAATGTGCAAATGTCGGTTTAAAATTGATGTTTTTTCGCATTAACAGATTTTCTGGAAACTTTACAAGATACTAGATAAATTAATGTTCTAAAGTCCATTATAATTTTTATTCGATCTATTAAACACTATCCGTCATTTTGAGGGCTGTCTTGAGTGACTTATTTTCTATCAAATGTTGCAATTAAACAAAGGAGCTGATTGAAAAAAAAAATATCCTGGGTGAAAGATTAAGAATTTTTCTACATTATATATAAATGAACTCAAATTATTTTCCTCAATTTAAGTAATAAACATCCAGCATTTCTGCAGGGATCCCCAAAACACTTCTAGACTTCCGATCACGCCTCCTGCAAGGCTTTTTGTGACATATCTACATAGAGTGGGTCCTGTATACACGCTCGATGCTACATGGTAAGCAACTGCAATATCTACACTGTTATGTCTTAGAACAAAAATGCCCTTATTTTGTTTAAAGATTCATATCTTACGCTTTAGATATACATCGTACGTGGGTTGTCTTTTAAACTCTGTAATCCAAACAGACTCACATACAAATTTATAAAATAATAAGTGATGAAAAAGCTACTTTTTGGTGGATTATATATAATTAAACGAAAATTATATTATGAAATAATATAATACGGAATTTCTCGTAGGTGTAAAACCCCCCGGAATACGGGATCCAGGAAGAGAACCCTTAGTATAAACACAAATATTTTATTATGTGAATGAAATCTTGTTAAAAAAACAAGTGAGTAAATGATGAATGGATGTGTGTCTCTTGTTAAAAGTCTCGCAATTTCTATTAAGTCATAAAATATAATATGAATCAAAGGCAATACTGAGAAACTGATACATAGCACTCATCATTAGACTTTTCTTTTTTTTCTATAAGTGCATTTGATGAAAAACAACAAATGATTGTCAATCCGGGAGAATGTTATAAAATATGATAACTCAAAGAGAACACACATCTGTTGACTAGTGATGGGAATACCGGCTCTTTCGGTTTTTTTTTTTGTTACTTCAATATATATATTACAATTAGAGAGACGTCCGCATTGGGTCGTAAGAAGGGGGAGGGCTGTAGCCCCCCAAATATCCAGAAAAAATTCATGAAAATTAATTTTCTGTAAATAGTTATAGATTTTGTAATTTTTTGAATAAATATGGATTTTTGAAATTTTTTTCGGAAAATTTTTATAATTGAAAATATTTACCTTTTTTTAATGAATAGCTAGAAATTTTCAAAAAAAATTTAAAAAAATTTAATATTTAAAATTTTTCTTCAAAAAATTAAATATTTGAAATTTTTTTTTGTTAACAGGTTTGTATTTAAAAAATTTAAATATATGATTTTTTTTCCTTTTTTTATGAATAGCTATTAATTTTTTGAAGTTTTTTTCAAAAAAATTAAATATTTAAAATATTTCTTCAAAAAATTAAATATTTAAAATATTTCTTCAAAAAATTAAATATTTAAAATATTTCTTCAAAAAATTAAATATTTGCTATTTTAGTTTTGAATTAAAAAAAAAAAAAAAATAATATTTGAATTTTTTTTCCTTTTTTTCAATGAATAGCTATGAATTTTTGAATATTTTTCTAGCAAAATTGAATGTTTAAAATTTTCCTTCAAAAACATTTAATATTTAAAAAATTTCTTTAAAAAATTAAATATTTGAAATTTTAGTTTTGAATTTTTTTTGTAAACAGCTGTGTATTTAAAAAAAATTTAATATTTGAATTTTTTTTCCTTTATTCCAAAAAAAAAATCCTAAAACTAATCCCTTTCCCCCATGCAGACGCTCTGAGCCGGCTCCTGACTGATCGTGAGCCGCCTCCCGTCGTTCACTTTAAAGAGCCGGCTCATAGAGCCGTTACGTTTCTCGAACGACACATCCCGACTGCTGACCGAGACCATTATGTATAGTACTACATGATCAGCTTTTTGAAATGAACAAATATGCAGCGCATTTTCCTTCCAGTTGTTTTCATTCATTTTCATTGATTGACTCCTGTATGATTTAAAGAAACATAGTATTGAATAATCACGTCATTCCCAGCCAGTTGTAATCTTTATAAAACCCCTGTCAAAATTTAACAACAACTTTCAAATTTTCAAAACAATGGATCAAAACCAATTTCGCTTTTTAACTTTACATTGCTTGTTGATGGGGAAAAATAACTTTCAAGCTGAGCAATGGCTAGACAAGTGTTATGTGGACTTCATAAAGCAAATAAGCATGATGGGTATGGCATAAGTATGGGTTGGCAGTAAGAAAAATAAAAAAGGTAATCTACTATTCATCAAACGGATTGACAGACAAACAAACTTTGTTGTGAGGTGAACCCAAACTCTCACTAAAGGAACCTTGATGTTTGACTTCATATCGGGTGCACAAGCATTATGTCACGAGAAAATGATTTTTTTAAATGCATTTTTCTCTCCAAGCAGTTATCAGATGAAAAAAATATTAACAGATTCTGAAAGCTAAATGGCTTTGGATTTATTTCATTCAATAAAATCACCTCCAGCCGCAATTAAAGTCTCTATTAGAGGCCGAAAGCGTTGACAGGCCTTCTCCACTTGATCCCGGTCTAATTCCTGGAATTCCTTCTTGGTTCGACTGATAAGTTCGTCTTTGGTGGTCAGGGGATTGGGTTGGTTTTTCATTCGATCGCACACCATACAAAAATGAATCGGATTCAGATGTTGGAGTTTGGAGGCCAAAAGTCCACCGTGATGAAGTGGTCAAAATTGTCTTGGAGTCATTTGATACTTTTTTTCGAGAGCCAAGTCCTGTTGCTACAAGTGAGGCATCCCATTGGTAACCATGTCGATCCAGGGGTTTCCCTTTGTTCGAACAATTGTTATGCTGTCGCTCCTGGCGGATATTCGAAGGATGCTTCCAATCTTCCAAATATTTAAGACAACGAATTCGTCAATTGATTTTATTTTTTTCAAACTGCTGCATGTTTGAACAAGCTATTTAAAAAACAAGAAAAACCCCTGACCAATTGCTCACGTTTAACAAAAAGAGCGCACCAAAGTGGCGGGATAGATAGCTTACGCACCCTGTAACTCATATATTTCAAAAGGAAATAAATGCAAATTTTATATGAAAGTTTAAAAAAGTTTTGCTATCTTATTTTTCAAAATGACCAACATTGGCCTCCACCACACACAGCTCCAACCTCATCCTGAAGCCAGAGCACACACGCCTGAACAAAGTCCATGTCAGCCTTCAAGGCATCAACAAATGGACAGGGGATCCATCCAACCTCGTTCTCAATGGCGATAGTGAAAAGAATTGCGATCGATTGAGAGGCATATTTTGATCTCCCAGAAGTCGACCAGGTTTTCAGAGAGCCAATTTTGTGTCTTCGTCACTGTGTAGCTTTGTGCTCCATCCAGCTGTCAGACATGGTGTCCAAATGAGTAGTTGGCTTTCAGCTAGGGTCTTTGTCCTCATGACCAACATGTACTTCTCAGTAACCACCTAAGTTCCAGTGGGTACCCCATAGGTGGCATCATTTTCTTGGTCGTAGGAGGACCTCTTGGAAGTTGTCCAAGAATTTCTCTGGCCTAATACCGGGCAACAATCAAGAGCTATGGTCCTTAGGGTGACTTTCACAATCTTAGCGATGAATGAATATTGTTCTTAGGCAGTGGTAAGATTGATGATCCTCTGTTGATTCCCTCTTCCCATCTTTCCCGTTGACAAAAGTCAACAATTAAAACTTTTATCTCCTCCCTTTGAATACCTCATTCTATAATGTCCAATGATAATACTATAGAGAAGCCATTCTAAAGCTGTGTAAAATAAAGTGACAGTTAGGATTCACCAAAAATGTAAATTATGTTGTGTATAGAGGCAGATTGAAGTGGAGTTGAGTTCGATTAAGTCGATTATACTTATATTTTACTTCGAGTTTGATATCAACAAATAACTCCAAGGACCACAAAGTATTTATTATGCACTTAAATAAAACATACCATATATAACATAAAAACATTCCATAGCCAATGGCTTGCTATTTAAAACTGTCAATTATAAACATGAATAGCGTGCTAGGCCTTAGAACTAGTTATAAATGGTATAATTCTTATATTCTGTAAGTTAGGATGCCACTCCAATCCTTTGACATGAATAGTCACACAAAAAAATATTAGTAAATTTGGCGCCTTTATTTTGAATAATTATTTATAAATTTGTTTTTCGCAGGAATCATTAGATATTCCACGATATCGAAAATAAATATCTACATATCTACTTGATTACTCGAGACTCATATAAATATTTAGAGTTTCTGTGGTTCGAGTTTAAACTATGTCGAGTTTTTCAAAAGATTTTTTGGACAAGCTCGAGTAATTTACTGTATAAGATTGTACGAGTTACAACAACAATAACAACAAAAAACAACATGAGATGAAGTATTTTGACTAAAGACTTTTCAGTGTATGCACATATTTGCAGTAATTATACTATTGCAAAGATTGTCATTCCTTTAAATCCTCGATATTCTAAGGAGTAATATTTGATATTTTTCCCATGATAATTAATTATTACTAATTGATAGTATGTATTCTGCAGCTCATTACACAATTCAAACCTCCGTAATTGGATCAACCGTAAATGCATTATACATTATGTATGAGTCATTTTAATGATCAAAAAAGAAAACGATAGCCTGATACTACTTGGTAGCAATTAAAATAACCAGTGTTGTAATTAATAAGCCCATATAAGACGAACAAATTGTAGCCAGTGCAAAATCAGTAATTAACTATTTACTGGGTTGATCTTATCAAGTGGTACATATTGTATCATTTTCAATTTTCCAAAAGTAAAATTTTAATTCAAGCTTTTGTGAGGACATTTATTTAACAAAATCATTTCAAAATAGTGCTCCGCAAAACTTTTATTCTACATATATGTGATCCCTCAGCTCAAATAAATTGCCTCAATACGAGGTTTAAACCCCTAGCAGACCCTGAATATATAGTCAGACTCGAGCTTGAAACACTCTTTCTTGATGGAAGCCTCAAGAGGCTGGACACTCCTGATAGGAGTAGCAAACATCCTCTCCTCCAGACGCGCTTAGATAGAGTAGTCCAAGGGATTCGCAACTGTAGAGGAGGGCGGTCACATGTTGAGGTACCAAAAGTCCATACACTTGTCTCTCAGGAAGGCCAGGATCTTAGCGTCTCAATGACATGGAGCTCCGTATTGAGTGAAAAAAAAGATGTCCCGAACTTTTATCTGGTCCAGAGTAGCACTAAGCATTTGCAGTGAGCCCCTCCTTCCTCTTCACAAAAAAGGAAGGCAGACTTAGGCTATTCTAGCCACAACGTCCAAGACCATGGGTCGGCTGGATTTTTGTTTTGTTCTGAAGACATGTCTTCCTGAAGATGACCCAAACTTCTTGGATATTGATATTGGGGGACAACATACTACGTAGAGAAGCTGCAAAATTTCACTTCTTTGTTGCTTCATTTTACTCCTTCTCGTTTGTTTTGTTATCAAATAAGTCGAAACTTTATATGAGGAATTTTGAGTCACAAAACCTATTTCCCTCCCCAGTTTGAAGACAATCAATGAATATATTTCATATTTATTAAAATTTAAATTAAATGTACCACGTAATGACATCAACCCTGTATATTAATACACCAAAGTTTGTCTGCAATAAACATAATTAGATCTAAGAAATAACAATGTATTCGTATTAATGCAATATTCCGAGCGTGTGTATACAGGGTGTCCACGATAAATTGGAACTATCTTAAAATTCAACCTGCTTTATAAAAATGGAATTTGGAGTGTATTTGTTAATATGAAAAAGTTAGACATGATATTAAACAATAAATTTATTCAACATGTCCTCCCTCAGCAGCCACCATCTTCTGCATCCTGCCCCTAAAGGATTCGCATGCCCTGATGACTTCCGCGGAATCGATAGCATTCCACTCCCTCGTAATGGAACCCTTCAGGGCCACGATGCTCTTGTGGCTGACCTTGCACACCTCCCTCTCTAACTTCCCTACCAGTAGTAATTGAGGTCGGCTGAGTTGGAGGGCCAGGTGTTGCGATCCCAGAAAATGATGTTGTGGGAGTTGAAGAGGTTAGTGGTCCTCATGGCGATGTGTGCAGGCACTGAGTCTTGTTGGAATATGAGCTCCTTCCCAGCGGCCGTATCTTTCATCCAGGGGATGACGAACTCCTCCATGACTTCGAAGTACCTTATCGGATTAACCCTTTCCTTGGGATTGAAGAAGAAATGAGGCATCACCTCACCGGTACTGCAGATGACACCCATGGTCATCACGGAGGCCCGGAACTTTGTGGTGAAGACCGCAGGGACCTCTTCTCTCTCCTTGGCAAGCCACCTGTCATTCTGGACGTTGTATCTTCTGTCGACAGTCCAGTTCTTCTCGTCGGAGAAGAAGATGATTCGGTCACTTTTCATGTTGTGGCCCTTGCAGCAGACCTTCCCCTCAGCCTCCCAGGCAATGAATACCCGATACAGCGTGGTCTTGGGTAGTTAAGAAGCTTGTAGATAGCAGAGGGGTTGTGTCCTGCGCGAGCCAATTCGAGGATGGCGTCTCTCCTTGCTTGTTCCATGATAACTATTTTTTGTTGTCAAAACAATTGTGGTGGAAGTTATAGTGTATTCTTCACGCAACCTTTTATATTAGTATGATTTAATCTCGAATATCCACATTATGGATTTGGATGAAGTTTAAAGTAGTTCCAATTTATCGTGGACACCCGTTAAAGCATCATACGTATATAACTGTAAGTCTTTGTTGGAGTCAGAGTAGAATCGGGAATCAACATCGGAGTCATTCTTGCCTATATCATTGTTTATTTCCTTCTCTCCCTCCTTTATTTGTCATAACTGATTGTAGCTGATCCATTAAAACGTCATAACAGCTAAGCTACTCCCCATATTCTTCATACTTTTAGGCCTAACATGTTGCTTATTGGTTTCTTTTATTAAACCACAAGATTTTCAACTCTATTACTCACATTTTGATATCTATGAATGGGAGCCTTGTGAGGGTGGATCTCAATGAAGTTTAACATTCAAGGAGTTACAGATTAGAGAGTAATCTTGTTGATTTGTTCCAAAGTTATAATTGTAAGTCTTTGTTGAACTCAGAGTAAAAATTGAGGATTAAAATCGGAGTAATTCTTGCCAATGTCCTTCCTTTTTTCCTTCTACCCCTCTTCCCTTGTCACAACAGCTGATTGTGGTTGATCTAGTGAAACATTATGACAGCTAAGCTGCTCTCCTTAAATCTCCTTGTCGTCCGCATGATTCCCCCTCCCCTAAAGCCTCTCCAGTCCCCCCTGCTCCTCCTAAACATTCTTAAAATTGCGAGGGTATCCACGTTGATTTTCGTGTTTTTTTTATTAATATTCTCAAATTACAATCGATTATCATAACTACTCTTAAAAGATCTGATTTTCCTTAATTAACAATCAACATTTCTATTCATAATTCCAAGGACCCGTCCCAGGACAGGACCGCATACATAATGACAGACGCAATGCTTGTGGTAATCCGCCTTAAATGTGATAAAACACGTGGTTGGATTGATACATTTTTCTGCATTTTCTTCAAAACGGTGGAGAGAATACTCAAAATAAGGACGTGGTCCGTGTCAAGGTCATCTCCTGCTACTTGAATAATAAATAATAATGAAAATATAATAGAACATTGGCATGATAGGATGAATCATTTATTTTTTATATTTACTTATTACTTATCTCAGAAGAAGCCTTCATTAAATATTGCCATTAAACAAACTAAGGAGTCCACCTTTGTTTGTTAAAGAACCATGAAGTACTCATAAATTAGGAAACTTGCACAGTGTAACTGGCTTGTTCAAGGGGTCTCATTAATGAAGAAGTTGTAAATGAATAATCGGATGGTCAGCAAAATTTGAGACTCGGTACAAGTCCCCCAATTCCACCCATTTTTCTATGCAAGCATGTTATCAATTTCAAGTTACACGAGGAAGGAAAAACGACTCATAAGTTTCAATATGTTTTTGATAGATGATCTCACTTGATATAATGTAATAATGTTTATTTCCCAATTAATTTTTATTCAAAAATAAACAAAGTAAAAAGCTGTTTTCAAAAGGCAGCAATACAATTTCTTATTGATACCCGAGTCCTATATATATGTATTACATATTTATATATACGAGGAATGTTCAAAAAGTAAGGTGACTTTGTATTGTTTAGGAAAAAATATTAATCTTATTCATCAATATTTATGAGGTCCCTTCAAAGTAATGCCCCTCAGATACAATACAATTGCGCCAACGCTTTTTTCAAGCCTCGAAGCACTTATCATAAGCGTTTTTCGGTATAACCTTGAGCGTTTCTAGAGATGTAGACTTTGTCTCCTCAATCGTTGCAAATCTCTGTTCTTTAATAGACCTCTTCAGTTTTGGGAATAAGAAAATGTCACATGGGGACAAATCCGGTGAATTTAATGGCTGAGCCATGATTGTGGTTTTTGTTTTAGGGCAAAAAATCTCTTACATGTAAAGATGAGTAGTAAAGTATCGTGATGCAAAAGTCATGAATTTTTTTCTCACAATTCCGACCATTTTCTTTGTATTGCTTCTCGCAAGTGGCGTATAACTTCAAAGATTGACCGTAAGAAAAATTTTCTTCACTGCATCTGTTGTTGACGTGCTTGGTCGTCCAGAGCGAGGTTCGTAATTGGGATCTTACTGGTCATCTTGGAAGAGTTTGTACCACTTGTAAATATTTTTTTTAATACTCAGAACAGTTTTACCGTCTGCCACTGTTCACATTTCAAGTGTTTTGGAGCACTTATTTTCATTTTTTACACAAAAGTTGATGCAAATACTTTGATCCATGTTTTTTATAGCAAACATCTCAAAACACGCAAAATATTTCTAACTGTTATGCCTCTCACAAACAAACTAAACATACTATCTAGCTGAAAAAGTAAATATATGTTCGAGGCGAGTGTACTAACATAAAAAAATCGAACATAACAAATTTACGTTCCCTGCCATATTTGAAAAGTCACCTTGCATTTTTGAAATTTTTTTCCTAAAAATTTAATTTTCTTTGAATAGCTATGGATTTTTGATTTTTTTTCTTCAAAAAATATAATTCTTTTTTTTTTTAAACCTGTGTACATGCAGTATACAGTGTGACCCAAAAATCTTACATCAGCAACTTCAACTTAATATTTCTCCTAGACGTGTGTATATTTTTTAATTCTGTTTGTTGCATATGATTTTCACAACCTCCATTATTGTTTGTTGTTCAACATTTGTTTCCTCTAAAAGCCTCTTCTAAAGCCTCTAACGACGACATCATGAACATAAAGCACCCCATGTCTGTGCAAAATAGGTGCCAAAACCACTTTAGAGGACTATTGGAGCAAGGAAATGTGGCACTTTCTTCTCCAGACCTGAATGTAGTCTTCTCCATATAGTCCATTATGGAGAGGGAGATTAGTGTGATTTCCTACGGCAGCGTAGACAACTTGAAAGCCGCCGTAGATTCCGCATGGGACAACTTGTCGGAGGAGATCATCCGTACAGTTTCAAAGCGTCTGAGAGTTGTATTTACCGTAAGTGATTTTTTTAATTTTAATGTTCCTTTAATTGGTTGGATGGAGTTGCAGTGATTAAGTATAAGTAAACATTATAGTATTACAATTACTCCATCTAACTTTGGAATCTTTTGGTCGAATTCATATACATAAAGATTATTTCTTTCTCTAGGAATCACCGGGGCGCGAACGTACACACATCAAGTTCAAGGGAATAACTCCCGAGCGTGCTGTCCCTGCGCTATGGCGATTCAATTGATTTTTTTTTCTTTTTTAAAAGATAGTCCATATCTTTTATCAAAAAAATTAAATTTATGGATTTTTTTGAAAAAATATCTAAATACTGCGGACATCCCAAATGATTCCTCTTAATTTTAGGCATTACAGCTGTACAAAGTTGCTACTTCTATACCACAAGTAGGTACACAAATTTGAGGGATCCTTCCAGAACAATTATATTACTAATATGCCTTTAATAACGACGTAAGCAGGTTTCTAGTATGCCTTGAATAAGCCATATAGGAGGGAGAAGAGGGGGAACGAGCCTGTCATGCATAGCATTTATATGAGACTATGCAATAAATAAAGACATATAAGTAAACAACTATATAACGCGGAAGTGAACTTCTCTACTTGGGTAAATTTTACTTTTTCAGGTGCTGTTACATTCATACATAAAAAATGACTGTACTGTTCCATACGATTGAGCACGCAATTACGCAGCCATGAGGGACAAATATATATAGTCGATTAAATGTATGTACAATTCTAATGAAAGAAATGTGTTTCTAGCACTCATAATTAGTGATGAAAATCGTGTTTGTCGGGTTTTTAAAGTTTAAAAAAAAAAAAAAAAAAAAAAAAAAAATCAAAACCAACAACTGTTCACAAAAAAATAAATTTCAAATATTAAATTTTTTGGAAAAAATTTCCGAAATCCGATGGTGTTGTCAAAAAATTTTTTCTTTTGGAAAAACATTTCAAAAATCCACAGCTGTTCACTAAAAATTAAATTTCTTGGAATTTTTTTTTCAAAAATCCACAGCTGTTAACTAAAAATTATTTTGTTTTGGGAAAAAAATTCAAATCCTACATCTTTGGAGAAAAATTTCAAAAATTCATAGTTAGTCACAGTAAATGATTTTTTTTGGGAAAAAAATTTCAAATATTAAATTTTTCTAAAAATCCCCTGCTGTTCACAAAAAAATAAATATTTTTGAATTTTTTTTCAAAAAACCACGCTTTCTTTCTTGAAGTTAATTTTAATCGAAAAAAATTTAAACAATCTTCAGTTGTTCACAAAAAACATAAATTTCAAATTAATTGGAAATAATTTCAAAAATTCACTGCTGTTGTCAAAAAATTAAATTTCTTCGAAAAAAATTCCATATATTTAATTTTTGAATAAAATTTCAGCTATTTACAGAGAATTAATTTTTTTGGGAAACAAATTTGAAATATTAAATTTTTTAGTGAAAAACAAAAAATCATTAATTTTTGTTTCGGGGTTCGGTCTACAGCCCCTCCAGCCCTCCCCCTGCGGACACCCCTGTAACCCTGACAATTCGAAGAAGGTTTGAAGGAGAGTAGCTTAACTGTCAGGACATTTAATTAAATCAGCTACAATCAGCTCTGACAAGGAAGGAGAGTGAGAAGGAAATTAACAAGGACATTGGCAAGAATAACTCCGACGTGTATCCTCAATTCTACTTCAAGTCCAACAAGGACTTACAATAATTACTCCACAACAAATCCTAGGGGCTACAATGTACTTTTATTTTTGATCTTTGTTCATGTTTTGAATATAATTGAATGAAGTAGGAAAGGAAGTTAACTACTCAGTAGTTAAATAATAATGACAACAACTAAGGAAACGAAGATTCATTCTACAGATTACCCATTCCTAATAATAATATATGAATTAATATAATTATAGATAGTGATTTTTTTAGTTGACCGAGTTTTTTTTTGGAATTGGTAGTCTGAAGAATGATTTTTTTCTCCCCTTAGCAGTTGTCATTATTATTTAATTCCTGAGTATTGAACTTCCCATACTTAATATATTCAATTATATTGAACACCTGATTGAACCTTCTTGTGCGCTCATAAAAGACGGAGCGTTTTTGAGTATTTGTTGCGGAGTTATGATTGTAAGTCCCTGATGGACTCAGAGTAGAATTGTGGATCGTATCAGTATAATTCCTTTTTCCCTTCCTCCTTTGTCACAGCTGATTGTAGCTGATCTAATGAAACGTCATAAGGATTCTTCTTTCTCTCCTCAAAAACATTCTTCAAATTGTCAGGGTTACCATGTTGATTTGACCATTCTACACTAGATATTCATAACAAATTATCTTCTATATTATTAAAGCCAAGTTTGTGTTTTAGCCAATGCATAATTACTCCGGGCAATGTCGCTTACTACCACTAGTCCTTTAATACAAGAACCAAATTATGTGCATTTTCCATCTAAAAATATCATAAATAAATTAAATAGCTATTACTACGGAAAAAGTTGTTAGAGAGGCCTTAAACTTTGTGAATGTCAGTTTATAAATTGTCTCTAGGAGATGAGATTTCTTTGCAGAAAATAAACAAAAAAAACCCAAAAAAGAGGCAGTGTAATATCTATTATATACGACTTTACTCCAAGGAATTAAAATGATGAAACCAACAGGTTTTGATGACTCAGCTAAGAATTCAAAATTATGTATATATATATATACATCTCCTACTCCAAGGCCTAGGCTTACACATACTTTATGTAATGGACAAAATGTCAATCAATTGACATTTTGTGTGTAATTCATTTTCTATATACATTAAATATGTCGTATGCCAACATAAAAGCAATCTGGAACAAAAAATCAAGAAAAGGAGAAAATCCAAATTCATTTTTTACCTGAATAATAGAAAAAATTATTATTAATCTTGATGAAACATCAATCAAATGGCCTTCAGAATAAAAATATACGTCATAAATTGCATTATAATTGAAGACGACGGAATCTTTATAATATTCAGAGTTTATATTTTGCTCCGTAAAATGGACAAATTCCCTATAAATTTTCCAGAAACATCATCAAATATCTTTAAGAGTTCAAAAATACATAATGAATACTACTTGATGCTTGTTATAAACACTCTTATTTGAAATAAATTAAAGTAATTAGTACTAAAAATCGCAATGTAATTTATGACGTCAGTGAAAACGTTCTATTGAGAAAATCCCCATAAATGGGTAGATTTGTACAATTAGTTATTTTATTGGTCGATTAGGGACGAAAAAAGTAGGAAAATTTGGGACAAAAATATCTTATTATTTTGATTACAATAGTTAATTTATACAAATCCAACTGTTATTATTTACTCATCTCAATTATGCACATTTTGAGCGGTTAAAAGTCATTTTTTAACGCGTTCCGGTGTGCAATGTTGTTGAACACATAATTAGCTGTCGATTCATAAGAAAAACATTGTACTATTTACCACCATGAGGACACAGTACGAGAAGAGAATTGAGATTGCAGGACCTTTATGGACGAGATTTTCATAAAAAGACCATCTGGAAGAAGACTGGAGCCTTGAGAAAGACGATTTACAAGGTATCTATGCTTTTGAAGGTCGGGGAGGACCTTAGAAACTCTCCAGAAGCAGGCACAAAATCCCTCCGTATCCTTCAACCGCCTGAAGTGGGCCATCAAGAAAACACCCAATTAACAAGGGCTCTAAAATGGGCAAGTTGAAAGTATCTGCGTTAAGGGAACCTGTGGACTCATTGTGATATTTTCTGAAGAGAACTTTACTGTTGATCCTGTCCTCAACAGTCAGAATGATCCAGTAGTGACATTTGCAGATATAGCAGATGAGTACCCATATGTCTCCACCAACAAACACCCTGTTTCAGTGATAATGATAGGCCTGGTTGCATTCAACAGGAAGGCCATGAATCCCTTTAAAATACAGGCTGAATGCAGATGAGTAAGTCAAAATTCTGGATACCAAAGTTATCCCATGGATCAAATCCATCGTTGGTAATTCTTCCTGGGTGTTCCAACAAATAGGAGCATCTCCCCGCAATGCAAAGAAAACTGAAAGTGGCTGCAGGCCAACATACACTTCTGAGCAAATGACATCTGGCTGTCGCAGAGACCAGACCTCAATCCACTGGACAATTCCATCTAAGTACACGTGGAGTCCAAGGCCTGCTTGAGACGCCGCAACAGCATCCGCGCCCTGAAGACCTCCGTGAGCCTCCATGAGTCCCGAATATCTAGTAGATCTCTAGCAGCTTCCAACACCGCCTGGAGCTTAACATCAATTCTGAGGGCGGATATATTGACTAAAACATGTTCTTTGGGATTCAATTAATAATTAATAGTCAGTAAATTTGTTTCTTAATTTACACAGGATCCTGCTATGGAAATACGATTGTAAAACGATGTAATTTCATATTTGTAATACATTTTGGAGTCTGATATATCCTAAAATTAGGCAATAGAGCATTTTCAATGACGTCAATAATTGCATAATAAATGAAAGGAGGCGTAATTTGTGGACTCAAAGTTGATATTTTTACAACATACATGAACAAATTCCCAATAAATCTTGATTAAACTCCATCAAATGGTTTTAAGAACAAAAATAAACTTAACGCCTACATTGAATTCTACTTGATGCCAATGATCAACACTGATATTTGAATATAATCAAATGAATATGTATAAAATTACTAGATTTGTACAATCATTATTGTTTTGGATTGATTACAGAGAGTGTTGGATCCTTCCTAGTATGGATTTTCCTAATTAGAAAAAAATAAAAATTTCTTTTTGAACAAACCTCTACCCATAGTCCAATACTTATTTGAGTCAATTATAGGCTTATTATTCAAATTTGAAGGATGAGTTAAGATAACCTATAACTTAAGCTATAGTTAACCACCTTTATAGGATTTCAGAAACGTATTTGGGCCTGATAAACTCGATCCATGGCTCATTCTTTTATTCAAAAATCCATTTTGTCTACTTTCTATGTGGAATTTATGACACAACCAAAGAGTTAATCAGAATAATTTGTTTAATGAAATTGACGAATAACTGTGGAAGAATACAGATGTGAGAAAAACCATTGTAGTTAGTTTTTATGTTGACAGGCCACATATATTAAGCATACGAATATGATTTCTAGTGATGGGACGATTCATCGGCATCTGGAAAATAATGTTTAATTTGCGATTCCAACTCTTTTGTATTAATATTTATTACTGCCATTGAATTATTTATTAATTTGGTAAGTTAGAATAAAAATATATATCTGTCAAAATATAAAAAACGACCATACAATTTTATAAATATTTAATAAAATAAATTATGATAATAAATGCCCGAAAAACTGAGAAGAAACAAATTGAACACAAACTAAACATAAACAAAAAGTGTTCTAAACACATGTAGTCCGTGAGGATATTACAATTTATGGGGAGTAAGTTTTGCAAAGGGATCGTTGTGAGTTTTAGTAGACCAAATTAATTCGGAGCTTAATAGAACTTGGGTGTAGAACAGTTTCAAACTAGATTTTTTTACAAAACTGATTACCCTAAAATAACACTATTTGCAAAATTTGCATTTGGAAAGTTTGCCGTGGGATTACTTGCCATGGGGAATTCGCCGTCAAAAAGATTGCCGGGCAGAGGAATTGCCTTTGTTTATTTTATGTAAATAACGTCTAAATTAAATACAGGACGGCGATTTACTTTATAAATCGTAATCCTTTTAGATCTATAGCAAAATGGCATTTTTAAAGGACTACTTAAAATATTAAATAATCAGAATTGGTATTTTTCCTTGGAATCCTCCCATCACTAATTATATTTATCTAGGAAATCCAATCTTTTCCCTAAATGATTTTTCTATATTCAACAAATACAAATAAACGAATTCCTCTCATCCTTTCTATGTTAATTATTTCCATCATTCCAAGATTATTTTCATTCCTCATGGACTTCATATTTATAATCTTGCTTCAACTTAATTGGTTATTGTGCAATCTAAAGATATTACATATTATATTTTGATAAAGAAAGAGGAAGACAATATAATTTAAACATTAACTTTATTACTCCTATTCATTCCCTCAAACGAGTTTTTTTATTTTTTTAAATTCTTGATTCTTAGCCTAACACCATCGCGATCTGTAGTAATATCCTTCTACGTATTTAATATAATATTTATCTGTCTAGCAGAGTGATTACTAGGGCTCTTCTTAATCGTAATTGAAAATAAACCCTGGTGGTAACCCTCTCGATTTGAAGAATGTTTGGAAGGAGACTGCTTGGCTGTCATGACGTTTTATTAGATCAACTACAAAATGCTGATTAGCTGCAAGTAGATATAAGAGGAAGTAAAGAACGAGATTCAAAAGCGTTCTGCTATTTTGACGTCCCTTTTAGACAATATTTCTGTTCAATTCAACGTTCCATTCATAAGGTAGTGCACCTATACGAGAGCAAATCCCGACTTCCACTTTGATAGTGTCAGGGAGGTCTCATTTGAGAACTCGGTTTCAAGATTTTTTAACAAAATAATTATGGAATATTAGCAAATGAGTTGATCCATTGTCGAGATAAAGGCCAAAAGGCAAGCCCCTTTGATTGGCGCCCAGCAGAGTAACAAGACAAGAAAAACTAGACAATGGAATAGTGGAGAAACTCCATGAACGACAGATACCTCGTCTACTTGGTGTACGAGGTTCCACCGCTCAATTAATTTCTCAACCTTTGCAATGATTCTGGGAATTGTGGTATCGGACGGGAAGATGATGCCCCCGTTTAGGTTCCCGAAAGGCCTGAAAATCGGGCCCAAGGAGCACCAGGAGGTCCTCAAGGAGGTGGTCTTATACTGGATGAAGTCTTATTAGACAGAGGCAGACTATTGGAACGAAACGCTCAAATCTCTTTTTTAGCGTTCAAAAAACAAAAAATGAATCCTTTCCGCTCATTAAACGCAAGCTCTACGGAACGGCGTTCAATTTTGCGTTCCGTTTACAAGCCTTGAAAAAACACTCTGTATCATGCAAGGACTCCTGAATCTGTCTTTCTTTCATGATCACACACACACGCGTGGTTTCATTTATGACTCAGATGTTCACCCTTAAAGAATGAAAAAATAATTATAAAAGCTAGAGAAAAAAACCAAAAAAATAACCAAACTATTAAGGTAGCCAATAACCAGGGTGTCATTCATACGAGTTATAGCTGATCTAATCAAACGTCAGAACTATTTTACTATTACTATATTCATTTTCGGTTTCTTCTTTATTAATACGCCCAAAATACATACGATTTCCATCACTAAGTACAATATATTGAGGATCAACACGATATTTTTGACACTTGATATCATTCCACATAATGGCCAATAGGTAGCAGTAAATTACTGTAGCCTTTTTCCAAAATATTGGGTCTGTAGTTGTGAACACATGATAATGACAACAATGGAATCAAGTGGAAAATAATAACCGCGGTTATGATGATTCACGCCGGTTTTTAAGTACTATGACATAATGAAGGGTGCCTGCATCGTGAGAAACACAGTGAATACCATCAGGGCCATATGACTTTTTCTTAACCCGAAAGTCTCAGATTTCGCTATCCATCAACTTCAAAGACTAGTTCAGCCCCAACATCTGGCCTCCCAACTGCCCCGACTCCAATCCCTATAACTTCTACCTATACGGTGCGGTTGAACGAGACACTAACTGAACTTAGTGCAACACGGTGCCCGAGTTAAAGCAGCGCACCATCGTGATTTTCAAAAAGTTGTCCAGAGACCAGGTTGAGCGCACCTGCAATAGGTTCAGGCTGGAGAAATTCATTGGCACTGAGGGTCCCTACTTTGAGTTGAATTCAAAGCCACACCTTTAAATAGTTTTTGAATTTTTGATTGAATAAATTATGAAGGATTTTAAGCATTGTTTTGTAAATTTTTTGAAATGTGTCAAAATATCGCGTCGACCCTGTATGTTCTCTCCTCGATAAACAAGGAATAATGAGCACGGCTTTAGAAGAAAAAAAATATATATGTATATATATGTATATTTAGTAAAACTTGTCGATAGAAAACATTTGAAGTTCTTCCATACCTTTGGCCAATATAATTAGAAATATGTTCCTCCTTCAACCATTATGAAGATACATACTAAGACTAACTCGCTAATCTTTTTCCTAATTCCCCATTTTAATTCGTATTCAATATGCGTTCTCCCTTTTTCCGTTACACAATTCGTTTTTTTGGATTTTTAATTTTTTTGGTGTATTTTCGAATTTACAAACCATGTCTTAAAAATACTTAGAGACACGTGGAATAGATTATTTTTTTATGAAAAAAATCAACTTATTAGCGCAGAAAAAAACTTACCCTCCAGAGCCTAGGAATGTGGTCTTACCATAATGAAAAATGGCCTTAGATACGTAACTCAGAATTCTAAACAAATTATATATCTGTCTCCGTTTTGAAATAAATTCCCAAGCTCTGCATTTTCATTAAGGGACGATAAAATCATGGATCGAGATAGCACGTCATGTTACTCTCGTAGCATCGTACAGGAGCTGAAAATCGATCATACAACAGTTTTAAAGGATTGCAGAAGGCTAGATACAAAAAGAAACTTGAATAAGGGAGGAATCGTGTGTCATGCACTAGGCTGGAAACGTCTTTGATGACGTACCAGAAGCTCGGATGGGAAGTTCTTATGTATCCAACCTACAGTCCGAACCAGGCACCAAGTTACTACCACCTGTTCTTGTCCATGGCCAACGCGCTCGTAGGTACACATTTTGCCTCAATAGAAATTGGTTGGTCGGTATTTTTTTTGCCAACAGGGACCAGGGCCTCTACAAAAAAGGCATTATGAAGTTTGTTTCTTGGTGGCCAAAAATGTATCAAACAGAACGGTCTGTCTTAGCTTAAATCGGATGATTGCAACCCTTCTTATAAAGCATTCAAATAAAGAGTTAAATATTAAATTACTTTTTCCCAAATCTATTACGTTTTTAGAGCAAAGTTTGTATGTCTGTTTTCAACCCCTATTAACTCTACAGAATGCCAAGAATACTATAATAAAACAATATGCGAGCGTTGTTGCAAATTCCTTGTTTTAATACCTTAAGCCTTCTCAACATATCTTTTAAAATAGGAAGAACATATCGTCAAGACATAAATTACTTTAATGTGGTATCTTAAAATGAGGTATACAACATTGAGTCAAAATGAATCATTCTCCTTCTTTTTCCCTCTATGGCCATCAACTCCTGATTCCATTACCCCCTAATGCGAACTATATCAATCCATTATAGATATTTACATAAAAATTAGTGCTAAGATGCGGTCCAAAACCGGTTCTTTATGGCTAGGTCCTTAGTGATTCTACAAGGTTGGGCACAAAAACGTGGACTGTTAATTAATGTTGATTTTTTCATAAATTAAGTAAGGTTTATTGCTTATTTTTTGACATTCTTGTTCAGCCATCCTTCGGGTAGAGACAAACTATAATAAGCATGTCGTCATTTAGTCATGATGAGTGAGTAAAAAACCAAAAGGTAGCGCATCTCAGATCTTCTAAATACTATAATTGAGATGGCGAGGATTATGGACATTGTGAAGTCACCTAAAAGCCTGGGGTTCAAGGTATACAATACGAAGAAGAATGGAGAAGACCTCTCCCGTAAACCCGAAGGAAGTGCAATTTAAAGAGGTATCCGAAGTTCCTTTCCAGCTAAGAGAAGAAGATGCCACATCTCTACTTCAAGGTGAGGGAGAAAATCGACCAGGAGGGCTACTACAAATCTTTTTACTCTACCATCTTACCATGGCTGAAGGCCAACTACACGGAGGGTAACTATGTTTGGACTCAGGACGACGCCTCCTCTCACACGTCTAATAACATAGCTGGATTCTGGTCCAAAGAGATGTGGGCCCTTTCCTCACACGATTTGATCACACTGGACTTTTCTGTACGGGCCATTGGAGAGTGAAACCAAGAAAACTCCAGACCCAAATGAGGACTCACTGAAGGCCACCATAGTGGCTGTGTGGTACAACGTGTTCAATCGACGTATAAAGGCTGTGATTGATGCTTAAGGTGGCCGTATTGAGTGACCAAGTTTCCTAAGGTCCTGTTTACAAGTTTTGTTTAAGTTATTTCTAAAATAAAAATTATAATTTTTGAATTGAAAAAAATAAAAAATAATAATAATAATAATCCCTCCTCAAAATATAATTCCTGTAACCCTCTAAAATTCATAATAGTTTAAGAAAAAGATATAAGATCAATCAACGAGAAGAAGGCACAACCCATATTTAGTTATCTTAAGCGTTTAAGACAAGGGATAATCCTTTGAACGAAAAGGAAGAAAGGAACAGAATGTACGTAATTTAGTCAATCCACTAAGAATAATTAAGAAAATATCTCCTAATAAAATTGAGTGACGTAAAAATCCTTACATTCCTGAAATCTAATATTTCACTCACTGAAACAATGTTATTATAACTAAGGATATCAGTTATCATATTATTATCCCTGCTTAAACATATTAAAAAAAGTATATAAGAGTGTGGCTCAATCCTTGTAAAAAAAAAGACCATCATTATTTTACTTAAATGTACACAAAATAATTTTTCTCATTATTGAGTTTGGATATCATTTGTACTCTTTGACGAATTATTGTCAATTTATTCGAAAAACTATTATTATTTTTCCTTTGTGTCTGCTGCAAATTAGACATAAAGAAGCTTAAATTGATATTCTTATAGATAGATTTTCCTTTAAAAGGGCCAATATAAACCCCTTAAATTAAAGGGATGTTTTAAACTATAGATACTATCCTTAAGTATTATAATTTATGCCAGTAATTTGAATAATAAGCCTATACTTAACTCAAATATGTCTAATAGTTATAGGGATGAATGTATATTTTATGTGGTTTAAGGTAGAAGGATTTGTCTGAAAATTGAGTCTGAATTATATTTGTTTTCTTCGATGAACATCCGTCAATTTATATAAACAAAATATTGTTGTCAACCTTTTGGATATGTTGCAAATTGGATATAAGGACGCCGAAATTGATCTTCATAATAATTTTTTTAAAGGGTTTTAGCGGGCCTAAAATAAGTATCTTAAATCAAATAAAGGTTGTAAACTATCGATAAAATTCTTGCGTATCATAATTCATCCCACAATTTTGAATAATAAGACCATAATTGACTCAAATATGTCAATGAAATATTAGGCTGTATGTACACTGTACAGGGTCCACGGAAAGTACTGTTAAATTAACTTTATATAATAAAATTATATCTAAGGTTGTAATATATTATGTTTAAACTCTAGTTGCGTCTAAACTAGATCAAAACAAATAGTTTTGAATAAAACCACAGTTGTATTAACCACAATGGAAGTCAAGAGAGAGGCTATGATTAAAGAGTACTTGAAGGGCAAAATCTCAACCATCCATCCTGAAGAGCCTGGAAGTCAACTCCATGCTCATCAAGAGAACCATTGAGAGGTACGAGGAGACTCAATCTAGCAAGGACATATCCAAATCAGGCTGAACAAGGTCATATAGGACGCCCGGAGTCGTCAAGGCAAGGTTTGCAAGAAATCCCAGGAGGAACCTCACCAAGATGGCCAGGGATTTCATTATGGGTGCAACAACAATGAGATAACTTATCCGAGATTACTTTTGGATGTATCCCTACAAATTGAAGAGGCAACAGCACCTGTCCAGCGAGCTCAAGGCTAAACGACTTGAGAGAAGCAATGCAATTCTTCCAAAGCTGAGGACTGGCACGGCTCCTAACATTGTGGTCATTGATGAGAAGCCTTTCACTGTAGAACAGGGTATTAACCCCTAAAATGATCAGATATATGTTTTGTACAAGTTGCAATTTTGTACCAGTTCCATTATAAAAATTATACAAGTTTAAATCAAAAAATGAGACAAAACATTTTATATGAAGATTTAACAGAAAACTTCTTACAAAGATGAAATAATAATATAATGATCAATAAATGTTGATACTGAAATTACTAATTGACAAGTAATCTGTCACACATTATAAGTTCAATGTCCACAGATAAATTTTTTGTTCGTAGATATATAATTTTAATAGATCAAAAATGAAAATGTGCTATAATTAAACAGGACATTTGTAGATAAATAAATTATAAATTCTACAAAATCGCAACTTTAATACAACAGTCCACATATATATACATTATGTGACTTGTAACATAATTAGTGATGGAAATCGTGTGTATATTGGGCATGTAAAAAAAGAAAATAAATAAATAAAAATAAACCAAAAATCGCCTGGAAACTCTTAAAATTTGAATAACTTTTTTGGTGGAGATCAGGTACAATCAGCTCTGACAAGGGAAAAAAATGCACAAAAAAAAAAGATTTTACTGTATATTTTATAAAATTAAAGTAATTTCAATTCAGCTCCTGTGTTTTTATTGGTGCAATTTATGAAAATCTGTTAATTGCTTCAATTCCTATAAATATACAAAAAAATATTTTTTGAACTCATTTTCACAATTTGAAATTAGCATGCTTCTTTGAATGCAAATAACTCTGCGAATAATGGTGATTGAGAGCTTAAATTGGCGTTATCAGATCCAAAGGTTAAACAAGAATTATAAATTGATGCAGTTTGTCCAAATCAAGTAATTGTAACCGGATTTATTGCAGAAAACAACATTTTTAAGACCATAGTAGAATCGCCAATAACTAATGAACTAATCAAATAATCATCTACAAGTATAAAATAAGATATGTTGCCAATTAAATTTTGCATATCTTTGTTAAAAATTACTGTTCCTCTAAAACCTCTAAATGGAAAGTTATTTAAAGAGAGAAAAAAAATATTTAAAAAAATGAAAAAATCACCCCGTATTAAAATACCTAAGTGTGTTGTATGGACAATGGAACGTCCCTTATCTGATATGATTGTCAAAACTATGTACACCAAAATTTTAAATGTGTACTATTATTATAAAACAAATATAAAACTCTTCCGCAGTTTATAAAACTTTTTTTATAACGTTTTTGATTAGGTAAGTTTGCTGCACACGTAAAAATATAATAAATTAGTTATTTTAATGGTAGAATCACATAATATTGGTAATTAAAATGACTCATGCTGTAATTAAATAAGGCATTATGACACATACAACTTGGTAGTTGTACAATCTGCTTATGCAAGTTCCAGCTTTTTGCACAATATATATAGGTATTTAAAATGACCTTTCAAATATTAAAAAAACAAAACCAAAAACCTAAGTCATGATACTTTAAAACATATACATCCATTAATTGCAAAGTAAGCGTATATCATTTTTTTCTAGGGCAAGGGTTTTTGCATATGATTATGAATATTAAAGCCTACACACGAAGGGCATTTTTTGAATGTACAATTTATAGGTAGTTGAAAATAAATAATACAAAATTAGCTATTTTTTTAAAAGCAAACGATTGATAAATAATATTAATAATTATGATTATTCGTCAAAAGGTGAAACTTCAAGCAATTACATCAATTACTGTGCAAATAAGACGCGTTAGGGAATTATTATTCGTATTTACAAAGGCCTTTGGTATAGAGACAAATCCCATTGTTGATAGCCCACATTCATTCTTGTATATCTTCCAACATAATGTGTTTTATATTGTTCATGAAATTGCGTTTTTGAATAAAATTATGTGTATGCGTGTTTTTGTGTAATCCTGACATTTTGCACAGTTAACAATAGATCAAGTGTGGTCGTTAAATTTGGAACTTTTTTTGGTGTATGTTATACGATGTTTAAAAGGTAATAATGTGGTGAGATACATTAATCACTCATAAGATTCCTTCTTAGTCTTATAAACTCAATTTAAGTAGATTTGATAATGTGTATAATGGATCCAAAATAGGCTTACCTATGCGGCTAAGTAGTAATACATTTTCTCAAGAAGTGAATCCTTCCAATTCAGAACTGACTATTTTAATTGAGCATAATTGAAGAAGACACCATTTTCGGGCTCAAAGTTGATGTTTTTAATGCACAAAATGGACAAATTTCAAATATATCTTGATTAAACTAAATCAAACGGCTTTACGAATAAAAAGACTGAACATCTGCATTGAGTACTCCTTCATGCAAATGATGAGCAGTGATATTAAATAAAATCAATGTTATATGTACTAAAAGATGGCTAGATTTGTATAATTTTTTCGATCGATTTGGGACAAGAAAAGTTATATAATTATAGAAAAATATCTAGTTATTTCCATTGTAATAGTTAATTTCTATCTACAACACGGAAATAAAATTGTATAACGATGTAATAACAATCAGTAAAAAGTAAGGTACTTTTATTTGTCGGTCCCATTTTGTCATCCAATACTTCACTGTTGGCCTTAATATTAATGAAAAAAAGGATTTCAATTGTTATAAAACTTGGTTGTTTAGGCCCCCAAAATAACCAAGATCAACAATGCTGACGTCGCGCAATATTTAATATACATTGTATTTGATTCAATTATAGGCTTTGTATTCAGTTTGTGGGATGAGTTAAAATGCCCAAAAACTTTAGACATAGTTTAGAACAGGGGACACTCAATTTTTTTTGGGGTGTTAGTCAATATGAGACTAATATATATATCGCATCAATTTGCTTGTGAATTCTGAATTTAAAGTTTGCATCCAGACTGGTTCTAGCACTCCTCATGATCTGATGGAAGTGTTCATGAGTGACATTAGTACGATATTCATTTTTCACCACATTCATCTCCAAGAAAAAAAGTCTTATATTTTGAATAAATCCAAATATAGGATCAAACTGAGGGAACACTAAAATGTGTGGTTGGATCAATTTTACTATGAAAAATTTAATGTGGATGTAATGTTGGTTGATGTAAAAGCGTGTGATAATAAAAGGTGGATATTATCGAGTACTGGTAGAAATAATTAGTTGCAATTGATTCCCTTCCGATGGATGATTGTGAAATGCATGTGAGACTTGCCATAAAAACACGATTTAGGCTAATTATACTAACCTCAAATGCATTCATTGTTATTAAATAATTTTCACAGACCCTACGAAACGCACTTGTGGGCTGGGTATTACTTTAGTTTTTGAATAAAAGTTGATTGAAAGGATACTTAAAAAGTATTAATATTAATACAATCCTATACTGAAACATATGAATATATAGTCCCTACATTGCACTGATAAATACCGGTGTTCTTACCTAGCTGGAGTGGCGACTTTGTAGCATGCATAAGAGAGGGCATAATATCCCATATCTGAGGATTTGAGTTTATCGATGTACTCTTGTGACAACCCAGCACTTTCGAGAAAGCCCGCAATGTCTACACCTGACTTGGCCAAAAAATAGAAACTTCCGAACCAAAATACGCTTGTACTCACATGTACGGGAAGAAGTACGTACCAGTAGTTCTTCCACATTTCCTTGAAGCGTTGACTAAGACTTTGAGCTAGAATACATGATAATAAGGGCTCAATTATAATTCAATCATCAGTTACAAAAAGGATTCATAGTTAAAAAATATATAATTATTAAGTGGATATTTAAAAATTAAAATAGATGTAAGTTCACTATGACGTCATCTTGGCTCAAAATTACAATTATAAATGAAGTAAGTCACGTGCTACTATGAAGTAATTGTTCACATAATAAGAAAAAAAATTTGAATTATACCGGATTTTTTGGAGTCATCCGAATACTTTGCAACAAAGTCGAACTGAACAACTGAAGGATGAATGGCTTTGACAGTCGAAATGTTAAGAAAGACTCGCGAAGAGGGGCTGTAAGCCCCTTTTTTGGATAAAAAGAGGAGAGTGGAGAGTGCCCTCATGGCTGATTTTGTGATGCGGAGGTTGAGAGACTACTCAGAGCTTCTATTTTTCTTACATCATAGTCAATATTTAGATTGAAACCCTTATAGAAATAGGGATGCACTCAATTTGACGTTGACAGTTCTGAGTTTACAATCTATTACATATTTTGAGCTTTTTATTTTTAAAATGGATTACAAAATGTATAGAAAAACAGTCCATAGTTGCACACTTGTTAATGACATGATTCATGTCTCAATGAAGGCCATTCATCTAGTTATAAATTAAATGATTCATAATGATTTTGTATTTAAATCTCTTATTACATCTATACGTCATTTGCATCCATAAATGAATGAGTTAAAATCCTATAAAACATTGATTGCTAGCTATGCAATATTAATTAACTATGTTTTATATATAAGAATTATGAAGAACGCCTTTGAATTACACAATTGGATTGAATTAGAAATATATAAAATATTAAATGCATGTGATTTGATTGGCTGTTTCTCGTTAGAGCGACTGAGGAGGAGTAAGGCATAGAAAATGAAAGGTGACAAGGTATACGACAGTATGTTCCATTATTTACAGCTGTTTACTTGTGCCTAAAAAGTCCATTGTAAATAGCCAAAACAGCCATCAATTTAATAGGCTGATTTTTTCCTTTTGAAATTTATAAAATATAAAAATCAGACTCAATGCAACAGCTCTATACAACTTTTGAAAATATGAATATTTATTCTTTTTCTATTATACAAAGCCAACCAGCCAAGTAAAACCCCTTGTCACCTATATACATTTTCTTTCTCTTGAAGCTGAGCTGAACTTGAACATCAAATGAGAGGTGTGACGTCATTGACCTTCTTCTCTTTCTTTCGAATTGTTTTCTCTAAACTGCTAGTAGCTCATAACTCATAAGTCATAAGTAATAAATTAATATGTAAATGTTGTGTGGACAGAATATCACTACAACTACTTACTTTGAGCACAGCCGCAGCTTAGTTTGTACACACTACGACGGTTATTTAATAATGAATCGAAATGGGTGAATTGGTGCAGGATCTCTTATTGGCTACGTCCTCTTCTTCCACTTCCTCCTCCGTGGGCATTACTCAAGGTTCTCCAGCTCTCGCTGGCGGTGATCGACCCCCTTCCCCTGCTCGATTAGCATATAGTTCAGACAAACATCCACGAAGTACACTCGGAGAACTCAATCTCATTCGGAAGCATCAAGGACTCTGTGATGTACTCATCAATGTGGGATCTCGTCGAATATATGCTCACAAGTAAAGAACTCTTTCTCTCTCTCGATCCACGATTCATTCATTCCATTTGGAAGTCATTGAGCATATTTTGTAGGATTCTTCCTTTGTTTCATATATGTAGATAGTTGGTGCGTCAACTGAGAAAACAAGGCAGAATGATATTTCTCATAATTGATTTTACAAATCATCCTTAAACTCTATCAACAAATTATTCTTATTAACCCTTTGGGTGTATCGCTAATTGCACTTAAAGATACAATTCTTAGGTATCTTATCATCCCACAAATTTGAATATAAAGCCCCCTATAATTGACTAAAAATGTCTATGAAATATTGGGCTCGATTGAAGATTGAGAGCCAAATGGTCATAAAGCAAAAATTAGAAATATTGCCTATATGTCATCCTAGAAGTCTAATATTTAATGTTAATACTTCAAAACCGAGAAATTCAGACTGTTGAAATCATTTTTTTTTTTTTTTTTTTTTTTTGAAAAATAGGAAACCACATTTATTCATAATTAGAAAATGAGTTACGACAATTTGATTGCGATTTTCTTCTTTTCTTGATCCCTATTCAAAATTGCTTCTATGTTGACGCCCCGTATAATTAGAAATATCAATATCATATATATGGTATCAATTAAATATTCACTTTTATTAATATATCTTTTTTTTACATTATTGATTAATATTTACATTTAATTTTCTTTGTTCAATAAGAATGGATTGTAATACTGAGGTCCTCTTCTACTTTCAGAGTGATATTAGCAGCATGCTCTCCCTACTTCCGAGCCATGTTTACGGGAGAACTGGCAGAGAGTCGTCAAACGGAAGTGACGATAAGGGATGTGGACGAAAATGCAATGGAACTCCTAGTGGACTTTTGCTATACATCCTTCATAACAGTCGAAGAGTCCAATGTTCAAACCCTTCTCCCTGCAGCATGTCTCCTTCAATTACAAGAAATCCAAGATGTGTGTTGTGAGTTCCTAAAAAGACAGTTAGATCCCTCTAATTGCCTGGGTATACGAGCTTTTGCGGATACTCATGCCTGTCGGGATTTATTACATATCGCAGAGAAATTCACGCAGCATAAATTTCCTGAGGTTCGAAATTATTAATATTATTATTTCAAAGTATTTGAAATCATACTTTTTATTGACATGATTTATTAAACAGGTTGTAGAACACGAAGAATTCCGACTTTTACCCTTAAATCAATTAATAGACATTTGCTCGAGTGACGAACTCAATGTGAGATCCGAAGAGCAAGTATATCACGCAGTTATGGCATGGGTTCAATATAACTTAGACGATAGAAGACAACATCTTGCGACTGTAATAATGATTTAAGCTCCATGTGTTTCTCAATTGTACCACTATATAAGTTCATTTCCTCAAACTTTAATAGGCTCTCAAATACGTTCGAATGCCACTTTTATCTCCCAAGTTCCTAGTAGGGACTGTTGGTGCAGATCTGCTTATCAAATCAGATGATTCCTGTCGTGACTTACTGGATGAAGCAAAGGACTATTTACTCCTTCCACAAGAGAGGCCTCGTATGCAGGGCCCGCGAACAAGACCTCGTAAACCAATTAGAAGAGGTGAAATACTCTTTGCTGTTGGAGGTTGGTGCTCTGGAGATGCTATTAATTCCGTTGAAAAGTATGATCCTCAAACCGAAGACTGGAAAATTGTGTCATCAACGAGTAAGCGTCGATGTGGTGTAGGTGTAGCCGTATTAAATGATCTCCTTTATGCTGTTGGTGGGCATGATGGGCAGTCCTACTTGAATTCTATAGAAAGGTTCTTATTTACATACATATTACAATTTTAAAGATAGAAATGAAAAACTGAATATTTGACGATAGGTATGATCCTCAAACCAATCAATGGTCCGCTGATGTAGCCCCAACATCTAGTTGTAGAACCTCTGTTGGTGTTGCCGTGTTGGATGGGTATCTCTATGCTGTAGGTGGACAAGATGGTGTATCATGTTTGAATCACGTTGAGAAATATGATCCCAAAGAAAATAAATGGACTAGAGTAGCTTCAATGATGACGAGACGTTTAGGAGTTGCAGTGGCTGTTTTAAATGGCTATTTATATGCAATCGGAGGATCCGATGGTCAAAGTCCTCTTAATACAGTTGAAAGGTATGTTGTGTTCTTGAATGACAATAGTTTGAGAATAGGACTAGAAGACTTTTCTATTCTCTAGGTATGATCCTCGAACAAACAAATGGACAATCGTAGCTCCCATGTCAACTAGAAGAAAACATTTAGGCTGTGCCGTTTTTAATAACATGATATATGCTGGTAAGACGAAGTTTTAACGTTATCATTATTTTTTGTATGTTTCCAAGTTACTTACATTGAGTAGGATTCATTACCTATTTTTTAAAGATTGATAAAAAAATTAATGGGAATGAGTACTCATTACCTTACGAATTTGTATCTCTTAGTCAGTAATTAATAATGATACTACATAAATACGATTTAATCTTCCTCATGACGACTTTTTCATTTAATATTATATTATTTTTTTTCTTTCTTTCATAGTGGGAGGAAGGGATGAAGCAACGGAGCTATCATCTGCTGAACGATACAACCCAGTCAAAAATACGTGGAGTCCCATTGTAGCAATGATGTCTCGACGAAGTGGGGTAAGTTGTAAAACAAATTTAAATTGATTTGTACAAGTGTGAGCAACAATATTTGTGGACTTTATTGCCATGGGAGATAAATGATTCGGCAACTATTTTAGTTAGTTTTTTCTTTAAAATTGTATTCCATAAGTTTTTTCAAAATCAACACATTAATTGAAGGAGAAAAATGCTCCCATTAACAGCATACACAGGAAGTTTGTTGCCATCTTTTAACATTTGGGGGAGGGATTCGCCCCAAAAATGATTAACACCGTAATACACTTAAATAATTTGGTTTATTACATATATATGATACATTTTTTGGGGTTGTTTCCAGATAGTGCTATGCCAGTCCTTATTTAGGACTGAAGACTGTAGTCCCGTCCATTTCACTCTTGGTCATTTAAGCGGTAATGATGAATGATTAATCTTAACAAAAAAATCAACATATTTATTACAATAGAACCTAGCTATTAATCAACAACAATGAATTTGAAAAAATTTAACTATTCTGTACACAAATGTAACTTTCTAACAATGAAACATTAACAAGTAGGAAAAAACTGCTACTATTACATGATTCGTTAGGCTTCAGACTCTGATTTGGGAAGTGTGGCAAGGGGTGTAAAAGAGGGCGGTGATGTGGAGATGGGAGTGGGTTGTGCGACATCCACACTGTCAAGCATTGGTATAATTAAAACTTCTTTTGCCATTAGATCATATTTAATAACATAGGTAGTGAATCTACGACAGAGGTGTGTCTCTGCCTCAAAGGCATCAAAAAGTACTCTATGATGGAAGTAAGCGTGGCTAAAGATGCGATAAACCCGTCGACAGACAGAAGCTAGTTTGGCAACAAAGCACTCTTTGATGGAAATACGAGATGGAAAATATTTATTGGAGTTGAGAAGACAGGCCGCACCATCCAAGGTGTGCCGGGTGTAGTCAATGGCAGGACATTCTTTGGGAGTTTTATGTGCGGCACAAAGGAAGATCCATTGCTCTGTGGCTGTCATTTGCGTGCACATCTTCGGATTGCACTCTCCTTGGAGAAGAACGGCGAGCCCATTCAACTCCATGGAAAATTGTCTTAAATGCTCATATTTCCAAACCCCTTCATCTTGGGTCTCGGGAGACTTAAGAATGGCTTCAACGTCAGAGACATCCCTTCTAATCGTCTGTTGTATGTATTGTTGGACAGCCAAAGTGGAGTCCATGTCTTCAAAGTCGAGGTTCGGCCATTGGTTAAAATCTGTAGTTTTAGTTCCAGGGAAATTTCCACGGAAAATGACCTTTGGGCTATCCGTGGGAGGTGCTGATGTCGTGGAATCCGCGACGGCTGCTGCCATTTTATCTTGGTTGATTGGTCTTACAATATTACAAAGGATATAGCTAAATTATATTATTGTGAATGAATGTGTTGTGTGTTTTTGACAACCTCCTTATTTCTACATAACCACTGGACTATTATTATATACAGAGAATTAAGAAGAGGAGAGTTACACGACCCGGCCAGCTGCAGTAATAGATGGATGAGCAAGAGAGGAAAAGAGAAAAGAAAGAACATTTATCCACGCAACCTAACAATTATGGTTCTTCCTACAAAATAGAGATGTTGTACGTCTTATGGTTGTAAATAATATGACCTACCAGTGGGGCTCAAAAAGAAGAAATGAAGTATTATCATTGTAATCCTAACAATTTGAAGAATGTTTGGGAGAAAAACAGCTCATCTGTCATGACGTTTTATTAGATAAGCTGAGAGTAGAGATAGGACTGGTCGCGGACCGGGTATGCTATAAGCAATCATGTAAATCCGGTGTGTTTTTTAGCTGGCCAGTTAATTTGTAATTGATAGTAATTGAAAGAACGAATTTTCTTTTCCTTAGTAGTTGCCATTATTATTTAATTACTGAGTAGTGAACATCCTTTGCTAAATAGATTCAATTATATTCAAAATCTGTTTGAACGTTCGTGTGTGCTCATAAAAGACGAAGCATAATCCTGAGGATTTGTTGCATAGTTATGATTGTAAGTCCCTGTTGGACTCAGAATAGAATTGGGTATCAACATCGGAGTAATTCTAGCAGCATGTCCTTGCTTACATCATTTTCTCCTTCCTCTCTTGTCAGAGCTGATTGTAGCTGATCTAATGAAACGCCATGGGCATTATACCTTCTCTCCTCTAAAACACTCTTCAAATTGTTGAGACTCAATTCTACTCTTGAGTCCATTAACTCTGCAACAAATTTCAAGGTTACTCCCCATCTTTTATGAGAAAAATATTTTGTCGAACATTCAATCAGATTTTGAATATAATTGAATGTAATATGAAAAGAAGTACTATTAAGGAGTTAAATAATAATGACGACAGCTGAGGAAAATAAATTCATTCTTCAGATTACCAATTCTAAAAAACAAACAAACAAAAAAAACACCCGGGCTAGCCAGTATATATACCGGATTTTTATCAAGATAAATAAGACCGTTTTTTATAATTCGATCTACATCTTCTTATAGGATTAACTTTCTTTAATCCTTTTAAGTATAATCTAATTTATGCTAATGATGTAGATATTAGCAATTAGTCTTTATGTATTTTCATACTATTTTAGGATAGTATGGAAAAAAAAGAAATCTAAATTTGTACTCACTTGATTCCTCAGTTGAACCGTCCATTTTTTTATTTTTTTTTGCTATAGTCACGACCAAAATATTTATAGTACCTAAGAAACAAATGTATTTGGTTATTAGTGTTGTGTTTTGGTCGGAAAATCCTGGACCCGTCCAAGATCGTTATTATCTTTAAAGGACTTACTATTTTAGCCCTTTAAAAAAGTTGGTTCTGATCTCATCTCTGAGAAAAATACAGTATAGGAATCTGTTTTACAACAACAAAAATTGCTCTCATTTAAAATTATGTCTATACCGATTCAATCGATGAATTTTTAATGCCGTCATTTGTGTTCCAAAATTTTGTATATCTTAGATTTATGTTGTGTCGGTTCTAATTAAATTCAGTCTAGTCAAGTCTAATTCAGTACGGGTACTTAAGTGTCTTTTCTTGCAATTTTCCGTAAAAATGTCGATAGCTTATTAAGCCAAATAAGATATGAGGTTTGTATTAAAAGCATTGCACATATCTTGCAAAAAAACAAACAAAAAAAAAAAATGTTTTTACAGCGTTCCAAAATGGAAGCAAAAAATTGAGAAAATTTGATACATTCTTCAGTATTGCAACAGCCAAGGTAAAAAGGCGGAACAGGCGGCAAAAAAAAAAAAAAAAAAAATGTGCTGTGTATGGACTCAATACACTATCGAATGCAACAGCAAAGTGGTGGTTACAGCGATTCCGTTCTAATAATATGAGGCACGATCGAAAATGTTGATAAAATAATCAAAATCGTCTAGTTGGACCGGAATGTTAATTTTAATTATTTATTTTAATAAAATTGTCAAAAGAAAGCGAAAAACGCTCAGAATTTTTAACTTGACCTATTAGATTATTTTTTACTTAGTTATATAATTTATTATACTATGGTGGATAGGGGAAACATTTGGTAAAAAGATTGTGACCGAAGAAATCGGCTTAGGAAAAATCACTAAAGACCGAACCGAGAAAAAACATTCGGTCTGGGACCGAGTCTTTACACTAATTCTTATAATTTAAATAATAAAGTCATAACATTGAAGTATAAATTGCTTTTCAACCAAAATATTATACCATAATGATGAAGTTAATGACAGCTGCGTGCTATTTTTATAAAAATTTAACCGATTTCATTGAAACATATAAAAATGAAAAAAAAGAGGTAAAACTGAAATACATTCTTACTCTCGGAAAAAGTAAACGATGAGTGTGAAAAAATGTTGAAACTTCCTCCAATTAACAACAAATAATCCCCCCAAAAAACAGCCAAATGAAGGATTTCAATGATAAAATAAAATACGATATAATTAAGCTACACAATTAATCTAATCTCTCTCCCTCTCTTTTGCGTCTCCATTATCTTAAGAGGGAAGGGACATAGGCATACATATTCGGTGTGTCTACATAAAAACAATCTGGAACAAATTTATGATTTTACTTAATATATACAGGGTGATCCATAAGTCTTAGGATAGAAACTTTAACTACATATTTCTCATAGACTGGTATATATTTTTTAATTCTGTTTAGTGCATAAGATTAACGCATCGTTTATCTTTGTTTGTTGTTAAACAAACTTTTTTTTCTTCTAAAACGTGTTTTTGAGCCTATAACGGCATCATGAACACGAAGTGCGTATTCATTTGGAAGGAAAAATATAAAGTGACGTAAATCGTGTCGTTTTTTTTTGTTTTTTTTTGAGAATCTGAAGAATAAATTTTCTTTTGCAAAGCCATTGTCATTATTATCTAATTCCTGAGCTGTGAACTTCCTTTTCGACTACTTGCTGTCCTTGATAGACTCAGAGTAGAAATGGGATCGAGATAAGAGTAATTGACGGAAATGTCCTTGTTTATTTCCTTCTCCCTCGTCACAACTGTTTGTCACAGCTGCTCTCCTCCAAAATATGCTCCAAAATGTCGGGTGACGGTGTTGATTTTTTTTTTTTACATGCCCAAGACACTCAATTTTTATCACTATATATTAGTCACATAGTATGAGCTTTAGCTTACTACAAACGCTTGTGATTGAATGAGCCCTCATGTCATAATAAAACAGGCAGATACACTTTTCTTTATTAATATAGATCAAGGTTAATAGAAATACAAGGTTATACCATAACACTTTTCCGCCTGATGTTTGACTTCCACCACGCTTTTTCATAGTGACGTCAAAGAGTATATCTCTTACCAAGAATAGCTATATATCGCCTTTTTGACTGTTACAGTTAGACTACCGCTGCTATACTCTATGACGTCAAAGTAGGTCTGTCTTGTCCAGCAGTCGGTACGGTACATCAAATTGAAAATTTGACAAACACGATTACATGATTGTATTCCTGTTAACCTTGATACAAAAAAAAATGAATTTTACACTTTCTTCATTTTTTTGATTTTTGTTCTAGATCAGAGGTCGGTAACCCCCGACCTGCGGGCCTTATTGGCCTGCCCACTATCTTATCATGATATTATTATCTTATTATTTTTCATTTCTTTACAATAATTCCTGTAGTAAAAAATAAAGTTATTGTTTAAATAAATTATATTGAATCCTTGTTTTCTCTAAACACACAGAAAATTAATTACATATTCAATAACATGGTTTTCACCATGACTGCAGCGATAGCTGATTGGCCCTCTGCCATGGCACTACATAGCTTGCCGGCCCCTGTTCTAGATTGTTTCTATATTCAAGCACCACATATCATATAAGGTTTCGAACAACTAATGATCTTGACTTTTATCTTACTAGGTGGGACTGGCCGTTGTGAATGGTCAACTCTATGCTGTGGGAGGATTTGATGGTACAACCTATCTTAAAACAGTGGAGGTATTTGATCAAGAAGCGAATAACAATTGGAAAATATGTGGTTCCATGAACTATCGACGTCTCGGAGGCGGTGTTGGTGTCGTCAAAATGCCTCAAGTTGATCCGCATTTCTGGTAATGAACAAGTTGATGACTGTGTCTACATATTTTACCTCATATTTGGAGCACACAACAGCTTGGAAAGACAAAAAGCTAACGAAAAATAGGAAAAATTATAATCAAATTTTAATTTGCATAGTAAAGGATTATGACACGGAATTCTTATATAATTATGTTTATGATTATATAATTCATATATCCATATATATATATCTATATATTTATTTTATATTATTACACCTTTCTAACTTCATACATACATACATTCGTTTTAATAAACGAGTCTTCCTTGAAATTTGTTTTACTTATGAGTCTAGAGGTGATATCTTTTAAGCACGTCGGTACCTTTATTGTATCACGCAACCTTTCCTCCTAAAAGAAACAAAAAGGAAAAAAAGGCCCAAAATCATCTGGTAGTTAGTAAATAAGTCAATCATACCAACTGCCATTTATCTCTTTAAGTACTCCCTGACTATCATTATCTTACTATTTCTTCATCATTTTTAAAATGAATTACAATTTACAACAATCACTTGTATTAAATTACATTAGATGAATCTTAGTCAAAAGACGTGATATCACAATGAACTCTGCAAGACATAAAAAACAGAATTTTAGACGAATCAGAATTAGATATAGGAAAAAATATTCTTATACATGACGCTTTAAGTTTCTTAAATATCATTGTAGCGAAAAAAAGAGAGCAATGAGATGGCTGGAGCGAGACAGACGGTATCACTTAATAAAGACCTTTGTTAATATCAGCTCCCTGTGAAATGATTTCGGGTAGGGCTGCGGAGTCAGTACATACAATGCCCGACTTGGAGTGCAACACAGATGATTATTTTTTAATAACACTATGCAACATATTGAAGGTCTTGGAGCGGCTTCAGGCTGAAACCCGCATTTATAATTGTAAGTAAAGCTATAGAACCCGAATATTACTCTTAAATGTTTTAACCTTACAGGACTGGCCTTTAAAGTCTTTTTTTTTAAATCAAGTTTTTAGGGTATAACTATTATTCAGAGCCATATTTTAACATGAAAAAACGATAGATATGCAAATCAAAGTAAATAATAAATTGATAAAAACATTTCAACATTTAAAAAATGAATTATTAAATACTTTATCTTGATGACAATTAATAAAATATGTATATGACCACCAAAAAATCAAGTAAAATGAGGGGCCTTACATAGAAGATACTGTCTTTATTATTTGGTATTTAGATATATTTTCATCTTTACAGTTCTTCCATTTTCGAAATATATATTTGGAGCGACGAACTAGATAGCCGAATCAAATACAAACTTGAATGGTCCAAAATAAGAGCACAAAATTTGTATCGAAATATTAACTCTAAAAGTCTAAATCATATGGAGAAAACAAATGTTACGGATATTACAAATAAGATACAGATAGAAAATATGAACAGTGCAACAACAAAACAGAAAATATTCGGAAATTTTATCAAGACCTTTTTGTATCCAGTGTAAAGCCAATAAAATATACATTATTCAACCAAAAAAAAAAATTCTAACGAAGACAAAAAGAGTCTCTCACGTGGTTTTACATCATCTGAAATCTCTGAAATCTAACGATATATTGACAAAAAACTAAAATCTGACAAATCACCAGGTCTTTCTGGATTTACTGTTGAATTTTATAAACAATTTTCGGAACTAGATAAATATCTAGCTCTACTTGGGGGAAGGTCTTACAAGAGAGCAAAAACGCGGACTCATAATATTATTTCCTAAGAATGGAAAGTATAGAACAAAAATAAAAAATTGAAGGCCTTTTACATTGTTAGAAACTGAATATAGATTTTGTTCTTGCTCCTTGACGGAAAGAATAAAACCAATTTTCGAATAATTCCTCCCTGAGACTCAGTTTTGCTTTCGGGCCGGACGTCAAATGGAGGATGTGATCATACCCTTACAATAATAGTTGGTCAGGCGAAAAGAAATGAGGAAGATATTGCGTTTATACATATGTCTCAATTTTGAGAAAGTTTATGATTGGATCGAGCACACAACTTCATCATTGAAGAACGTGCCATGAGGAACTTATCCGCTGTGTTCTACTCCGCTGTATACAAACTATAAAAATATGTTGATTCAATTATTGATATAGAAAGCACACATAAAATAAGGTTAGAACATGGAGTCAAACAAAGAGACCCACTCAGTCCTCTCTTGTTTCTGTTGCTCGGCTCCAGAATACAATAGATAGGTGTCTTGAAGGGATGATAGTGGGAAGAAAGAAGGTTACTAATATTTTCTTTGCAGATGACTGGAAAAAAACATGTCCCTGAATACTTCAATGCTTCACATTATGCTTGACAATTTTCAAAAGCAGTCAGACCTAAAAATAAATATGTCTAAGTATCAATTGATTACAAATATGTCCACAATACCTCATACCTTAAAATCGTTCAATATATCCTAAACAGCTATCGTGGTGGGAATCCTCGAAATCCAATCTCATACTACTCACACCCTGATAATTATGGTCCAAAATCAAATTGGAGAATTCACATTCAAACCAATTACGAGGGAAGGGAGTCCATATAAAATCCCCAATCGAGGGATGAGGATCAACTTGTCGAAAGACGATTTCAGAAACAAGCTTGCTTGGTTAACATTGTAAACAGAAAATATAGATCAATATCTCAAGGCAATCTGGGATCCAGTCCTCCATCCAAAGGAAATGTATATGAAATATCGGATATCGTCGTGGGTCTTCTTTACTGTGAGACATTTTAATGACGCGAAATATACGGGAATATAGCTGGGCTTTTTATTCATTTAATGAGACGAGAATGTGGTAATCGGGATTGTTCATGTTTTTGATGATTTCTTTTGTTTGTTTTTTACAAGGACGCTCTTAATTAATCTGGACTGCTCTCTTAGAATAAGAACCGCACGCTGGTATCAGAAGGTGGCCTAGATATTTTGCTCGTTTCCTTTAGTATTCATAAAAAGTACTAAGTACAAAGATTTGTTATCTTGACGTGGTCATCGAATCATCGTCACTTCGAAGAAGATGAGGTATGCCAGCAGGGATATGCTGACACTCTCAAAAACTCTGGCATCAGTTGTTCTCAGATTCTCAGGGTTCAATTTGCCCCATAATCAATAGCTCCAATCAAAGTGGGAAAGAGCCATTCGAAGATCAAAGATAAAAAAAAGGAAAAAAAAAAAAAAAAGCCAAGAGACAATTTAGACATTAACTGAGAATTCAAGAATTTGAAGCCTCCATTTCACAGATGATGACTTCATCACCAAGTCAGTCGACAAACAATATGGTCATGGGCGCCAACTAAACAGACATCTCTTGCTGTAACCGATCTTGCCGAACACTTAATGGATGGAACAGATGAAGACTTCGTCTACATATTGCTTGTAATGTTCCAGTCCGACAACATTAAAGAAAGATTCGGTTGGTACGGACAACTCAGCGGAGCCAACTACTACATCAGTGCCAGGCAAATGCTGAAAGCACAAAAGAAGATCCGAATAAAGTCCCTTGTGATATTCAACGACATGAATATCTCAGAAATAAAAGAGGTATGGACAGATGTTGATATTGAAAAGGTTGAAATCATCCTCACTGATTGGCAGCCTTTGGATCTGGAGACAATGAACACTACAGGATAAAGCAATGCCCTGTATTTTGTTGTGGGATACATTGCCTTTTCTCTCAAGAAGAAAGTAAAAAGGGCATCTTGTAGACCATTTCTGTCTTTTGGTGACTCTCCACTTGACACTTGGATTAGGAGCTTGTGGCAGTCTCGGAAGAGGAAAAAGTTGACTTGAGCAATTTCATTGACATAATGAGCAAAGGAGGGTTGTCAACTCTATCAGACATGCTGTTCCTCACTTGTAACTACGCTCATTCGCTAATTACTTACATTAACTGCATACTAGAAGAAGTAAGGACTACCTAATCAAAACACCAAATCAAATTACTTCCTTTGTTTCTACCTTCTGTGAAAAAATGCAGGATATCTCTGAAATAACAATTGAAGTCATTGTTGGCAAAGAGTGTGAACATGATCACAAATGGTGAAGCATTTTTGGCAAAATTTTGCAAATCCTTTTCAATGTTCTGAGCAAGAACTTGGTTGTTGAACTCAATGATGGAATACAACAAGAGAACCGAAAGAGAAACCAAGCACTGAAGTCAATGCACGAAATATTGCGAAACTGCAATCTAATTCAATCTAAAGTGACTTACATTTACTCTGCAGTTTCATATGACTTTTATTTTTGAATTCTTACTTATTGACTACTTGAAGTATCCCTTTTTTTTCAATAATTCCTATTAAATAAATTTCTCTTTTTTATTGGAAAAAATGTTTCTAATAACTTATTTGACGGGTTAAATCAGGCTAAAGAAGAACTTAAGTTTATATTATAGAATGTAGGGTAGGCCACACTCTGAGTAGCGGGTGTTTCTTGGTGCACTCGCTAACCTGTCTCATTAGAGTCACAAAAGGTATTAGTTCTTTTTTTAGCCGCTGTTGGGGTCTCTTTTTTTTAATAATTGATCTGTTTTGTGTGTGAAAAAAAAGTAAGTGTAGCTGGGGGGAAATGAAAAGAAAGAAATATATATATATATAAATGAAATTTCCATTTTAATAACTTCAATTTTCTTAATTTTATACACCTTTAGAAGTTTCTCAGTGAAAGTGAATGAATCTGTAAAAATCCCTATGATTAAAAATTTAATTTCTTTGTCCTTATATATTTGCTTATTTGATGATAATGATAATGTTCAGCTGTTTTGGTGGAGAATAAATAGTAGTAAAAAAAAGTAGACCATCCTCATAAATGTGTTTTATAAATATAATTTAGTTTCTTTAATTTGAAACTTATACACTTCTATTATATTAATTTGAGAGGTGCTGTCTACCATTAGAACACTCGGTTATTTTGTATATAGCCCTGTATCTCAAACGCATCCTTTGTCTTTTCTTGTTTTAAATCGGACGAGAAATGTCATCACAGTGAAATTCAAGGCATAGGGTATTAACTCTTCTTCGTGCAGGTCCCACTCCAACAGAAGTGGCTGGTAAGACCATATTTGTTGTTAAGAAGAGGCAAGACTATAACGAGACCATAGAGAAGAAGGAGGCCTATGGAAAAAAAAACCATCAGTAATGTGGATGCCCTGAAGGACGCCCCTGATATGGTTCCCGGTTGGTTACAGGCTCACAGTAGCCATGCACATATACGCTTTCAAGGTCAACCTACTCCCCTGGGTCCATGTAAATTTCTTCGATGTTAACGTTGTCTTTCAGTCCCTGTTCATACTGCAAAGATTACTCGGACTTTCTTAGCTAACAACATGGTTTCTTGGACAAGAGAATGTGGGCACCATACAGTCCGGATCTCCATCCCCTCAACTTTTCTTTCTGGCCGCACATAGAGAGAATGGATAGTAGTATCCATCACTGAACGTTGAAGTCATGAAGACCTCCGTCGACGAGGAGTGGGCAGTCATGGCCATGTCTCAATACGTGCACGTATGCTGCAATCAAGTCCAGAGATCATGCGAGGATAAAAGTCAAAAACTATTCGTCTAATAGAAAACATTTTAATGGTAAAAAATCACCAATCTCCTTCATCCAGGGAATCAATATATTCTTAAGTACATTAGTATTTGAGATTTATTCAAATAGAATGAAGAAAAATTAAGATCAGGATAGATGCTTTGGTTCAAGATATAGTGAAAGGCCTAGAGAATAGATCGGTTTGATCTTCAACTTTTTCGAATTTCGATTATGGGAAGAGTAGAAGAGTTGCCTTTCGGTATGAAAATGACCTATGCATAATTGCATTGTCCTACAAGGTCATCTTTAGGTAGCACATCTTGATCAAATTATGAAAAAAAGGAAAAACTCTTTACTTAATGAATATAGATACTATAAATACATTTTTTGTTATTTTTTACAAGCAAATTTGATAGACATTTTTCCAACCTATATAAAGTATTAAATGGTTGTTTTTTAAAAGTTGTCTTATTGAGCAAAAAAATTGAAAAAAGGTAGGAAAATTTGATGATCCATGTATAGCACGCATCATTTTCTTTTGTTATTCTCTTTTTTTGCTTGATATAAAGTACTTATTTAATGTTTTTGATAGGATAGAATAATGTCTATCAACATGAATTAATACAAAATAATGTTACACGCTGTATTTCAATCAATATTAACGAAGTAAATAACTTTTATCTCCCTTCAAACTTTGAACAAGATAATATCGTAGAAAATAAACTTTTGCGTATGTATTTTTGTCATTCCATATGACTGCACTAACAATAATAAACTGATCTACTGGAGAACCCTCTGCTCCATCATTCACAATTTTGAATAATACATAATTACCAATACCTTGTATCTGATTAGTGTATATAGAAAGTGAATTTGCTTCTTTTGTAAGGCACCAAAAGAAATAGCTAGGCATTTTTATTTGAATGTTAGCATATATGTAGCTAAATGTCTTGGATCACTTTAGGGTTTTTATTTATTTGAAATTTGCACTACCATTAAATACTAAAAAAAATTACATATTTTGATAAAGGCCCCTATCAAAAAGGAATTGATTTTATTAGTACAAAATTTCAGAGCACTTATACAAATTCAGATCTGGTAGAAATCCATTGCCGGATTCTTATGTCCAAATTATTGATAGAAGTATAAAAAGATTTTTCTTCCATTTTTTTAAGTGTGTTTTTGGTATGTTTTAGGTGCAAGTATAACTCAATATTGTATGGGGTGGTTCATTAAAATCTAAACACTTTAAATCATAAGCTTCAACAAGATATAATTTATTAATTAGCAATATAATTTCAAAAATATTGATACTATAAATAGATGTGTGCCTGAGCTCTCTTACCCTTTACTGTAGCCGCCCTTAGTATCAATGATGCCTTCCAGGTGGTGGCAGAAGGACTTGTATGGATATATTACTCTGTCATGGTGCACCAGTGCTGCTCACAGGGGATTTGAAGGCCTCCATATTTGAGTGATGGAAATTTGCAGGCCTTCCCTTGACATGCACCCTAAAGGTATAGTCGAGGGAGTTATCATCAGTTCTGTAGTATATCCAATATGCAAAAAAAAATATATATATTAAAAATCAAAAGTACCTTAGTTTGGGAAGCCTCCAGCCCACCCTTGTATACATTCCTCAAGTATATCCCTCTGTATATTATATTACAGACTTCGTTGTCTAATATCCTTCTTTGAACATTTATACAGAACGTTTATATGTGAATTTTACATATTCTATTGAAAAGTTCCATGTATATTTTCTTTCTTTGAACATTTATGAAGAACCTCAGTTTTCTTAGAACTGTAACTTACCAGAGAGAGAGAGAGAGAGGAATTGTTCGAAAATATATTTTCTTTTCAACTTTTAAAAAAGTTGTTATTTAAATTGTAATATTTATAATCCACTCTTTGGCGCGTATTCGATATATTTTATTCCCATCTGTTCAACTATAAAAAAATGTATCATAAAGTTGAAAAAAAAAACATGGTGGCCACTCAAAATAAAAGCAATATTTTTTGAAAATTGAGTGTGTTTGGGAGCACAGCAAATTGTAATTATTAGTAATTATGACTGATACCACAGTGGAGCACTCATTATGTACAAATGAAATCAAGGGAAAAAATAAATTTATGTTAGAGTGCAGAATCCAAAACGAATCGCAGTTTTTCTCTCAGTCCTCTGAATTATCTTGGATTATAGTAATGCGGGACAATGATTATCCTTAAAACAATCCCCAAATTAAAAGTAGGATTTAAAAAACTTATCTAAAAGGGTTTTTTGTATCTTGTTCTGATCTGGATATATTTCCATTTTTAGGCTGAAACATGAAGAAACTCCACACTTTTCTTTAGATCCTTATAACTTATCCATAATAAGTAGTGATGAGGAATATCATAGCTTTTATGTGGGCGTTCTAGGAAATAGTCGACATTATCATCATCTTTTCCCCAATTTTAATGACAACTTCATGACGTCATGCCTCGTAAAAGGAAGATCCAGGCAATCGAAGAAAGATACTTTTAACTTGATCCAGCTACTATAAAGAGAAGAATCTTCTACATTTAAAATAGCATGAGGATATATATTGTAATTATACTAAAAAACATACATATTTGTTTGATTATATATTTTTAAATCAATTTACACGAAAAATAGGCGAGAATTCTTCCTTCAGAGGGAGATGTTTACACATCCACGCCTGATTAAATAATAAATAATAAAGAAAAAAAACCCAGAAAAAACCACTTGTTTTCATTCTCTAATGGCTGTACTGAGTTTTTTTTTGTCAGAAATCCCTTCTTTAATCATTATAAATGCATTCGTTCGTTCATCTAACTGTGTGTATACTGTGTATTAAGTAGTCAATGGATACAAAAAATTGAACAACATTTTTTTTATATTCCCTCCGTTTTTCTGATTCTATCATATCAAATCAAGCAAGGTTCAAAATTACTTCTAATAATTTTCTCTTAGCGATGTAGATATTGGATATCGTCAAAGATGAAAATCCAGTGTGGAATGGGAATGCTAAAAAAAAAATAAAAGAAACCGAAAATTAACATGGTAACCCTAAAAATTTTATGGAGGAGAGAAAGAATAATGCTCATGACGTATCATTAGATCAGCTACAATCCGCTGTGACAAGAGAGGAAGGAAAAAAAGATATAGAAAATGACATTTGCTAGAATGACCTCGATGTCGATCCCCAACTCTACTCTGAGTGCAATAAGGCAATTATACTCTACAAGAAATCCTTAGGGTTACGCTCCGTCTTTTATGAGCACACACGGACGTTCAAACAGTAATTGAATTGAATCTATTTAGGAAAGGATGTTCAGTACTCGGGAATTAAATAATAATGACAACTGCTAAGGAAAAGAAAATTTTGTTCTTGATACTACCAATTACAAATTAACGGGACACCTAAAAAACACACCGGATTTACATGTATGGATATCATGTAGATATATTAGATGCAAATGTATTTGTCTGTCCGGGAATCACGCCTAAGCCCATGAATGGACTTTGCTGAAATGTTTATGTAGGCTCTTAAGGCTCGAGAGATGGTTTTCTGTGCGAAAGTTGTGATAACACAAACATAAGAGGTGTATGGAATGGAAATTAAGAAAGAAGATTGGCTTGTGACCATGTCCCCTACAACAACGACTCAGCTAAAAGCAGACTCTGTCGTGATGATTATTGTATATCAAATATATTTCAACCCAAAGCTAGGTAAAGTCTCAATGATTTTATTAATAGTGAATTCAAAATATTACAGTTGTTGAAGTTGGACATTTTTAACTATTTTGAAGGGAAGGGTTTAAGGAGCTGGATTTTATTTTTTACTATTTATGTTCTACTGACTCTGATTATTCTCTTGTATTATTACCAAGTACTTTGAGGGTGAGGGAGATAAGTAGAGATTTTATTCTATTGCAAACCACTCATTGGTCATGTTCTACCATAATTTATATATATAAAAATATTTAACTTTATTAAAATAAATTCAAAATTCATAACAATTCCCAAAAATTTCAAAAAATCTAAAGCTGTTCTCAAAAGATTTGATTTTTGAATTTTTTTTTCAAAAATCTACAGCTGTTCTTAAAAGATTATGTTTTTGAATTTTTTTTTCAAACTTTGAATAAACCCTTAAAATTTCGTTTAATAGAAGCAGAAGAGTTCAAAATTAATTCTAATTTCTTAATGTCCTGGGCAGCCCAGGGAAAACCTACACTATCTTTTTATAAAAATAGGATCTATAGGTACATAGCAACATAAACATGAAGCGAGAATAATTTTTTATCAATTTTAATTTCATATTGTATCTGGCAACGTCGGGGGACCCTACTCTATATTTATTTTACTTTAAAGAAACAGCTAAATATAGTGTAGGGAAGCAAAACGTGGACTATTAATTAATGTTTATTTTTTCATTACTACTAAAAGGTTTAGTGATTATTCTTTGATATATTTTGTTCACCGTCCTTTTTGTATAAACAAACTATAATAATCATTTACTCATTTCATCATCATGAGTGAGGAACAAGCAAAAAGGCAGCGCATCTCAGATCTTCTAGATGCTTTAGTTTGTTTATAAGAGGCATAACGGTTAGAAGTATTTTGTGCGTTTGGCAATTTTTAGTTATTGAAATAGATGGATCAAAAAATTCCCATCAAATTTTGTGTAAAAAATGAAATTAAGTACTCCAAAACACTTGAAATCTTAAGAGGGAAATAGGGTAAAACTTTTCTGAGTAAAAGAAAAAAAAATATTTACAAGAGGTACAAACTCTTCCAAAAAAAGCACACCAAGTTTGATCACTGTTTTTTTTCTTGACTACTTTGGCGTTGGGCATCACCAATGAGCCCATATGGTTGTACAGTCAATAAAGAATATTATATTGAAGTTATGCACTGGTTGTAGAAATACTAAGGAAAATGTCTGGAATCGTGGAAAAATAATTAATGGCTTATGCATCATGATTGTGTTCTTACTGTCTTTGCTTGTGAGTTATTTTGGGGTCAAAAACAAGACCACAATCATGTCCTATCCACTATTTCATCACCCGGATTTGGACCTATGTGACATTTTCTTCTTCCCAAAATTGAAGGGACCTATGAAAGGACGGAGATTTGCAACAATTAAGGGGATAAAGCCTGCATCGCTGGAAGATCTCAAGGCTATATCGAAAATTGCTTATGAGAAATGCTTGGAGGATTGGAAAAAGCGTTGGTTCTTAATTTTTGAACACATCTCGTATGTTTTTTATAGTTTGAAGGAATAACATGTAAAAAATGTCAATTCTGAATAAATTAAATGGATTTCAAGTGTGAAATTGTATATGTAGATTAATGGTATGGTCGTAAAAGGTTCTGATTCCTCTTGATAAAGGCTATTTATATTCTCTTTCTGATTGGGACGTTCGGTTACCATACATTTTTTATGCAAATTAATAAAAAAGGATCTGCTTGTGGATTGCATTATGATTGAAAATTCTAAAGGATTTCGGAAAATTAATGGTTCGGTTTATATTTTTGTGGTATGATTAACAAGAGTTCTCTAACTTTTCAACTCATCTGCCTCTTGACGAAATTAGTTAATATGCAGTAATTATGCGTAATTATTAAAATGTATGTTCAAGGGTGTCTAAAAAGTTTCCAAATCCAACGTGAAGATGGCAGGACACGTAAATACAAGAGAAGATGGACAACATCGAGTATCGATCTGTCATAAAAAATTTGTTGTCCAAAATGGCTGAAAATTTGGTGAGTTCTAGGGCACTTACCACCTGGACGAATATGCCCCCCTAATTTTAGGTCAAGTATTACACCCTTGGATTTATCTCAAGGCCATCTACACCCTGACCCCCTCCCCACCACATTTCCCTCTCTAACGAAAGGGGTCGCTTAATATGACAATTTGATGGTCCTTCTTGCATTTTATAATTAGTGATTACTTGCTGATTTACACTCAAAAGTAGCGTCCGCTGAGGGTGGGCTGGAGAGGCTCAAGCTGGGGGAGGTATTAAAGAGTTTTTGTTTTTTACAAGATATTTAATATTTGAAGTATTTTTTTTTCAAAAGAACTAAAATATTTGAAGTTTTTTACAAAAAAATTAATATATTGAAGTTAGATATACCAAATTTTATTTTCAGTGGATTTTTAAATTTTTCTCCCAAAAATTTAAACCTTGAAATTTTTTTTCAAAAATTTTATCTTTCGAGAACAACTGTAGATTTATGAATTTTTTGAAATAATTTTTTTAAAAAAATTTAATATTAAAGGTTTATAATACAAAAATTGATCTAATGATATTTTGAAAAAAAATTTAAACTTTGAAATATTTTGAAAAAAAATTTAAACTTTGAAATATTTTTTTAAACTTTGAAATATTTTTTTCAAAAATTTTATATTTTGAGAACTGTAGATTTATGAAATTTTTTTCTAAAAAAATTAATATTAAAAGGTTTTGAATAAAAAAATTGATTTTGGAATTTTTCTGCAAAAAATTTAATGTTTGAAATTTTTTTGCAATATTTAATCTTATGAAAACAGCTGTATATTTATGAAATTTATTTTCCAAAAATTTAATCTTTTAAAAAGAGTTGTAATTTTTTGAGAATATTTATGAATTTTTAAATTTTTTTCCAAACAACTTAATATTTAAAAATTAATTTCCTTGTAAAACAACTGTTGATTTTTGAAATTTTTTTCTATTTCGGCTTGGGGATTAAATCAAATAAACCCGACTGATTTATTAAATACAATAAACGATATATGACGTTTATAAAGATATATGTTCAACATTTCGAAACACAAATGACGTCATCAATGAATTGTCTCTAAAGCTCCTCTAGGTCTTAAATTACCCACCCAGAGCGTATTTTTCTTTGAAATTGAACCAGATCAACTTATTTGAAGATTTGAAACCAAACATAAGTGTGTATTATTCAAATATTAAATACAGTAGGAAAATCTACCAAAGTATGTTCGAGTACTTAATTTTTGGTGCAATATGTTAAAATAATTAATATAAGAGATGTGTTTAATGTGCCTCAATATATATTACTTATTTTATAAAAATCTCTAATGTGTCCATTAAGTACGGAAGACAAGTTATTTCCTTTTGAGAACTGTAATCCCTAGAGTTGTACAAAGGGTTATAGGTGGATTGATCTTCATTTTAAATTACTTATTATATCAAACATTTGTGAATTTTTTGTAATCTTATCGTCTGGAACTTGGCAGTTTTTAGGAATCTATGGTCTTATTTTTTGTTTAAACATATGTCTGTGCCCAAATAAACTGTATTTATTACTATTAGCTAATATAAAAAAGATTTTCGTTACTATATAAATTTTAAAGAAGTGAGGGGCATGCCTACACATGGCCCACCATTTTGAATATCATAGTATTCAGTTCCACTAACAAACCTTTATAGCTAAAAATAAATGGAATTCCCTCTATTATTTTCCAAGGCAAAAACGTCTCTCAAGGTGAGAACTTCTCAAGGCAAACGTATGGCAAGGCGAAAATGTACAAGACAAATATGTAAAAGACAGAAATGTTTAAGGCGAATCCTCCTGACTTTGTACAAAGATATGATCTTGAGTTATATGTACAGGGAGCGGGGATCAAATTGTCGCCAAAATATTTTTCTACAAAAACAACCCAAAATATACATTTTTTAACTTTTTTATTGAAAATTAAAACTATGACGAGCATATAGGTATAGAGTAGCCATTCATTCGATATAATCACCGTTGGCATCAATAACGGCCTAAATACGGCCTCTGAACCGGCCGCAGGCTCTTCTGACCATCTCATTGTCCATGTTGCCGAATACCTCCTTGATGGAGTCAATCAGGCTGGCCTTGGTGCTATGGGAATGTCTGTTGGTATGTTTCTCGACATAGCCCCAGACAAAATAGTCCAAAGGATTAAGGTTGGGAGAGTTAGGAGGCCACAAATCCTTGGTTACGACGTCATAACAGTTCTCGGTTAACCACTGCATGGAGATTTTGGACACATGGCAGGGTGCTGAGTCCTGTTGCCACGCCCAGGACCTGTCTCCGGCCACCCCATGGATCCAAGGCAGAACCACCTTCTCCATAACATCCAGGTAGACCTCTGTATTGACCTTTAGACCCGTTTCAAACATGTGGGGAGGCATAACATGACCTTCACTGCTGACCACCCCGAACACCATGACCTGTTGTTCTGCTTGTTGACCTTCTCATCTTGACAAAAATTCTTTTCATCAGAGAAAAACCACAGCATCCCGGGCTGCTTTAGGTGCTTGAGCTTGTTGAGCAATTTTGTTGACTTCATCAGCCTCTTGTCCTTTGCCTTCTGGGTCAAGATCTGGCCCACCTGCATCTTGTAGCTCCTGCAACTTAAATCCTCAGATACACAGTCCCTTATTGTTTTCTCATGGCAGCCCTGATCCCTCACCATGACCTTCATGGACCTGGTAGGGTCATCCTCAACCATTTTCTTCACCTTGTCGACAAAGTCGGTGTCCCTGACCTTCCTGTCGGCGCCGTCCACCTTGGGTGCCCTCTTTATGGTGGCACAACATCCCAGGTGTCATCTAGCTTCTTACAGATACGCTGAACAGTCCGTAAATTCACTCCTAAGGTTGAAGCAATCGTTGAATTGGAGATTTCACCTCCATTATTAACCAATGCCATGACTACGGCGGACCTCGAAAGCTCTTTATCTCCTCATATGGTGCCGGCATGATGCTAACTGACCTACGTATTGTCAGCTGTTCCTATTTGGTAATCCGTTTTTATTTGATAATGTCGTCCTCAAGTTATCAAGGTTTAAAGTAGGCGACAATTTGATCCCCCCTCCCTGTATATATATTCAACGAAAGTTAATTTAGTCGCCTGGAAATTACAACAATGTTTGGTAGAAAAACATTTTAACTATTACGACTAGTGATAAGACAATTAACGAAAAAAAAATCGCATTGCCGATCTGATTGTAAAAAAAATTCCCGATGTCGTTTTTTAATTATTTAAATAATAGCTAAAAAATACATTTGGCTATCAATGGTGTCCACACGATTATATTTTACAGGTGGATGGGTTACAATTTGATATTTAATTGCCAAATATCAACAGCTGTTAAGAATAAATAAAAAATTTGGAAAAAAAAATTAAAAATTAATTTTTTTGGTAAAAAAATGCCATAATCCCTAGATATTCTTAAAAAAGAAGTTTCTTTGAAAAAAATTTGAAAAGTTAAAATTTTAATATAAAGTTTTTGGGAAAAAAAAATCACATATCAAATTTTTTTCTAAAAAATTCAAATACTAAATTTTGAAAATTAATTCGAATATTAAACTTTTATTTCAAACAAAATTCCATATTTTTTTTTTTTGTGTGTGTGGGGGGGAGGGTTATTTTTTCATAATTTTGAAAAGTAATGAATAGTGAAGTACTGGTCAGTAATGAATAATAATATTTAAGAATCAGAATCTCAAATTCAACATTACTTTCCGGATCTCGACTCCAGGAAACCCCCACCATTCTCCAATTCCGATTCCAATTAATCGTGCCACCATTAATTATGACTAACTTTGGAGATATTGCAAAAAAACTAGGTGTGTACAAATAGCACGCCTTTGAGCCTTGGAAAAATATATGTATATATATGGTTCCAGCAATGGGTTACCCTTCATTGGTCATGCTAAGTAAGGAGGTAGAAATTTCAGAAAATGGTCGAAATACTTTAAAATTTTTTCAGAAAATACTTTTATAAAGGGTGATTCAAAACGAGAGGTTTTTGGATTGTAGAAATAAAACACATAAAATATTATACTTTGGTCAAAACTTTATTATGAACCGAAAAAACAATTATTTCTAGAAAATAATCTCCTTCATATGTTGGCCGCAAATGACCTTTAAATGGTCCATTCTTTCGCGCCAATTTTCGATGACACGTTCGAGCATTGTGACCGGAATCTCACGAATAACTCTGTTAAACTGTTGTTTTCAATGGATGTAATGGATGCTCTTGATACAATTCGAGTTACTCTTCACCCCAAATACGGCAATTTTGCTTATTTACGTAGCTATAGGGCCAGAAATGGGCTTCATCACTGAACAAAATTTGGCACGGAAAAAACGGATTTTCTTGGCTACATTCAAAAGCTCATTCACTGAACACACGACACAGACGAAGGTACAGCGGCTTCAATTCTTGCACGAGCTGTATTTTGTATGCCTTTAAACCCAAATCTTTCTTCAAAATGCGCCAGGTTGTTGCATACGACCAGCAAAGTTGCTGAGAGTGGTGGTTAATCGATTTTTCACGACATTCGGCTACACTCTCCGTTGTACGTGGCCTACCAGACGACTGGACATCCCAGCAAGTTGCTGCCCCTTCAAATTTTTCGATTATTTTGCGAATTGGGGATTCTGAAGGTTGTGTGGACCATAAGTTGGGTGTAATTTGCGAAAAGCTTCTTTCACAGAACGCTGATTTTTATAGTACAATTGAACAATTTGTACACGTTGTTGTGGCGCATATCTTTCCATGAAGAATTGTAAAACAACAACGTATATACAAAGGCTAATCAAAATGTAAGGTTATACCATAACGCGAGTATGACTGATGTTTGATTTCCACCACGATTTTAAAAATAGATGTCATAGTGTATGAGTGGTTGCATGTTTTCTCAAAATCTGTTTTTCTTGCCCAGCAGGCGGTACGATACATTAAATTGAAAATTCTAGAAATACTGACGTCATGGACTGAGAGGGGTTGCGTGTTAGTCAAAATCTGAGAACCAAAAAATCGGTCCATAAAGGAGACCAAAAAATATTGGTTCAAAATGCCAAATAACGGAAAATATCATTTCATTGTCTGAATCCCAAATTTGTCTAATAAATCACTTAAACCCAAACTGAAACAGCTCATGGGCGATGCTCATGCGATGGTTCTTTTGGTCAAAATTAAGTAGTTTCGGAACAAACTTAGCTTACTCTTGTCTCATGCCCTAACGTTTGAAAAAATTTATTACGAGCCAACCGATATGTCAATATCCTCAGTAACTTCTCTGATAGGGATTCGTTTATCAGTTGTTGACGTGCTTCGGTGTTCCCAGAGTTTGTACTCCTTGTAAACATTTTTTTTTTATTACTCAGAACAGTTTTACCGTATGTCATTGTTAACCTTTTATTAGTGTCTCACAGCACTTAATTTCATTTTTACTCAAAATTTGATGGAAATCCTTTGATCCATGTTTTTCAATAGTAAAAAAATCCTCGAACACGCAAAATAATTATAAGTGTTTTGCCTCTCACAAACAAACCAAATCTATGATTTAGCTGAAATAGTAAATATAAGTTCGTGGTAAGTGAACTAACATAAAATAATATAAAAATCGAGCACACCAAAGATATATTTCCACCAAAATTTGAAAAGTTATCTTACTTTTTGAACACACCTCGCATCTGATTATTTATTTTATAGTAATTAATGTTCACGCTGTATGTGTGTGTAATTCATTTGCTTTGTTTGTTTAATTAAAATATAGATAAGCCTTGTTGACCAAGAAAAAAAAAAGAAAAGAAGTTGCATAAATCAATTTCATATAAGATTTTTCTTTTATGGATCAAATTGTATTTTTTCTGAGAATTAATTTCATATTTCATCAATGATCTAAAGAAATCTCTTACATGATGAAAAATTGATGTTATTGGGATTTTTTATAGAAAATTTTGAGACAGTATATGTCAAATCTGCCTATGAATATGAAACATTTCATTTAATGATATCAGGGGTCCCTCCAGGGCGTGGAATGGATGTGACGTAGGCCTCCCATTATATATTTTTTGTGCCTTTTGAAAGAAAATTTAATATCTGAAATTATTTACTAAACATTTAATTTTTTGGTAAATAGCTATGGATTTTTGAATTTTTTTCCCAAATTTTTTTTTTTGATATTTTTTGGGAAATAAATAAATATTTATACATAATCCTACAGACGCCCCTGGATATACTCCACGGTGTGTTCCGACTAACACAACAAATTACACAGTTAAGATTCAATCATAATTATCTATTGTTAATCTGTGAACCATTATCTATATTGTCTGTTAGTATAATAAAATAAGTCACGGGGTGCGCTGTACATATAGTACTCCATGATGCATATCATAATCTTATTTTGATCTGAGATGTAAAAGTGAAGAATAATATCTTGTTATACTTTGGACAATTTCCAATCATTATTGAATAATAATTCTAAGGCTATCTACCGGGCGCGCCATTGAAATCCGAACACTTACTATTTCAATAATTAATTAAGGTTGAGTGATTGAAATTAATTCGTACTCCAATATATTAAAGCATAGGCAATTAGTTACAAAAGAAAACAAACCTGAGCTCTCTAACCTACGTACAAGTCGAGCAAGTAACACTTGAACGTGATCGACAAATGTCCATTCGCGCAATCCAAGTACTTGGGCGTCTCCAGAACCACTTTCTACGATGTCAACAAGTCCTAAACGTTGGAAAGGAATTATATATTTGTCAAAAAGGCCAAAGCGGACACGGAGGAGTTAAACAAAATAGCCCAGGCCAATCCCCTCTAACCAATGAGGCCCCATGTAAGATATTTCAGGGTTTCACAGCAGACTGTCCAGAGAGCTATAAAAAAAGTGGGCGGAAAAATCACTCTGAGCTGGAGAGGTCACGTTTGACACCAGCAATGAAAGATACCCATCTCCCCCATTGCAAGACTCTTTAGAATGAGCCCTCAAAGCCAATGTTAGTGTTGTGTCGATCCTTATTTAGGACTGATTCAGTTTCGCTTCAGTCCAGTGAAATCCTTCATATCAGTTCTAAAACTTATAAAGTTTGGTCCTTGATGACGTCACTCAACTTTATTTCTTCTTCTTGTAGTACTGTTTGTTCTGATAGTCCAAATTACTTACAGTGTGAAGGGCTGGTCCCAAGTACTGGTTGGACTGGTAGGTTATGTAAACATTATAGTATTACAATAACTCCAACTAAACTAAGAATAGTAAAATCCATATGCATATAGTATATTTCTTTCTCTAGGAATCACAGGGGCGCAAACGTAAACACATCAAGTTCAAGAGAATAACTCCCGAGCGTGCTATCCATGAGCTATAGCGATTCCATTTAGAGCCAGGTATATTCTTGAACTGCGCGTACCATTCCTCGAAGAGTAATTGTCATCAGGACTTAGTTTCTTGATTGAATCTACAAAATTGAGCTCCTGTATAAGCTTGAATAAGAAAAAATAGGTTAGAGTAACCAATTTTCTTAACAATTTCTAGGTTCCTATCTCCTATAGGAAGACAACGGACTGTGTCCCTTTTTATATTGTTCAAAATTGACTTGTAAAACACATGATACTTTTCATACGCTCCATACACATTAAATAAAATAATCTCCAAGCTCTTAATTGTCACATTTATTGCAGGGCATTTACTTTTTCCTGAATATTCCTTTAATAAAAAATAGGAATCGTCTTCTCATGATATGAAAGTGTGGAAAGCTCTCGAGTAACCATGGCTAGTAAAAAAGTATGAATAGTTTCGAGGTAGACAAAGTGTACACTGATTGTGACATGTGGATGAAACTTCACTTCTTATATCTATTAGACAGGCAAAGCAGGGTTACGTTTCATGAGTCTTTTTAGTAATGCATACCTCTTTTTTCGATACTGTCTGCCTTTTGTGTTCAACAAAAGTACCTTGAGACTCTCCAAGATGCAATGCATTAATTTTTAAGGACATTTCTTTGAGTTTTTTTACTACCCTGGACTTTAAGAGACATTAATTTTCTTTCAATTAAGAAAGTCTGGGGGGGGGGGGGTCAAAATTATATTGCATAGTCGATAAAAGTATTAATATTTGCAATTACAAAGTCGTCGATACACAGAAAAGTTAATTTTCTTTGCATAACCGTCATTTAGTTAAACCGTTGTCCTTCGATATCTTCTCTATTGAATCTTTACCCGGACTGGAAGAACTTTTGGAAATATTTTTGGAATTCTGGGGCTTACGTTTTGGAGAAGGCTTCTGAAGCACGTCTTGACGCTTCCTTAACTCAACTTTCCAGTCTTTTCTCAGAAAAACACCGTCTGAGGCTACCGATGAAGAGCCTCATTCATCGTCTAATCTACTTATATCATTTTATAGATCCATACAATCTCTAGCTGAGAGGGAGATTGAATGTATTTTGGGAATTTCAGTACTCTCCTTAGAGGGACATCTATCCGTATTTGATGGAAAGTCTTGCACTTTCTCGTCACTACTTTGTAGTTCATGTGTATTATCACTCTCTTGTAACTCGGGATTCCTTTTCTTGATTCTTTAGGTAATCCAACCACTTCTCATACTTATTGGGACAGCTTTTAGGGAAATGACCTGTTTTATAACACTTTTCCCATGTCTTAGGTTGACTTATATAGCTAATTCTGGGTTTGAAACCTTTGATTGGAAGAAATTAGGGCATTTAAATCACACTTAGGGATTATGCTTAAAGCGAAGTTACCATTATTTAAACCCTTTAATCTCATTTTCCTAAAAAAAAAAAACACATGGTTTTGTACGACTCACAATAGTTCCATACTTTTCGGATATCAAACTAACTTCTTCATTTAGAAACTCTTCATGTAGGGAATGAATTATAACTTTTTTTTCAAAAATAATGTGATTTTCAGAAGAAATTTTACGTTGAGTTTGTAAGCTTCTTACTATTTCTTTGACTCCTCCGTCTTTTTCAGCTGTCTTCCAGATGGCAAACACATCTTATACGTGATCAGAGGCAACATATGAATAGAATGGTCCAGTTTAAGAGTCCTAGAGATTAGGGGTTCTACTTCTTCATGCGGGTTACGCTAAGGTGAACGACCACCATCGATCGTCTTAAGGTCTATTATAATCTTACTTTTTCATAGCCTTTCCGTCTAGATCTTTTTTAAAACATTTAGATAATTATATTGACGATGAGACTCACTTGAGGATTAATTCGTTTTCACCTATTAATTTCACAGGAAATTAGATTTCAAACTTACAAGGAATCGCTAAAACAAATCTAAGGGTTCCCGTAATTCTTGCAAAAACAAAAACAAATATAATAATCTCTTCACTTCTTCTCTTGTGGCCTTGCTCTCTTAAATGGGTCATTCCACGTCAAGTGTACACACTTTTTTGCAATTCTCTTTAATACTTTACTGATTACTGCATCATACCAATGCACGCAAAGGTATCGTTGTTCAAATAACACACAGAAAAACCATTCTGCACAAATGAATTCCAGCCATAAAATGAATTTATCTTTGAGCGTAGAATCCAAAACTGATTTCAGTTTTTATCTCAGTTATCTGATTTCTAAATTATTTGATATTATATTAATTCGGGACTATTATCGTTCAAAGTCATCTTGACCCTTTAAAACAATCCTCAAACTAAAAATAGAATTAATAAAACTCATGTAAAAGTGTTTTTTATGACTAAAAAGCGTTTGTATTGATTCTATATCCTGTTCTGAACTCGATATATTCCATTTTTAAGCTGAAAAATGATGAAAAACGACACTTTTCTTTAGACTCTTATAATTTATTCATAATACACAGTAAGAAAAAGTATCATAATTATTTTATTGAAAATATTCATTGTAAAATTAAAATAAAACAAGCAATATAAATAATATACATCTCCAAGGATTTTTGTTTCATTTCATATTTTCTAAGTGGTCCCATTTTTAAATATTAAAAATCTCTACTCATCTGGAAAGGATCACTATATTGTTTCGATCCTAGTATCTTATTCCCAAGGAAGAACTCCACTCTACTCCCTTATGAGGTCTGGTAGTTTTCCTCGGATGAATTCTCTGCCTGTCGCCCCTCGTGGAATTTGACATTCGAACATCTTTTGAGATGGATAATCAAGATAGAAGTATTTTTCTTCAATTACCTCGATCTACATTTGAAGAGGCATGACGTCATAAATGGGCAATTGAATTTGAAAAAAATGCATGATAATGTTACCTATTGTGCTCGTAAACCCTCATAAAAAATGGGATTAATACATAATGGAACACAAAACCTTGGAGGTACATATTTTTTAAATAGATCTGTTTAAAAAAAAAAGTAAAGATTGCATGTTGTACTATAATATAAGCTCTGATATTCTTCATCACTATGTATTATGAATAAGTTACAAGGGTCTAAATAAGATTGTCGTTGTTTATTATTTTTTAAACATTGTTCATAATAGAACTTAAGTCGAGCCCCATATTTTCTGTGTCAAGTTGGAATCATGAGTATCCGTCCCGATTTTATTAAAAAAACACGATTCCTGACTCCAGCAATGGTTTATACATATTTCAATTCCTAGAGTAAGCATATAATCTCGGTTAGGAACTGGAGAGGATTCAAGAACAATTGATCTCATTTTGGCCGAACTAGTAAAATAACAGAAAATAGGCTTATTGAAATTAGATCAGAAGCCGAGGATCCAGAAGGTTGACTTTATGTCAAATTTCATATTATGAGCCAATCAGAAATTAATTGACTCCTAAGCCCGGAGGGTAATGACCCTTTCATAATTAAAATTTATAAACAGCTAATGATGATTGATAAATATATCTTATTTTTTTTCCTTATCCGTAACTAATAAAAATTAAAGAGAATTTTGTTCCTTTGTTTTTTTTTAAAGTAACTCGAATTCCTTAATAAATAAATATATCTAAATCAATGTTGATAATACCTTATCATGACGAAATTATTCCACAGCAAATTTGTTACAGGGTGAGGACTCAAAAACTAGAATCTTCTTCGAGGCTGCCTAGCCTCGAAGATAAAGGTCTGAATTTTGTTCTTGTCACCATTCGAAAGAGCTCAGAAAAAGCTACAATTTGATATTTGTTTTGTATTTGTGCGATCAAAAATGTCTGAGTATCAAGCAAAATTACAGAGGGTGTACGATCTTCTCGGCGCACAAGTCGATTAGTGGAAACTGTTTTGAAAAGGAGAAATGATCCCTTCTTGGATGAATCAAGAGATCAGGTCAAGGGAACCTTCAGGACCAAGCATGGAGGTCAGGGCATGGTCCTCGGCATGGTGGCATTTGACGGAAGCAAAATCCCACCCTACTTTTGGAAGATAATGACAAAATGCTGAGAAGGGATTGCCGAGGGGAGCTTTTCAGCCTCAGGCTTGTTGGCAGCCTCGAGGGATTTAACACTATTTTGCCAACGAGAAAGTCAACACGGACGTCTACTACAAGTTCCTCAGTTAGCATGTCTTGCCATGGTTGAAGAGCACGTTCCCAGGTACGACTATGCGTTTACACTAGTGGTCGTTTCAGCACACATGTCCAAGAAGGTGCATCATTTTTGCAGAGAAGGCATGGTTTGCCTTCTGGATGGCAGACTGTTGGCCTTCGTACTTACCCGACGTGAACCCATGGACTTTGATGTTTGGAGAGTCTTGGAGGGCAAGACAAACAAGACTTCTCACCTCCCTGTGCATCTGTTCCTCCCCGTATTGAAGCCATAAATCAGATTGGAGGGAGACATATTGAATAAAATGTGAAGAAAATTGTTAAAATTACCAACTTTTCCGTCAAAAGTTTGCTTTAAAAACGGCTTCTAAAGTTTTCTTATATTTGAGTCCCACCCTGTACATTTAGCTGCTTTGATTGTCATTTGAGCAAATATAAATATATTGATCTATAATGATTTTATATAATTTTGAAATGTATTGATAAGAAATATTCGAACAAGCATATATTTCACTTTGCATCTTATCTTCTTAATTAGTTGAAAAAAAGAACGCTCTTCATCATTTTTCTATTATAGTTTGAATATTCTTGGTTTTTTTCTGAAGAAAGTACATACAATAATAGAAAATGGGTATGTTGTCATAGTTTTATAATACAATAGAAGTTCCTGTACTACAATCGGAGATAACTTTGACCTCGTCGTGATCTTGAACAAATGTATTCTGACGATTTTTTAAAGTTTTATTTCATAGTATACGAGGATGGTCTGAAAAGTGTCTGATTAAACGTATAGATGACAATACTCGTAAATAAAAGCTAGTCACATCTATCTAGCATCTGTTGACTGTTACTCACCAAAGTTTCAGCCATTCTGGACGTGTAGTTGCTATACAACAGTCGTTTAAGTGAGTTGATGTAGTCTGTTTTCGTAAAAAAAAAAAATTTATATATTTTTGTAACTCTACACACACACATTTTGCTGGAGTGATGCTCCCATATCTGTTATAACTTTGCTGGAAAAACAAATACAGATTTTTTATCCCTCTCAAAACACTCACTCAAACGAATGTTACATAACAACTGTCCGTCCAAAATGGCTGAAACTTTACTGAGTAACGTTCAACAGTTGCCAAAATAGATGTGTCTCGCTTTTATTTAAGAGTATCTTCATGTTGAGGTAGGAAACTCTTCAGACGACTCTTGTAGATGGTATTACCATGTTCATATTGAATATGACTTTAATTGACTTCATTTCTCCCACGGAATGCTAGGGAGGCTTTGATGATGTCCGCAGAGGGGAGCCTTGCTCCCACATGCTTGTTGGCAGCCTTGAAGGAATTCCCACTATCGTGTGAGGTGGCACAGGTGCTCCTCCCCAACTCCACCTAGACATGTAAGTCAAAGGGGCTTAGATTTGGGGAGCTGGAGGGCCCAAAGGCTGCCATATTCTCCTTCACCCATACTTACAACTCCTTGGCGAGGTGCATAATCCTGTTAGAGCAGATAGCGCCTTCAATTTCTCTTCTTGTCCATCCAGGGCTTCACCTCGGACATCAGGACCTCCAAATAGATCTCATTCTTCACTCTCTACCTTGGGTTGAAGAAGTGGACCAGGGTAATTTCTTCAGCTTTGCCTTGAAGCTAAGAGTCGCTTTCTTCACTTGTCACCATAGACTTACTGGAGCTCTGGAATTAGGGATGTCACAGCCTATGTTGAGCCCCACAAAAATAACTTTTTAATAACCAGGTTTAGGTGTGTGTTTGTGTTCAAATTACTAAAAGAACAGCTCAGTTAAATATGAATGCGATCTCTACTTTTACGGTATACCTTTCTGTGTATGCCAATCTCTCTTTCTTTATCTTCTTCTTTTGTCATGGTTTGTTTTCTTTTTTTTTCTTTCTTCCCCTTTTCCCCTCCTTGTTTCCCTTTCGAAAATGAGATCAACGCCAGGTACGTCATGTAAGGTCCCTGACGTCTCTTCCCGTACTTCTATCCTTGTGATCTATCTTGGACTTTCTTGGTAATATTGGCAGAAGTATCCAGGCTCTTAAAAATCCTCCAGACTGTGTTTCTGGGGTAGCCAGTGAGTTTGGGGACGTGAAATATGTCGGGTCGAAGCTAACAACTGACGCTAAATGAAAAAGAATGGCCGCTTATTTTATTTGTAACTTAACCTCTTCAATCTGCAGGGGAAACATCACGTGGGCGTGATGCACTTATATGGGATTTCGATAGAGTCAAAGTATTTTCCAATTGTAGTTACACGAGTCTGTATATACAAAAAATTTAATATCTACAACCTATATTACAGAGTCCATCGACGAACCGAAGAAACTCCCCTATCCCAAAGCCGTTTTCTTCATAATCACGACGGAGTTTTGTGAGCGTTTCTCCTTCTATGGAATGAAAAGTAACCTTTTACTAATGTCATTTCTTAAAACCGTCTAATGATAATTCATTTTAATCGTGATAGCCGTCCTGGTATTGTTTTTAAATCAAGTGCTAAATTTCTCAGAGGATACCTCCGTTGTTTTATATCACGGATTTAATGGACTTTGTTATATTACACCAATCCTTGGAGCCATTCTTGCAGATTCTTTCTTTGGAAAATTTCGTACTATATTTTATATTTCAATTCTATATGCCATTGGTCAAGTAGTTCTTACGATTGGTGCCATTGGGAATGGGGCCGAAGGGATACCTGGACTTCCTGCTTCGTAAGATAACCTTTCCATATTCAGGGGCGTTCGCAGAACTATCTTTTTTTTATATGTGTTTTTTTTTGTTTTGTTATAAATGACAAATTAAAAAAGCATATTTTTTTTAAAGACAAAAACTTTTTGGAAAAAATATACATTTAAATTTTTTTTGATCAAAGTTTTGTAGAAACGATGATAATTTTTTATAAAATTAAAGTTTCTGCAATTTTTGCTGAGCTCCCCCTCCCCCCTTCCCTTCAGATTAGATTGTACAATCTATTATTATAATTGAATTCTTGATCTTTCTACAAATATCTAGTGCGATGTCTTTTTTGGGATTATTTCTAATTGGCGTTGGAACAGGTGGGATTAAGCCTTGTGTAGCTTCCTTCGGAGGAGAACAGTTTCAAATGCCTGAGCAAGAGGGACATATCAAAACGTTTTTCTCTATTTTTTATGCAGCTATAAATTCAGGGAGTTTAATATCAACAGCTTTGACACCAATGTTTCGACAAAATGTGTCATGCTTTGGTCAAGACTCTTGTTTTCCTTTGGCATTTGGTGTTCCGGCAGCTCTTATGGTGGTTGCATTACGTAAGATAAATCTTTTTTAAATTAATGGAGCGATGTAGCTCAGAGGACAATGAGTTTGTGAAAAATTATTTATTTAAACTAAATACGCGTGGGTTTGTAGAGGATAACGAGTTTGTGATAAAATTATTCATTTAAACTCAATACGCGTAGGTTTGATTGATGGTCCTCCTCGAGAAGGAAATTTATATTATTAGAGTTGTAAATTGTTAGCATTTTCGGTATGATAAAAAAAACAAAAACAATAATTAGCATGGCAAACCTAATCATTTGAAGAATGAAGTTACGAGCAAATTAGCTGTCTTGAAGCTATATTTAAAAGCGGCAAGCAGCTATATGATGAAGTAAATAAAAGAGGCGTACGCAGGGGTGGGCAAAACTCCCTTTAAAAAAAAAAGAATTTTTGCTTTTTTTCAAAAAAAATAATTTTTGGTCAAAAAATGAAATTTTGTCATTTTTTCCCCAGAAATTTCATATTTCAAATGTTTTTTCTCAAATTTTAATTTTGTTCAAATAACAATGGATCAAAATATTAAACTTTTAGAAAAAAAAATGTCCAAAATCAATATGCATATATTTTAATGTTTCACTTCAGTTTTTACTATAAAAAAAAAGTAACAATTTTGTTATTTGTTCATGAAGTTCCTGAATACATAATAAGGAGTCGGTATCGTCCATAAAGATTGGATCGGTATCGGCTGAAAATTTGGTATCGGTACATCCTTACTTATGAGTTATACTTCATCAGTATAATTACATCGGACATATTAAAAGACTATTTAAAAATAATATATATATTTTTTTACGAATTTTAATTTTCTATAGTGATATTTGGCTCTGGAAAGGTTTTAAATCTTTACAAATTGAAGAATCCAACAAATAATATCATTTTGGACACAACTTCCTTTTTATGGGTAAGTCAACCCTCTTGTTCTTTGTTTGCTATTATCTACAACCAATGGCTTCCTTTTGATTTAGTATTGTACCAAAGCCCGTTTTACAAAAAGTAAAGAGGAAAGAGAAAACAAGGGCTTCTTAGATCTGGGAGAGGATAAATATGATCCTTCTTTTATAGGTAAGCAAAGTAAATAGGGTGTTTGACTTTTTCACATTTTTTTGACATGTATGACATAATTTTTTTTTTAAATTTATAAATGGGTCATTCTAATTAAAATCAATTGAAAAAAAAACAAAAAAACATTTTTTTCAATTTTGGCACACATGAGTTAAAAACTCAAAATTTTTCGATAATGGGCAAAAACTCATTTTCTTAGCTTATACAATAAAATACGTCAAAAGGATAAACCAATTATCTATTAAATTGTTTTTTTAAAAGTAGATCGATATTTTCAAAAACATTTAAAATAGAGGAATTTAAAAATAGGGTGGGTGGTGTCGAGGTCAAAACCTTAGGAACCTCTAAATCCTGAACTGGAGGGCAAAAAGGTTAAAATGGTTGATTTTGTATTTTTAACTAATACTAAAATATGTGCCAAATTTGGATAAACATTGAAGAAGCCTCTATATGACCCATATGTCAAATTTAACAGAATTTCTTTCATATTTATATATACCAAACTTAACAGATAATTTTAATAACAAATTAAGACAATAAGATAAACTATAAAATTTGTAAAATATAAGTTTTTAAAAACATTTTATTGTTATTTTTTTTTGGAAGAGTCAAAATTTGACCGCAAAACCTTTTTTTAGAAAATTTTAACTCGTCTACATTTTTTTTTGATCATTCAGAAGAAAGGATTTCTTTTAAATAATGACACAAATTTGACAACAAGGTTTAAGTTAGGGGGAAAGGTGTAGTAATGGGTTTGAAACAAATATGGTAGTCAGGGTCGTTACTAAATATGTGTAAAGGGTATATTGGCTTTTTGACAAATCTTTGAAAAGTTTGATAGAAAGTTTTATCATATTTGAATATACCAAACTTTACCGAGGTTTTTTTTTTTTTTTTGATAAAACTACAATATTTGACAAATTAGTTTAAACAATTTTATTGTTAAACTTTTTTGGAAGAGTCAAAATTTGACCGCAAAACCTTTTTTTTTAGAAAATTTTAACTTGTCTAATTTTTTTTTTGATCATTTAGAAGAAATGATTTTTTCAAAATAACGACACAATTTTGACAGCTAGCACGTCTCCTCTCTGTAGCCACAACCCTCATACCCTATCAGCTTCAGGCATGTGGCTACGGAGAGGAGGCGAGCTAGCCTCTCCCCCTGACTTGCAGCTTTCTTTGAGTTTTTACATTTTAACAAAGAGTATGAAATTTGACAACCTTAATTTTATTTACCTATGTTATTAAATGGACAAATTTTGACAAAATAATTTCATTTTTTGCCTTCATTTCGTAGTCAAATTTGTTGTGAAAAGGGTTTTAGGTAATTTTCCCACTTATTTTTTCTATTTTGAGATTTTGCATCACAGCACATTCCCGCCTTTGGATGTTTTTATATCATAGGTTCGTACTTAACTTTTAGTCTTTATTGTTGAAGCATTTCCTTCTTTGGATCAATGAAGTTCCGTACATTTCATCAGGTATCGAATAAGATAATGACTATGAGTAAGGTACTACTAGTCAATCAGTCCTTTCGAAATAGACCCATGATTTTGGATCTGTGACTCCCTTATTATTTTCAAATTTGATTCATTTTTCAAATCTATATATTGCTGAGATATAAGCGTAAAAACTATTGATTGAGTTGGAACATACAACATTAAAACAGCAAATAAACATAGAAATAAAAAAATGCTAGAGGCGAAAATGTAGACGGTATAAAATAACGAAATGAACGATCACGGTGTAAAAGACTGCATTTGTCTTTTACACAACAAATTTGATATTGAATTAATCGAAATAGTTAAATAAAATCTATACATAGATTAAATTTGACAAATTTGACTACGAAATTTTTGTCAGGGGGGAGTTACGTTGTTCAAAGTCACTGATTAACAACATTTATATATATATGTTTTTTTTTTGCAGATGATGTAAAGTCCTTATTTAACGTTTGTGTCATATTTTTACCGTTTCCAATCTTTTGGGCAATTTTTGACCAACAAGGATCACGTTGGATCTTTCAAGCCACTCGGATGAACGGGGATGTCTACGGATTTCAAATCCTTCCCGATCAAATGCAAGTCATCAATCCCATTCTTATCCTGATCTTCATTCCTCTATTCGACTATGTCATTTACCCTATATTTGGTAAGTAAATCAACAGCTTACATATGAAAAAAAGTATTACACTATGTGTGGGCACCAATTCCCGCATTGGGAAGACCCTTGCAAAAAACCCTTACATTTATTATTGATATGTAAACTGAAGAACACACAATTAAAATCTTCAACAAACATCTGTTTGGTCCTCTAATACAAGAAAGACACAATTTTAGATAGTATAATAACGATTTAAAGCCTCATTTCGACGGGAAAAATGTCGGCGTTATTGTACAACTTCTTGAATTATGACCCTATACAACAAAATGAAGGTTTAGGAGCACACGCAGGCGTAAACCTACATTTACTGTTGTCATATAAGACGTAGAATACGAAAAACTTTTATCACTACAGGTTTGGCCTTTAAAGTGTTTTTTTTTCAATCAAGTTTTTAGGGTATAACTACAATTCCGTGACATATTTCGTCATGAAAGAACTATGTAGATGAAAATCAAAGTAAATAAAAATTTGATACTTAGAAGCGAATATCTTTTTTTTTTTTTTTCAAGTGATTTATATCCTAGCTGAAGTTATAGACTATACCTTACATTTCAACTTAAAAGAAATTGTCTTAAAAAAAGTCGATTTTAATTGATTTTTGCTCAATTTAGTTTTAACATTTATTTAGGAATTTTCATCAAATTATTTGGTTGGGTTGTGTTGAATACAGATTACAATAATATTTCAGGGGAAAAATTGGAAATTTTCAAGAGTTTTTAAGTAATAATATATACTAATATGAAAAAATAATTTAGATATAAGGTGCTTAAAACAAGTTTATAGATGCTTCATATTCAAAATAATTGATAAATAAATCATATTTAATTTTTTCTTCAGACTATTAATGTTATATATGTGAATACAACCCAACTAGCTTATTTCACTCAATTTCTTAATAAATATGAAAAACTCTCTGATTGCCTCCATCAAGGAGAGAATGACCAACATACAAAGAAACTACCTTGTCAATACCTGCTCCTCCTTTCGGGCCTGGATCCATGTCATGAGTGATGCTGGAGATAAATACATCAAAAGATATGACCTTAGTCCCAATTGAAAGATTTTTGAAAAATGCTTCCACTTGATCTTACCACCCTGTACATTAGGCTGGGTCGTACTATTCATGTATTGGAAAATCAAAAACCGGTAGTGTTTGGGGGGTCATATCTCCTTCCCAATGAAGTCATGGCCGTGCTCACCCACCCACTTCAGCTACCTGTCTGAGACATGACAAGATGTAAAGTCTTGTTGGAAGACACAGGGCCGATCTCTAGCAATTTGTTGGATGAAAGGCAACACAATTTCCCCCATCACCTCAGATGGATTTCTGTACTGACCCTCAAATCAGGTTTGAAGATGTAAGGAGGCATACCATCCCCTCACTTGAGATGACCCCAACTGGTGATTTATCACCTAGAGACGTAACTTTAGATCCATTGGTATCCATCGATTACTGTACCTGTTGTGGGCTTTACCTTGACATAAATTCTTCTCGTTAGAAAAGAACCAGAGAATTCCACTCTCCTTCAAATACTTTAATCCCTTGAACATTTTTGTAGGCTTAAGTAGTTTCCCGATTCTTGACTTTCTCACTGAGAAACTGAGTAGTTTACATCTTGTAGCTACTGCATCTTAGACCTTTGAACACACCGGCTCTCACTGTCACATTCATGGTACCCAACTACCTTAGAAATAAAGCTGAACCTTCTTGATGTATCATCATTGATCATGGTCCAAATTTTTGGATGAATTCGCTTGACCTGAGTTTCTTGGCCGACTTTTTTGCAACTTACAACGGATCTGTGATTATCTGTCTTCAAAAAAAGACTTATGAATATTTTGTACGGTATGAATTGGGATACCAGTCACATTAGAGACCTCTCAATTTGAAATGTCCGAGTTATTGTGGACAAAAATCATCAACACAGCGGAAAGGAGTTCCTCCCCATTAAATTCAATCTTCTTTATATCTGCAGCAACTGAACTGCCCAATGATGCTCAAAACTTTACAAAAGTTTCATTTAAATTAAAAAAAAAAGAAAGGATTTTCTCCCTTTCATTATTTTTGGACTATTTTTGTACAATATTTAAAAATACAAAGATTTTAAGAACGAGTCTATTAGATATATATTAACATTAGTACAAAGTACACCAGGCAAGCCGAGCTGATGATTTCTCATTTATCTAAGGCTTTCATTTAATTAAAAAACAACCTTAAGGGAGATTAAACTCTTCCTTTTGATATGAACTTTGCATATATTTGTATATATAAATATCATAAGTAAATATACACATTTTTAAAAGTTTCAGCGTGAAAAGAAATGAAACTCGAGGAATTCTTGTTTACCCTTTAAATAAACTGTCCTATCTTTGTTCAAATATTTTAAAGTTATATATAGTTTGTGCATCAAGATAAAAACAGTCTTGAACAAAAAAAAAACAAACAGAAAAAGAAGGAAATTCTAAATGTTTTCCAAAATTTTTTAATTTTTTGTCAAAAAAGTTCAAAAAGTTAATAATTTAAATTTAATTTTTTGTATTTTTCCCAAAAAATACCAGGTATCTAAGACAATTAATATCTAATAAAACTTTCTTTTTTTTTCAAGACAAATTCAAAATCTTAAGAACTCCTCTTCAGCGTATTGTTGTGGGTGGAATCATAGCAGGACTTTCCTTTGGCGTATCTGGAGTTGTTGAATTAAATTTACAAGTATTCAAAACAATCTCTCTCTATATTTTATATTTTTTTTGGAGAGAATTTTGTTCATTAAATTCTTTTTTATCTATAGAAAACCTATCCCAAATTACCAGAGTCGGGATTCTCACATGTTACACTCTATAATGGACTCACTGATTGCAATATTGACAGTTTTAAATTTACTCCTATCCTTGGAGAAGGAGGAACTCAAATGGAGGGTACTGACATTCCTTCTGGAAACTTTTCAATCCTTTTTCTTCAAAATGGAAAGTACGAATTGGAGACATTTAAAACATCATGTGGATTGGGTGTTGAGCCATTGGTGATCAATGTGCCTCCAAAGGATGTGAGTTTTTTATTATTACTTATTATTGGGAAAATCCAGTACATACTTAAGGATCTGCTCTTACGACTATTAGTCTTTGAGTCTGTGATTACTAGAACTAATTTAAAAAAAAAAAATAATGATTAAAGTTAAGTTATGCCATAGAAGAATGAACTTTATATGTGGTTGGGACAAATATACAGGACTGAAATGGACTGGAATAAGACTCAAATGGACGGAAATTCAGTTTTCAGTTATAAATAATTACGGACACAACAATATTTATTGCTATATGTCAATAATGAGTTAATATACGTTCAGCCTTTGTTGATCAATGTGCCTCCAAAGGATGATATTTTTTTATATTATAACTCGTGTTGTCTTGGTCCTTATTTATTTGGTCAGTCCAGTCCATATTTAAGGACCAGTCCTAACTACTGGTGATCTTACCAGAACTAATTAAAAGAAAGATAATTATTAAAGTTAAGTTACGTCATAGAGAACTGAACCTTATATATTGTTGGGAATGATATGCAGGACTGATCTGGACCAGACGGAGACTGAAATGGACGGGAATTCAGTTTTAATTTATAAATAACTACCGACACAACAATATTTATGGGCAAATGTCAATAATGTGTTACAATACGTGCATGGAGGATGGTTCTGAGGAAAATTATCTCTCAATATATTGCCTTCAGACCATTACAACTGCAGTATAGCAGGGGCGTGTGAAGGGGGTGGCATCATCCCAAATATCCAAATAAAAGTAAAAAAAAAGTTCTATAACTATTTTGTTACAAATTTTTTTTAGATTTTGTGTATCACTGTAAATTTTTCAATTTTTTTCAAAAAATTTTATATTTGAATTTTTTTTTGGAACTATTATTAAATTTTTTTTTTTCAGAAGAATTTAATTTTTTGTGAACGGCATTGAATTTTTTAATTTTTTCTCGGAAAAAATTATTTCCTGTGAATAGTTACTGAATTTTTAAAATAAATTTTTAAAAAGTTTACTATTTGAAATTAAATTTCAAAAGGTTTAAAATTTAAAATTAAATTTTTAAAAAGTTTACTATTTGAAATTAAATTTCAAAAGGTTTAAAATTTAAAATTAAATTTTTGAAATTTTTTTTAGAAAAATTTAGCTTTTGCATTTTTTTTTGCAAAATAATTAAATTTTTCCAATTTTTTTTCGGAAAAATTAAATTTTTTTGTTAACAACTTTAGATTTATGAATTACGTTTTGAATTAAATGTAATATTTGAAATTGAATTTTTTAATTTTTGTTTTACAATAAATTTAATTTTTGTAAATACCTATAGATATTTAAATTTTGTTTTTGTTTAAATTACAAAACCTGTTTTGTCAAAAAAAATTTGTTGCTGCAGGAAATTGCCCGCAATTGTACTACATTTTTAGTGATTCATCTGTCCCTTCAATAGATGGGTCTCACCTATTTAAGGATCTGTTGGTAGTTTTCCTGTGTATAGGTAGAAAACACTAAAATAACCCTTTCAATTTCCCAAATTGTACCCCAGACAGACATGATTTATCTAGGTCAATAGTGGAACCTTGTGACAGGTTAAAAACCATCGTCACCGCGGCAAAGAACCACCTATAGAATTGCCTATACTTCAGGTCAAGGAGTTGTGCAGTGTAAACATGGGGCCTAAAGGAAGTTAAAAACCACTACAGCCTCTTCATGAAACATAAAATACCCTTCTAATGTCACAAATTGAGCACTAGATAAAAAGGATTTGTGTAGGTCAACCATGGGACCCTGTGGCAGGTTAAAATCCACCACGACCACTTCAAAGAACCCCCTGTAAAATTGTCTCTGCAACAGGTTAACGGTACTGGTACAGTATAACATTTGGTTGCTGAGGTAAATTAAAAAACCTAATTGCCTCTTCAAGAACTAACAAGTACCCTCCCAATTTTTCAGTACATTTTTACAATTGAAGTTTGGAGGGTCGCTAATAAAGGAATACAATTTGTCTCCAAATGACAAAACTATCTAATGATCCGTAGATACAAATGATCGATTGGGGAATCAATAGATATTTAGTTTAATTGCAGGCAATTTTCTATTAACGGAAATTTTCTGATAAAATATTCCTGCAAGCAATTTTCTATTAAGGGAAATTCTCTGATAAAATATTCTGGCGGGCAATCTTCTTAGAACTGTTACAATATGAAAAAACCTTTTTTATTTCAAAAAAACTTACTTTTAAATGAGTTTTTAAAACATTATGTCAAATATTTAACTTATTCAATACTTATCTACAAGTATGACGCCTCTTGTTAGTTAGTTCATGTCAAATATTGACAAATTTCTTATTTAAACATATTTTGCACTTATGAGTGCAAAAAGTTATTTTTATCTTCTTTTTGATCTGATTGAAAGATAGACAAACTATACTTTATTTATATAAAAGATAATTCCCCCACAATATCACTCCATTTCTCATGAGGACATTCATACATATCTACTCAATACTTAGATGTTATTTTCACGAGAATAAAAACAATAATGCCAATAACTTCTAAAAATAAAAAATAAAATATTGTTCATGTTGTTTTCAACAACATAAAAACATGAACGTTTCAAAATAGTGAGGATTAACAATTTCAAGTTTTACTTTCTCTTTCTTTTTTTTAAACCCCTCAACAAATAGATCAATTTTTCAAATCTATGTCAATTACTAGGGGAAACAAATTCTTAAAAAAAAAAAGAATATTTATTTTTTTGTAAAATAACCTTGCCTAAGGTAATATCAAACATGCATGTGTAGGAGCCTTGATTCCGGATTCACATCGATCAAAGAGTCCCTACTGTTTCATATCCCATTCTAATCTAATTTTTCAACGTGACATATTCAGGTCTCATTATTTTAAATTCAATCAATACCAACTGGTTATCTTTCCACGTACTCTAATACCAGTCTAAGATCTTTGAAATTATTCCTCAATTTCATTTATTATTTTTTCCCGGCCGCAAAAAAATAACAAGATAGAAATTTAAAAACAAGATATAACGCGTATAAACCGTTATATGGTTAATATGATTCACAAAACATTACCTACCCACGCTTGTTTCTATGCCTTATATACCGAATGTTCCATCAAAATCTGAGCACTTTGAATTTTAAACTACAACAAGATTTCATTTATTAATTCATTACAGAATTTCAACAAAAGTAATACTATAAATAAATGTGTACCTGAGCACTCTAAATAATTAATGTAGCCGCCCTTAGCGGCAATGGTGGCTTCCTGGCGGGGAAGGATGGCCTGTCACCCACTGGAGGATGTATTCATTTGCCATGGTGTCCCATTGCTTGCTGACACTTGCATTGAAATGCTCGTTGTTTGGATGACAGAGGCTGCAATCAAAGGTGTATTCAAGAGGTTTAGCACCAGGGCTATAGGGGGCCAAAAGTGTCAAAAAAGAGTTCAAAAGAACCCAAAAGTGTCATTCAAAAAAGTTTTCCAACGGAGGAGATGGGGTTCTTTCATTGTTGGTGTCAATAGTGGCCTGTTGGGAAACCACAAGATATCTTGCATGTACCCTTAAAAGAACCCATAAGTGTCATTGAAAAAAGTTTTGGACAAAACCTTTATTTCATGTACAACGTTTTGGACTTTTTAACGGCTTAGACGGTGGTCCTAGAGACACCCAATTGCATTGACTACGTGAATGCAAATTCGTGGATTACGTTCAAGTCTAATTTTCTGGACTTGTACGTAAGCTAGAGAGTTCCCAGTTTGTTTTGTAACTATTTTTTTATGTTTTAATTTATCGGAATATTAGTTAATTTCTATCTCCGCAAATTCTTTAGTTATTTTAATAGTAAGTGTTAAGAGATCAAATGTACCACCCAGTCAAGTCATGATCCCTATATTATTATTATAGATAAATATACACCTCTTTTCATTTTCAATATGACTCGTTTAGCTTAAGCTACACACACTCGCTGTTAAAAATAAGTCATCCACAGACAGACAAACTTTACCTTATTTATATGGATATTCATCAAAGTCCCCAAAAAAGTTCCTACAGTGAGATTTCTTGTATTATCTTTTCAGATAGAAACTGATTCCATGCGCAGAAAGGAAGACTCCATGTCAATCCTTTATACAAAGGATTTTGAAAATAGTGGAGCCAATTCTAAAATCATAGCTCTTCCAAGTGAGTATCGACCCAAAGTTGACAAATCGGAGAATGGATTCCCATATGTAAAGTAAGATATTGTAGAACTAAGATACTGAGTGCAATCGTAAAAATGTCAAGTATGATAACCTAAACTTTAAAAGCTTATTACTTTTTATTTAAGTGACGTAACACAATGAAGTGGATAAAATAGGTGTAGCACAAATTAATAAATTATTTTTCCTATGTACGAGATGGGTGTTTGAAAAGTGCGTTCCAAGTCTTTTAAATGGGACTACTAGTGCGTATGCAGGTTATGTTTAGTAAGTAGCATCTCTTAGAAGAACACACACCAACTTTCAGCCAGATTGGTGGGTTTCTTTCTCGGTGGCATCCGTTTGAATCCAGTAGTGTCAACAAATGAACGAAAAGGAATTTCGTGTGTTGATTAAACATTACTTTATGAAAGGCAAAACGCTTCAAGAGACTAAAAAACATATTATAGGGACTCTGCACGTTCGATTTGAGCAGTTTATAGGTGCTTTCAAAATTTTGAGAGTGGGGCAAAAGGCACAAGTGATGCTGAACGTTCTGGGCGTACTTTTGAGATTACTACTAACGAAAACATTAATAAAATCCATGATATGGTGATGAATGATATAAGACTGAAGGTATGTGAAATGGCTAGTGCTGTGGGCATCTCCAGTTGGAACCATATTTCCATTAATTTTGTGACTACAACTACTGAGGTGTGAGTTGGTGCATTGTCGTGATGGAAAATGATTTTTTTGTGAGCAAATGTTCGGCGTTTTTCTTGCAGCTTGGTTTCCAAATAGACCAATAACGATGAAATATATGTACCTGTAATAGTATTAAACCTTTTCCAAATATTCGATGAAGACTATTCCAAACAGAAAGAAATAAACCAATTTGGCTGAGGTTGTTGTGTATTCATCCAAGAGAAACTACGTATCAAAAATATCCTAGATACGCGATAGTAGTTCCATCTCTCTGACCATTCACAGACTTTCAAACGACCCTCGTATGGCTTTAGTAATGTGTATATCAATTTACGATATATGACGTTAGTACGCTACGATTTCGTCCTAAAACCTGTTTAGGCAGTTTTGTGATTGTTAAACTCCGTGACCGTGCCTCCAAAATTTTTCCCTGTCTCTAATTTTGCCTCTTACATTATTGGAGTCGGTCATTTTCCCTCGAGGAAATTTTGCTGCATGACATATTCGCCGGACTTGCACATTTACAAAGTGTAACATAAGTATATACGGCATCCTTCAACTGTAGAAAAGGAGGGAAAAAATAATGTAAAACTCTGAATATTGTCCTGACATTATTTTTGAGTCTTTGTTGCTGTTTGTAAGGTACCGCCATTCTTCTGCCATAGAGGAAAAAGATAAGGTAGATAGTTAATAGCAAAGGGACTAAAAAGGAAAAAGGAGACAAGTTTGTTTAAATAAAAAGTAAACAAAAACTATGTATTTAAATTAAGTTCAAGATTCACGGAACCTCGATCAAAAAATATAGAATCTAAATACCCTTCGTAGATGATTAGGATTAGGTATTTTTGTTTTAAAATCACTTTTATAATTTTTTATAGCATAATTAGGATTCAAATCCTATAAACTATGGTTGTAATTAATAGCTTAGTGTTCTAGTTAAATCATAAGAAAAATACATGACCTTGTCCGAAACGTTGACTTCTATTAAATTACATAATATGAATCTTAGTGAAAAGACGTGATAACAACAAACTGCGTCAAAATAAGTTCAAAGTGCATTTACAAATTTTAGACGAATCAGAATTAGAGATAAGAAAAACTATTCTTGATTGATATACTCTTTCCCTTATGGTCTCTTTAGTTAATATTATCAATGATACTATACTATATTTTCTTGTTTGTATCAAGATATATGGTCTTGATCCCTAGATAAATATTATTTTTCACCTCAGGATATACAATGTAGTTGTCATCACTTTCAATTTCCTGTCCTTTGAAAGAAGTAGGCGTCATTTTCACTCTATTTGAGTCTGGGACACACATGGCCATCACATTGGCAGGATATTTTGTCTAGAAGACACATTCAACCTCTACTGTTGATATTATAAGCTGTCATTCCTGCTGTACATTTCATCCGCCGTGTGAATCTTCTTGTCAGAGACATTATTAAGGAGCACTCATTGTGTTCGAAATGCATCAGAATATTCTTTGCTCCTTTATATCTTTCAATGTTGTTATGAGAAGGTTTTGGAGATCTGACAAAATATTTTCGAGCATGATCTTCATGCTCAGCTTTTCTGATCGCGTTCTTGGTCACATTAATATTAATAGTCAATAATATCTCTCGGTGTTTATGTAGGATCGAAGATTTCTGCCCAGTCCGATCCCATCCAGTCTATTCCCCTTGTTTGGTCTTTAAGGAAAGTAAAAATCATACCTTGTGACGTTATTTAGGGGCTTTTTCCTTTTTTTAATTACTCTGTCATACAATAGAATGAGTATTGTATGTTTGCTTTATTTTGCATTATAATGAAAGATGATTTTTTTTTGTAATATATATGCAATTTTTCTAATAGATATCTCATATATCTTTTTTCGGTTAATTTATCATTAACATTCTTATGAAAAATTCAAAAGATCGACAATTAAGGCCCAGTCCCAAAGAGTGACAATCCTCAGTATTGGTGGTATGACTGGACTAGACCCAAAAAATTAGGACCTAGACAAGCCCAGCGGCTAATTTCATCATGTTGATGTGGGACCTTGGCCTCCAGTATACAGATAAAAATTAGCATTTCGCTTCATTTTTCTCTGTACTTCTGTGGACCAATTCAACTCCTAATTCAACCTTTCTGCTATATTCTATGCACTAGAGGTGGATTCGGGTTAGGCTTGAACCCAAAGTTAGCCTTACGAACCTCATTTTGCAAAGCCCAAAAAGCTCATGGCCCGAACCTTCCAGCCCGGAATTAATTTCTACCGTAAAATAATTCCCCACTAATTAATCAAGGATATCATCCTTTATTTGACACCTTAAAGGGGCGTCCCCAGGGGGAGGGCTTTAGCCTCCCCTCAAATAAAGGATTTTTTTCTTTTTACATGAATATTTGATATTTTTAATTCCTTTCCAAAACATTTAATATTTTCAATAATTTTTTCCCAAAAATTTAACTTAAATTTGAAGAAGCTGTAGATTTTTGAAATTTTTTGTTAATAACTGTGGATTTTTGAAACTTTTTTTCATAAAAATTAATTTTCTATTAATTGTTATGATTTTTTAAAGCTTTTTCCCAATACAAAATTATTTTTCTGGAATATCAATGAAACTTTAAAATTTTTTTCCAAAAAATTTCGATTTTTTAAAATTTTTTGGGCAACTTTAATTTTTCAAATTTGAAGAAAAATTTAATCCTATAGACGCCACTGCCTTATAAAAAAAATATATGCTTAAGATGACGTTTTGATCATTTGTAAGTTCAAAACATACGAATATCTTTTTTAGATAGTACTTTTATATATATATTTTGTACCGACATATATCAACATATAAAATGTCAAATCAACTAAACTACAATTTTAGAAATATCAAAAGTCATAAACACATTGATACAACTTTATTAATATCTAAAGCTTCAAAATTAATGCCGTTTTATTAAAGTTGATTGTGTTGTATTTGACTTCATGAATTAGCTTTCACATACTGATGTTTCAAATATATTTAGCTCTCATGAGTATACTGGACTTGACCCAATATTTTCTAGCCGGGTCTGCCTTTAATATTCACCAAGCATATTAGAAATGTCTTTTTTGCTCAAATGTGCATGAAAGTGAATATAGATTTTTTGACTTTTTCTTTGCTGTTAACTTCTTATAGTCAAATTCATACAAACTTTTTTTTATGAAAATGAAGCTTATTTGTTTGAAAAATAAGGAATATAAAACAGATTCAACAGATATTTTACCCTGTTTGCTATCAAATATGAAATAATTTTTGCGTACATGTCATATATGTAAATTTACTAATATTTATCCTCTCTCTCACACACACACCCTCTTTCACAGATTTTTTTGGAACGCCAAATCAAATGATATACAGAGTGTTATGTTGGAACCAAAGGAAGAAAACTCAAATCATGTCCTCAAATATTCAACTTCCTCATTGGAGCACCATGATGCTGCACCAAGCCGTCTCAAAACAACTGGAGATTTCCGAATATGTGTTGAAAAAGCTGGGAGTAAAAAGGAGTGTCTAATGGATTTAGAGATCCTCTATGGTGCAAATTACAATATTTTCATACAGTCGGAAACGGACGAAACTCTCGTAAGTGAAGAAAATAAGTCCTTTTATTATAACTTTTTTTTTTTAATTAAATACAGGGTATAATGGTTCATAAAATAGTGCAAGAGAACTCAATTCATCTCCTTTACTTACTTCCACAGTTCATTTTATTGACAGCTGCAGAAATTCTTTTTGGGATCACGAGTTTAGCCTTTTCATTTACTGAGGTACTTTACATACACTCTATTAATCACTTCAAAGCTATAAACTAAGGGAGAAGTGAAGACCACATGATCAATATATATTTGGCCTAATATCATTTGCTACGTGACAACTTTTTTGTCCGCTAGGGGAGCTATGAGTATAACGGATATGTAATAGGTGAAAAGGAAGGCTCTGGGCATTTTTTCGCTTTATTTTGACAATAAAATTAACATGATTTAGATGGTTCCAAACGGTTTCTGAGCTAATCTTTTGTTCCTGAACAAGGGAATAAGTGCTCACAAGCACTTTGTATGTCCAGAACGGAATTGTTGGAACCCCCGCTTTGCTGTTGCATTCGATACCGTATTGGGTTCATCAACAGCTCTATCTTTTGGGCCTTCTGCTCCGTTTTTCCACACCTTTTTGTAGTGGTACTGAAAAACGTATCGAATTTTCTCTTTTTTACCTCCATTTTGGAACGTTGTAGCTCAACGCTAGCTTATTCAAACACAAAACTGTAAATGAACTTTTTTTAAAGTATATATGATATGTTGTGTACAAGTTACAACTTGTATTAGGAAGTTGTACAAGTTGCAATTTCTTCGTTTTAATATATCTAATTACGAAGTACAAGTTGATAGAATATCATTTCATTTTGATCTATTCAAATTACGAGGATATTTTGGGGTCTCTGAAGGATAATATATATTTTGGGGGGTGGGCTGGTGAGGGGGAGAGGATTTTGGTTTTGGATTTCTGTAGCTATTTACCAAGAAATAATTTTCATGGAAAAAAAGAGTGAAAAATTTAATGTTATTGATAAAAAAATAAAATTGAAGAATGAAATTGTTTGGAATTTAAAGTTTGGAGTGTTAAATAATACATTTTTTCGAAAAAAAGATTCAGAAATCTATAGATATTTACAAAGAACTAAATTTATTTGAAAATAATTCCAAATATAAAATTTTTTCGAAAAAAAATCAAAATTCTATAGTTATTCACAGAAAAATACATTTTTTGAAAAAAAATAATTTATTAAATTTGTTGGAAAAACAATTCAAAAATTGCTATTTCCAATATTAAATTTTTTGAAGATAAATTAAAAAATCTCTGGCTATTCGCGGAAAAATAATTTATTGACAATTAAATGCATTGGAAAAAAAAACTTATCCCCTTAAACCATCCCCTGCGGATCCCCTTGATATTATCTATTATTTATGTCCTACAAAGTACTTTTATCTTTTTTAATCTTTATTAAAATATGTAGTAAAAAAACTACACTATAAATATATCAATCATCCATGTTGGAGTATTCCATTATTGCATGATCATCTTCTCAAGTACTTTAGATCAGTGGTTCTTAACCTGGGTTCGATCATACCCTAGGGGTTCATAACACATACGATTTGTGATGACACGCTCTACTTGACCAATTAAAAAGGGTTTGGTGAATGTTCATATGAAACTGGTGGGGTTCAGTACCTCCAACAAGATTAAGAACCAGTGCAGTCTAGATCCTTCATTAAAAATGAATCATCTATTTTTTTGGTTGGAACATGTACAATTTGCTTATACAAGTTACAAATTGTACAAAATCATAACTTGTACACTAAATAACAATCCTTAATTTCCAGTCTCCAGATTCCATGAAGGCCGTACTTATGTCAGTGCGGTTCTTGACAAACGCCGTCGGTAATATATTTGATGTCATCATTATTTCTCTTTTGGAAGGCGTTTTCTCGAGTCAGGTAGAGTATTTTACAATACAACGGTTGAATTTCAACTTTTTTTTCGAAGTTCGATGACGAGTTGTGCAGAAAAATTATCTAAGCAAAATTTAATGACATTTATGTCATCTTTATGTAGGTAGAAAATCTTGTTCAAAGTTTGAAAGGAGACAAAAGTGTTGTTTATTTCGACAATAAGTATAAAATACAGCCTTATTTTACACCCGGTTCATCAAATATTTCAAACTTTTTTCTCTGTTTTTGCTCAATAAGACAGTTTTAGAAAAAAAAAAAAAAAAAATTGTGATACTTTTATAGTTTAGATAAATATCCATCAAAACTATTCAATACAAAATAGCTAAAAATGTATTTTTAGATATATATATTAACTAAGTAAAGTGTATGTGCCATTTCTCATAATTTGATCGAATTGTGCGACCTAGGGAAGACCTCGTAGGACAATCCACTTTATAAGTAAGTCATTTTCATAACTTATGATGACCTTTCCGTACTAGTCGTAATCGAAATTCGAAAAAAAGTTGAAGATCAAACGGGTCTCTTGTACAAGTTAATTAATGAATCCATAGAAATGGTGTAATCTAAATGTGTGTGTTTTTTTTTACAGGCATATGAAATGTTTATATTCATGGGTCTGATGATCATTGACATGGGCTGGTTAGCCTGGTTGGCCAAGCGGTATACATATACCAATAGAAACAATGATAAGTTTGATGTTGTTTCCATATGTTCTGTAGAAGATCGTTAAATACATATTAATCTAGATTTTTATATCCTATTTGACATATTTATAATTTGGTTGGAGTTGCTCCAAGTTCAGAGATATTTATTAGTCATTAAATATAAACAAAGTGTGATTGTATTTGAGCAGTTAAGTGCTTTAAACCTATCTCTAGTAATTGTTATTAATTCCTTTAAAATATGAATATGGTTTTTCTTTTATTTTTCATTTTGTTAAAATGTCAAAAGTGCTTGGTCAAAATCCCCCATCATTTAATCAATAAATACAAAGCTCCACAGCAAAACCAAAACCCCATTAACTTTTTATTAGAAAAGTATATTGAAAAAACTTTTAGCATTCAATCTTGGCAAAAAATAATCAATAAGGACGCCTATATCTTCTATCAAAGACTCCACAAAAGGCCGGAACTTGGTGGAGGCTGCCACAATATAATTGCAGACATATTGGCCAGAGATCAGGATGGGAAGTGGGCCAAAAGGTTTTGCTCTAGAATTCATCAATGTGCTCCTCGCAGAAGTTCTGTGTCTTGAAGACCGTATGGCTGGAGTCCCCGTCTTGGGCATGTTGGGGTTTTAGTATGTTACTAAACAGGTTAGAACGTCGCTCTGTCTAGCACTAGGTGCTGTAGAAGAGAATCATTATTAAGGGAGGATCTACCAAGACGTTTTATATTTAATGTATGGATTATTAGTTAATGATATAATATAATATAGTTGTGTAAATAAGATAATAATCAGTCGTTATCATTATTAGATCGTTCTAAACAAAACGGGGTCCACACATTGCTGTTCTCAGTAAATTTATACTTCAACCAGGGGAAAATTTTCTACCTCAGGATCTTACAGTGTTCTCAGCCAGCCCCGATTTTCTCATTGGGTTTGAAGAAGAAGGGATTTATTTTCTTCCCAGCAGAGGCTACGACTTCCAAGCACATTGTTTAGGCCGGATGTTTGGTCTTGAAGGTGACCTGGAATTCCTCCATTGATACTTTTATAAATTTGTTGTCTCTGCATATCAAAACCTGGTCGACCGTAAAGATTTTTTTTTCTGAGAAGATCTTCACAGTCGACTCTTCTAGTATTTAAGGACTTTTTTGTATTTATCAAGCCTTCATCCTGTCGGTGAGGAGATGTCTTGGAGTCCTGAGAAAGCTCTTTAGACTGAGGATATCATGAACTGCCCGCCTTATGGTGATATCCTCCACGTTGAGCTTGTCAGCCATGTAGTTCATTCATGCTGTTGGATCTTCGTTGATTTTGGCCTCCAGGGACATGATAAATGTTTCATCTCGCTTCAAACCCTTTCCTCCAATTCCTGTTTTCCTTTGGACTCCTTTATTATTTTCTTTGACCACCTGGATCTCCGGAATTGTTGTTTTCCCAGTCGTGCCAACAATGTCCGAAATTCTTTTTGAATCAATATCTGCGCCGAGAAGATCCAAATCCCTTTGCCTTTTTGACTCCTGTTCACTCATTTTTCTTCCAATTTGGATCAAATCAAAACAGTGCCCAAGAAAAACAACACATGTATTAGAACATTGCTTTAGATGTCACCTGAAACCTTTAATATGCTCAAAAGCCTCAAAGATGTGAGAATGGATATTTTTTTCAAAGAATTATCAATTATCGTGAAAACGGTTGAGATACAGCTTTTTGTGTTCTAAATTTTTTTAAGATGTCTCAATTTACTCTTAAATATATATTATTGTCCTATATGGAGAAACATATTTATAATTTTGGATATGATGCAAAATAGTTGAAGATAAAACTTATATAATACATATATAACGTACTGCACGCCATCTTGTTATAGTTTCTCTTTCTTTTTTTTTCTAAAAAACATACAAATTTCAAGACATATTTTCATTTGAATGAATTGATAGAGTACTTTTAGATTGACAAATAGTTTTTTTTTATTAAAAAAATACCAATGATGAAGTGTATGTTTAGAGTACCTTTTAAAATTGACATCACATCACATAAGCCGACACCACATCACTCACATAAGCCAACATCACGTCACCCTCAATGACATCTCGTCAAACCTACATAAGCCAACATCATGTCGCCTTACTTAACCTGACACATCATCACCCTCAAATACACCCAGTCAACCTCACATAAGCCGACATCCACATCTGCCTACATCAACCGACTAAACTTCTAATTCAACTGAAAGAGTTTCTCTCTTCATCTCACTGTCCCAACCTTCAAGCCTCCCAACCTGCCTCTCCCCCTCTCAGTTGCTTCTCCTTCCTCGTTACTGCGTGAATTACTTTGTAGCAGAGGATTGAAGATGTGATCAAAAGAAGAAAAAGGGTTAAGGAAAGATGGGATAGTTTATTCTTGTGCCGGTTGGCGTACAAAGAGAGTTGCTATTCACAAACTATTGGGTTGGGAACGCATTGTTGGTCATATTATTGTTTTCGTGTTATCATAATATTATAATTATCATCCTCATCTACTTTATTTAATTGACTAATTAAACCATGCCCAGTTTTGATATAATCATGTAAATAATTGGTGGTCCATGCATTGGTTTATCGTCTAGAGAATCACTGAATATATCTCTTAATTCTACCATGATTTTATCCATTTCTTTATTCAAGCATTGAACTTTGTTCACTAAAACATTTGGAAACCCTTCCATGATGACTGATAATTTTTTCAAATCATCTATACCTATAAGAACCTCTCTTTTCATGGACAATGTAATTATAGCATCAACCATCATACTTTTCCACTTGAATGTGTAACATCCGTTGACTTGTGGTAGTGTAAGGAAATCCATTTTCTCTTATATAATCATACAAAATTATACCCTTGCTCGACCCTGAGTCTGGCAATGCCATAACCTTGAAATGTTTCAAGCATCCTTTGAGACTCGATTGAACTTTCAATTCCATTCTCTTCAAAGACATCGATCTTTTGGTCTGATTATTATAAAATTTTGATGATGAATAACGTTTTGGACTGTTCTAAAGCCTTGACACATCCATTTTCAACTTTAGAAAAAATGGAGTAGCACCTTGTATATTTGGACTTATTTTCCCTCTCTGACTAACATCAACTCTCTTGTAAAAGTGAGTATGTTGAACGAGCAGGGGAAATTTATCAGTTGAATTTTGAGTATAGTAACTCTTGAAACTTTTGAGCCATTCAACTAACTCATGAGATTACGATCCTTTGTTTAATTGAAAGAAAGATAAAAGTTGTCAATATGGATAGTGTTGATGCTATTAGAAGGTTTGGGTGGCCTATTTAAAGTTGGTTCAACTAGTTGTTCATTCAAAAACATAATATCTAAGAGGTTCTCCAGCGTCTCTTGATATTTGGTATTGTATTCCTCTAATTGGGTATTGTAAATATCTGTTCAATCTATGTCCATCAATTTCTTATAATGTTCCTCAAATGATTCATAGGATTTTTGAAGACTAATTCTTTCTTCACTAGGAATAGTTTACCTTCCGAAATTTCCCGTACTAACATGGATGGACACAAACTGTTTTTGCTATTGACAGCTCTTGTAACTTGAGCCTTCTTACTTGATGATCACTTCCTTAATTCATCACCTCGTCCAACCATTTTCACTTTGATTTAGTTTTCAAAATAATCTACTTTTTGCTTTATACACTTAAATAAATATATATTAATTATATGAGCCTTTTCAAAAAAATTCAAAACTTTTGTTTTATTGTCGTGAAACTTTACAGTAAATCGGCATTTTCTAACATATTTAATTATAAATGCTATGGATTGGGCACTCATGTAAGAAAATGTTTCTTAATGGACGTGCACATTTATAATGCAGGCGTATGCAACTATAAATTAGGGAGGAACATATTTTATAAATGTAATAAATATCCCATCAATATATTACTTATACTTTAAATCTATTAATGAGTCTTGAAAATAAAATTTAAAAAAAAAGAAAAGAATAAGAATCATTTCCATTAATGTTGGGGTATGTAATATCCCAGTTTTCTAACAGAAGGTTAATACAAAATAAAACTTATTGAAGTTAAACTAAAACCCAATACTCTTTTGTAAATGAAACTTGTATTATTGACTTCTTCAAATGAGGATTTGCATTTATTTAATTTATCTCACGACTGCTTGTAGCAGATCTAATTTCCAAACATTCTTCAACTTGTAAGAGTTACTATGTCAATTTTCTATTTCCTTAAGGTCAAATGATTGTGGTAAAAAAAGGGCAGTGCTGGTAATATTGTTGCATATTAAAATTGTTGAGTAAACTATTATTTTAAAACATCATTATTAGTAATTTGATTATGAGTATTTTCATTCCAACTGTTTCAAATTCAGGGAAGCAAACGAATAAATAATAAAAAAATCTATCGCAGCTGCTTCCCTAAGCATAATTAACTCTTTCAATATCCAAAAATACTATGCCATTAGGCTGTACATGCGTAGTGCTGTCCCCCAAGGTAGTTAAACTCCCCAGACGTCACGTTTCTAAACATTCAGGATCCCTTCTAATATGCTTTTATTCAACTCACCCGATGGGTTGTACAAGTAAATTGCTAAGCTCCAATTTAATTATTTAAAAGATATAAAACGGATCTGTAATTGGATCCCAGGGGTTCAGCTGCTTAACCTGTGAGCTGGGGTGTAATTTTGGATATTAGAAGGGATACTTGATCCTCAGAGATGTGGCGGCATAATAATTTGTGTACCGAGATGTTCTTTGGATTATTAGAAGTGTTTCTTGATGTTGAGGGACGTAGCAACGAAAAAAAATCAATTGCTTTGGACCACACTGTTCTCCTACACAAGCCTACACTTGCACAACCTGAGGGCTGGCTGTATTTTTGGATATTCGACGTGTCCTTTAATGTACAGGGAAGCTTCTGCAATGGCACAAATATGATATGATCAATACGTGCAATGAAATTGTACAAAACTATATTGTCTTGCAATGGAATTACTCAGAATCATATTACCTAGTATGATATTACTTTTGGATGATATTATCCATAAGAATTTTGTCTTACATTGAAAATGTATACCATGATTTTACCATGCAACGATAGCACCCAAACAATTGTGTTCAAAACTTTTTTATAACAATCATTTGACAGGAAACCCATATTTCACACCGCTCTAATTAGAAATATAATTACAATGTTCTCCTGTCAACCATCAATAATTTATAAATAAAGAATACTTCCAATGTGCATCTTCTCACGCTCATCAACTTTTTAACAAACACGAAATGCATCAATCAATCACCTAGTAAATAAAATCATACATAATTTCATTAAAGAAACATACGTCTGCGTCTCCTTATGATTACTAATAAATAACTTGGGAATTAAAATATAGCTATTTTTAAATCTAAAGTTGAAGAAAAACTTTTACTTTTCAATAACGGTTCTTGTGCAAATGAGCGTTGCAATTTGTATATAAACATACTGCTAAAATGCAGTTATTCGATTTTTTAGCAGTCTGTTTGTGCAGACAATAATGAGGAATAAATAATAGGATTTGACAGGTGCCATACAGCAAAATTAGTACAACATAGAGTTTTTACTTAATTAACTTTTGCATCAGTGTAGGAATGAGCTTTTTGTATCTCATTAACGGCGTGCCTTCATTTCAGCAACGTTAATTTCTGCGAGTTTCATCTAAGCAAAACTCATTTTAACAACTAAGACTCTTTTTTTTTGGATTTTATATCAGCTCCGACAGCTTCTGTGTGGGGATTGACAAAACTTGTTGAGGTGAGTGGCACTTTGATTGATTGGTACTCGTAGAGTAGGATCTTTAAAAAAGGATATGCATTCTCCGATCATTATTTTTGTCTAATGTTGTGATAGTACAGTGTGTGTGGTAAAATCATGCACGTAACTTTAAATCAATCTGGATTCCTTTAGGTTGAATATTTTCAAGTACTATCAAGCGTTATGAAAAGTAAGGACTCTTCCGCTTAATATATAATAAAATCCAAAACTTCCAAAAATCAGTAGTTATCAGCATGGAGGCGAAAAGGCAAAATGTGTCTGATTTGCTCCACGCTCAATTGGGTGTCATGGAGATCATGAAGATCCTGGGTGTCTTGAATTCTTATTTTTTTACAAGATCATGTCCTAGTCCTTTATCAAGAAGTACAACAGCGCCTTTATGCCCAGAGTGGAGATCATGGTAACAACAATAGGGAATTATTCCGAAAAATAGAAAGATTTATCACTTAAGAAGTCTGTAATAAAGACTTAATGTTCTACTTCCTTTCATTCTTCAAAAATTTTACGCTATTTGTTTTTTTATCAAATTATACACGATTTTACATTTATCTTAAGATTTATCTGTACAACCTTGACTGATAGGACATTTTTGACTTTGTTCAAAATTATATGTATTTTGTTCTTTTTAGGAGAAGGTTTCTAGGAATTTGTGACGGTGGTTTGTGGGAATAGGGGGAAGTGCTGTATTATTCTGTTAACTTCGATTGAATAAAGATATATTCACCATTCTTAAACGAGAAATTTAACTATACATATATGCAATCCCAACGACGCTTTGCGCCTAAACATGCGTATGCCTTTAGACTTTCCGATCCTTCATTGAGGCAAATACTTTACTATTTTTACTAAACTACCTATGTTTCCATCTTAACAAGATGAAAATGGTGGAGGAACTCTCCGAACGTGATTGCGCTTAACAAAAGAACGTGAATGAGGCAATTCTTCAAAACGTTCCAGAAGAGGCAATTGTTTACTTTAGTCATGAAGCACATTTTCATTTGACTGGATGCGTCAAAAACAAAATATGCGATACTGGTTTGACAGTAATTAGGCCTCAGAAAAATAAATGCCTGACTTTTGGTAAAACTGTTAATTAAATTTACTCAACCTCGATCAAAAAATATTGTCGATCAACGAAACGCTGAATGTACAAAACAAACATCTACTGACAGAACGTCCATCGCAAAATATAAAATACGGGCTTCTACGGGTGTTTTGATGTTTCCCATTCATACATTCCCCCCTCCCCCCCCCAACTCTTATATAAAACTATCTGTAAGAGGCCCTCCCTAAGCCCTTCTACAACCTGAATGCTGGGACTGTTTTTGGGTATCACCATATCCCAAAATGGGAGGAAACCCCCCACACTATTTAAGGAACAACTAAGTTCCCCTCATATCCGCTATTTATCCCAAATATTAGGGTATAACTATTTAAGCAACCATTGCCCATTTGACATTTTGTCGTTCGACTTTCTGTCGGTGGACGTTTACTTTGTTGATGTTGTGACCTACTGCCATGTATTGTCTCTATTGAAAATTCTTTGTTATTTTTCTTGTAAAGTTTACTCTAAAAAAATGTTGCTGAAATTAATTACGCTTAAAGGATGCTTGCCAAGATGTATAATTGTTTACATGAACATTAGTAAGATGATACTCGCTGAAATTAACGTAGCTCAAATGAACAGACACTGAAAAAAACAGTGGTGTTTTTTTCTGAGACAGGAAAAAAGGGATTTCCTATGCATCTAAAGAATAATTCATTTCAAATCGTTTGCAATTTTGTCTGGCCTCATCTTCCCTTTACCTAAAAACTGATTTTAATACAAATGATGATTAAGTCTGATACGAATACTACTCTAAAACGCCACTTATTCATTTAGCTTCCTTAAGACAATAACCCCCCCTCTTTTAATCAAGAACAAAAAATTATACATCTTTGTGTATTTTGTATAAATTATATTGAAAACAGTCAACACATTTTTGGGTAAAGTGGTGAGGCGGCCAACTCGATTTGTTTAAAAACTCAGAAAAATGGTTGATCTGGATGGTGAAGATCCACTCAGGATAACTTCCCGAAAGCCTTGTGAACCATAAGCGGCCAATATCGTCAGAAGTGCTGCTATGTATAGGAAAAAAAAAAAAAAAAGAAGCGAATAATCCAGATCAATCGATCAATGCAATTTCTGACAGCATCAACGTAGTGCCATGTTCAACTCTCCATCGTGTGATCAATGAATACATAATATAATATGTCAGGAAATAAAATCACAAAAGTACAATTTTCATATTTTTCTTCTTTTAACATCACTTTTTGATTTTGAATAAATTTAGAAAGCGTTTTTATCCGTATAGTTGTTTTTCAAGACGTCATTCACTTTTTGATTTGTAAGTTAACTCCCTATATAGTCTCTTTCAGCTAAACAAAACAACAATTTTTTGCATGTTGGATACGAATACAGTTGTGAAGAGAATGGTAGTTTTGTGGTACTTCATGTTCTCATTTTTATTCAAAATCCAGAGGCACAATGCTGTTTCTTTTTCATTAATAGACCTACGGCAGTTTTCAGCCATATCATATCCCTCTTCCGTGTTTCAACTTCTACAGGCGTTTGACTGGCATTATACTTCATTAATTATGATAACAGGAGGTTGGGAGACAGTCCTCTCCCTACTCCTTTCTAAAAATCCTTGGATTATTCCTCCTCGCTGGGGCAACTAATATACGGTTCGAGCCGGGGATCTAAATATGCCATACAATTTAATTCATCGATAGACCGACGATAGTATTTGACCACTTTATACCCCCTCTTCCGTGTATAAACTTATACAGGCGTGACATACTTCTGAATAATTTCCTAATCAGCAAGGGATCTTCCATTATTATAGCTGAATTAACATAATTGGACATTTCTCCTTTTGTCTTCTGAGGTTATTTTTAGGCTTAAGTTCATACAGCAGTTGCGAAGGGGATGGTAGTTCATTTAATACTGACTTTATTATGGATCACCACGTCGTTATATAGCTATACATTTGGAGAATACATCAGTCACACACCGTTTGAACTGGGCTTGTATTATTACATCTAGAGGAAAACAGTTCCATGATGTATATTAGATGTAACTGATAAGTAACTCTAACCCTCTGTAATGTGTGACCACCTCGTGGCCAACAATAAGCTCCCTTATATGACACCCCTATTCTAAAAATAATAAGTCTTTTACCCCCTTCTTAAAGAGGCACCCATGAAATGATTGAGCCTCCTAGCCCTAACAGTGTGTGCACCTATAAAAGACTCATACATACACACATACGTAGATTTGTTGTACTACGCCATATATGAGTTAATTTATTATTAATAAAATATCACTACTGATAATAGAAGTTCGTATATAAATATATGCAAGATTTATGCAAAAAAAAAAATGTTATTTATTGAGAAAATACATTTTTTTTCTTTTGTTTTACAAGGACTAAATATATGACAATGAGCTAAGTCAGAGCTAGAAAAAAGGGCACTAGGCTCTTTAGCCTTAAACTATTTTGTCTCAGGGTATTTCCCTTTAAAGCCATTTTATCATAAGCCTCTGTAGGTGAGAATTTTTTTTATTAAGCGGTTAATGAACCGGTTAAAAAGGAAGCCCCAAAGGGAAAATGTATAATGATACTTACATCATTTAAATTTTGTTTCATTTATTCAACTATTTCATCCATTTTGCAATTGTAAATATCAATTGAAATACTAAATGTAAAACATTGAAAAAAAATAAATCCTTATTTTAAAATAAACAGAACAACAAAAGTTTGTGAAAAGCAATAAGCATATCATTTGATCTGCTTATATTTGAAACAGTAAATTTGTATCTTTGATAAAATTGCATAGGGAATGTTCATGCCTTTAGGGGAATTTCAGAAATCATATTAGTAACATTGTTCAACAGGAAAAATATCCTCAATTTAATAGAATTGGATACCCTGATTCCAAATATTACCTTATTATTTTCTCTCAGAGCCTTGTGCCCTACAGAAAAAGGCCATATACTTATAGTTATTTTTAAGGTTCAATGTGTGTCTGTCCAGGGAGTGTACTCTTTTCTGCATGTGTTTTTATACACTAGTAGAAATTTAATTAATATATACCCCGTTTAAAGTTCCACTTTGTCCCTAAATAAAATAATTTTCAAATATGATTCCCATTTGATTAATTAAAAAAAAAAATGTTATAGTAACATAAAACAAGTTAAGATTAACAATATAAATAGCTTTTGAGTTTTAAGAATGATTCAATTCGTTCTGATATCCCAGCACCTGAGTCAATATTAATGAAAACACAATAGATCATTGTAATTATTAGTTATATATATACAAAGTACTTCCTTTATTACTCTTTTTCTCCTAATTTTTCATTTTTTGGCAGTCTTTGATTTCTTTCGAATTATGCAGACTATTCATAACTTTAATATAATTTAAAAAAAAAAAAAAAAATCAAGCAATTTAGAAGCAACAAAATTCAAATAAATTAAAAATCAGCCAACTTGCTATAAAAAATCCATGTCACATGATTTTGACACATCCATAATTCCTTTAAACAAGATATAAAAACATTTCTAGGATCTTTATAAGACAAAAGACAATTTTTTATAATATCTCAAAGAAAAATAAACTTCAGTAAATTATAAATATGAAATACTGTCATAAACATCCAATCACTCGGTCTTACAATTCCACCCCTATTAATTTTCTTAAAAGAACAATCAATAATTTGATAGCTAACCTTTTTATCCATTAAAATATTAAGATGAGCTAAGCATATTCCTACGACATTCATTAACCCCAGGATAGGCTTTGCAAGAGCCATTGCTATGCCCATTATATTTCAATGCTTCTTTAGCAGAATCATGGAGTTACTTCAATGATAAACTGACTTTGGTCATTTCAATAGGTTGAGGAAATAAGACTTATTAAGAGAGTTGATGATCAAATTTTTTCTCTAGGCCCATTTCTTTCTGATAAATTTCAACAGCATTGTGAGAATGAGCTTCAAAGTGTTCATTATGGTTTCCAAAAGATGGAAAAAAATGTTTCCTATTTATAAGGTTATTGTAAAAATTATTGAAAATATGGATTGAATTAAATAATAGGAATATCTTTCTTTTGAGATGGAGAACGGATTTTCAATATGCATTGTGTTAGAACCATTTCCTAATTTGTTCTTTAAAATTAATGGTTGATCGAATGTTTTTGAGTTAGGATGGGGACTGGTGTATATCTGGCGTCAGTAACAAGTTTGAGGAAACATTTTTTCATGACTTTTGAATCAATTCTCGATAGAAGAATCATTGCAACTACGTCGTTATACCTACCTAGGACACTTTTAAACATAAAAAACAAGATTGTTTTGGTCGATTCATTATCCTTATATCAGTAGAGTTTTCTGCAAAAAAAAAAAAAAATCAACTCTTTGAGCAGAATACAGCTCGTCTTGGATGATATAGATACACTTCTGTCCTTAGCATCGAGCGAACCTATTTTACAACTCAAATAATCAGATGTTGAGTTATTTATTCCTGCTTCCATTGATGAAATGCTCGTGAGTCTTTTGATGTGGTTTTCTGAAGGATAAACAATTAAGCCAGATAAAATTATTTTTCGATATAAAGTCGGACATGTTGTTTGCCATAACATGGACGTTTCTAGAAATAGTTGAAAATATCTCCGCCATTCGGAGATGTTAAATGAAGAAATAATTGGTCTTGTATAAATTCAAGATGACTACTTTTTTCCTTGAAGTTATGGAGGGCATCTTCTAAAATAAAATACTAGGCCATTTCTTCCTTATAGCTACTCAAATAAAATAAAATATTGTTCACATTCGATGCTCAGGTTCAAGTTCATAAGCAAAAATATTCACTTGAATTTGGTGCTTGAATTTTAACCAGGACAGCAGCAATATATTTTGCAAGAACTAAAAAGTAAAAATCCATAGTTATATATTACATGTAGGATTGTGGAGTCGGACTTTTAATAACAACATAAGACTCCACAAACATTTAATAAAGAGTGAAGTGTGACTCAATCATCAAAAATAGTGATAATTCAAATATCAATGATACTTTGTAAGTGGTGTAGTAAATAAATAGACACAAGACACGGCTGTATGTATCATAACGACTGAATAAGCTCAAAACCCTGGAGCCCCTTACAAAAAGTAATTAATAGGTCCAATGTTCACCCATCCTCCGCAATGGAATTGCTCATGCCATCCAGCCTTCTTCTCCCCTTGGACTATGGGGACTCCACGTACTGTTGGTCTGGCCCTGGGATTAGAATTGACAAATTCTCTGATAAAGAAAGAACTTCACATAATAATGAAAAACTTACCCAACTCCTTTAATTATTATCTAATCACTTCTAGTAATTAACTCAGGATACTCTCAGGATACTTTTGTAACTCAGGACACTTTTGTGAATACTTTTGTTACTCAGGATACTTTTGTAACTCAGGATACTTTCGTAACTCAGGATACTTTTGTAACTCAGGATACTTTTGTAACTCAGAATACTTTTGTAACTCAGGATACTTTTGTAACTCAATAAAAAGGAAAAACAACGTGGATCTACTAAGGTATTTATCAAAAAAACAGAACTCCCGTGTTTGTCTCTCTATCTGTGGAGAACTCATCTTTGGAAACTCAGCGTGTAATATTAAAAAAAAGAAAATAGAAGTCCAATGTTGAGTTATCAACTGACGACGTTTCTATTAATAGACGATTCTATTGATACTAATACAAATATATTCTATACATTCTTAAATTATATACTTATATATAGGTTCCATCCCCATTAATCTCCTTATGAGATAACCTAACATCTACCACCAAGACGACAAATAAGACAATATACTACAAATTAATATCAATACACCATATAATATAAAAAATATTAATCTACAATACCAAGGGATATTATGTAATACTAATATTAAATCGTCTTAAGGAGATTCAGAGTGATACGTTGTTAGAGAGCGTTTATTGCTTATAACTTTCCTTCCTTCTACATCAACAAAGTAGGCTCTTCCATCTTTCCGAATGTTAATAATTGCTCCACGTGTGTCCCACGTCTTTGTCTTTTGGATCCTAATGTGATCCCTAGGAATGAGAGGGTTTCGATTTGTAGAGATGCGATTGTAATATTTTTTGGTTTGGAAGTCTTTCTCTCTATCCTTCTCTTACGCCCTCTTAAAGTCTGAAGGCGACAGGGGAGTATAAACAATGGGCAACGTTGTGCCTCGAGTTCTTTGTGAATAGCAAAATATCGATCCGGGTGGACTGAGTCCATCAGATCTGGGTGTATTTCTCCATTCCAGGAGTGATGAACGAAATGAAGCCAAGTCATTTGATTTTTTTGAGTATCATCTTCATGGATTTGACAGCAGCCTCTGGAGGCCCATTGGAAGAAAAATAATGAATGTGACTTAAGATAAGGCTTAGTAATTAAAGTGCCTACCTAAAACTCAGCATGCCATATACAAAAAAAAAAGTTAAAGGTGCACTCATAATGGGTTGCAAATTCAAAGGATTTTTTAGCGTGTAGATTTGTTGTTGGCAACCTGAACAATGTTTTTTTTTTTTAAATTATCTAATGAAAAATAAGATTACCTATGTATTGAGGAACGGCATTTGCGTTTGTATATCACAAAACAAATATATATTATTAAAGCAATGTTTGTCTGTCTGTTTGTCGACGCCTTATAAGTTCAAGCAATGTTGTGTACCACCGCTACTATATAAATCAATGAGGCTTATATGTTTTTCTTTTCATTCAAATACCTGTCGTGTATGGTTATTTTTTCCCCCTGGTTCAAACTCCTTTTTGTAATTAAGATATAAATAGTATGAGTTGAAAGTGAGAGGTACTTCAATCATTATTCTAATAGAAAACAATCATTTAATGTAATAAACATGACGTATTTTAATTTAAAAACTTAAAGGTAACCTAAATTTGAAACAAAAATTAAACAAAACTATGGATAAATCTCATTTATTTATTTATAAATGGAAAATGTCCATAGGCAAAATATTTAAAGGCAAAAATAGTGGACACAAGGAAAAAGGTTCCTATAATATGTATATATATTACGTGAGTAATAATTTCATACAAGGTTCATTATTTTCATAAACAAAAAAAAAAAAGTTTAACATCTATTAAAACGCTAACAAAATATAGATTTGTACTTTAAAAACGAATAAAATAACTCATACAGGGTGAGCAACATAACATCTTTTTTTATAATGCCTAGCAATCACGTTAAAAAGAAATTATAATGATGGGTGTGGTGTCATTATAGAAGTGACATTCTAAAGTTTTCTTTGAAATAGAGTCAGTTGCTATCATGCATTGGAATAATGAGGAATGTACATTTGCCTTCGAACACTACTTTTCAGTGCACCTATCGACATCGTTTCAATGTAGCCCAAAAAACCCTGTTCCGGACCGGAAATCATTTGCTACATGCTTCAAATAAGTTCAACCAAGCCGACGAATAACTAGAGTATTTCGGCCTATCAGATCACGTTCAAACTTTACAATCCCAACGACGTTCTGCGCCGAAACATGCGCATGCCTTTAGACTTTCCGATCCTTCATTGAGGCAAATACTTTACAATTTTTACTACACGACCTTTGTTTCCATCTTAACGAGATGGAAATGGTGGAGGAACTCTCCGAACTTGACTGCACTTAACAAAAGAACGTGAATGAGGCAATTCTTCAAAACGTTCCAGAAGAGGCAATTGTTTACTTTAGTCATTAAGCACATTAACATTTGACTGGATGCGTCAAAAACAAAATATGCGATACTGGTTTGACAGTAATTAGGCAATAATATAGGTAAATATACGGATATATCAAGGTATTATCAAGATAAATAATGAATTGTATAGTAGTATGTTTCAGAAGCACACTAAAAAGTATTGGCCATAAAATAGTGATTCCTCACAGTTTACTAGTAGAGGGTTAAATGACTTGTTCTGATTAATTATATAATCCGGTAAATGTTGTATTCCGGAAAATTATTCTACGTACATGGGAATGAATGTGTATACAACACTTTTATCGAAAAAAAAAAAAAAAAAAAAAGTATGTTGTATTTAATCGAATATTTCATCATGAATATATAAACTGGTGATGCGACGATTATTTAGTATCATATAATTGGGTGGTTTTTCTGGAATTGGGATCATCATCAGGCAAATAATGCTTAATTTGCAATTCCAATTCTTATTTATTACCTGTATTTCACACTATTTATTACTTTTCTAAGTTATCAAAACAAATAGCCCCCCGCCAATTAAGAAATTTTTGTTTTTTACAAAAAAAATTTATATTTGAAAAGTTAATAAAATAAATTTTAATGTTTAAAATTTAATTTAATTTTTTGAATTTTTTTCCAAAAAATTCCATATTTTTAATTTTTTTCCAAAAAAATTAATTTTCTCTAAATAACTATAAATTTTTCTGCTAAAAATTTAATTTTCTCTAAATAACTATAAAATTTTCTCCAAAATTTTTTTTTTGAATATTTTTATAAAAAATTTTATATATGAATTTTTTTACAAAAAACTTTATATTTGAATTTTTTTACTAAAAATTTTATATTTGAATTATTTTACAAAAATTTTTATATTTGAATTTTTTTACAAAAAATTTTATATTTGAAATTTAGTTTGTGAGTTATGTTTGAAATTTTTTCAAAACTTATATTTCTTCTAAACAACTGTAGGTTTTCGAAATTTTTCTTTAAAATATTTAAACTTTCGTAAATATCTGTGATTTTTAATTTTTTTCTATACAAAATACAGCTTTGAGTAAAAAGCTGTGGATTTTGGAACCGTCCCATCACTAATATAAAATGTCATTTTTAATACATATGTAGATAATTAATAATACGTTATTTGCTAAATGAAATATGAAATAAATGTTTGCTAAAATGATTATTTTTTGTTTTGTGAGTAATGCAAAAGTATAATTAGGTGCATATTACTAATTACCTTACTTTTTTACAACCGTTCTATTAATACATTCAATTGACCTGTCAACATAAAAGTCAGTTAATATGTTTTTTGTTTTCAAAATTAAATGTAAATTACAGTTGTATTCTTATACGAATTGTCCTCCATTTCTATGAGGGCAAAACAAACAGCTTGGCTCTTCCTTCTCGTAACCTTTATCTTAATCCATCTCGGCCAGTATTGACAAAAATGTTAGTTTCATTTTTATTTAGTATATTTTCTAAAGTCTTTATATTCCAGTTCGCAGCCTCACTTATATTCTTCTCAACAGATGCATCCAAACTCTTACTTTTTTCTTTTACTTTGATCATCTCAATAGGTGAAGATTTCCCCATTTTGTCTCTTAGGTCATTCCATTTCATGACTTTATTGGAGCAGTCCCTAGCAAAGGCCCAAAAATATAACATTTGGCACAGGTGATCTCCTGACCAGCGTAAGATATCCTAGTTTTAAAACCTTTGATTGGGAGGAATCTAGGTCTCTCATTCAATAAGAATGCCTTGATTTCAAAATTCCCATTTAAGATACATTTAAGCTTTCCAACCTAAAATCAGCATTCCTTAGTCAGGACAAGAATTTTCCCATAGTTTTTTTTTATAAAATCTTCAATATACCTAGTTTCAATATATTTTTCTCAAAACCTGACTTTAAAGACGTGGGGAATATTAGCTTTCTCTGTGGCCAACCATCTGTCGTTCTGGATGTTGAGGGATCTGTTGACAGTTCATTGTTTCTCATATGAATAAAAAATGATTCTTTTACTATGGGACTTCAAATCCTTCAGCATTTTTCTTCCCTGGGCAGCCCGTGTGGCCTTTATTTTGTCTGCAAAGTATACATTTTTTCTATAGGCGGTATCACTTCATCCTCAAGTTGTTGGAGTTTTAATAGTTTACAAAACAATTTAGAACGTCACTGTTTCTAACACTAGGTTCTGGAAAAGGACTCATTATTAATATAGGATTTACCATGACATTGTATATTTAATGTATTGATTATTAGTTAATGATATACTATAATATATTTGTTAATAAGATAATAATCAGTCGTTATCATGATTGGGTCGTTCTAAACATAACATAGGTCAGTGTTTAAAGATGTTTGGAGACTGTTGGACGGCTAAATTGGCAAGAACATTAATAGGAATCCCAGTAGATGCCTTCACGGACCGTTTTAGGCCAACGAGGAATCTGGAAGAGTGTTTTTTATCACTCTAGGACTTGTAGACTTTTCTCTTATACGTACCATTCTCCTGGCAGCGATTGTAGATGTCGTAGACTGCCCTTTGGATACCCGAGCATCTTCTTGCTGTACGATGTACTGTATCCCACACAGTCCAATTCTAGACTTTGAAAATAATACATCGATTTAAAAGATACTAAAAAATATTTTTTCTTATAAAAAAATTAGAGGGATAATAATTTATCCATACGACATAAACTGAAATTAAATGAATTGATTTCCATCTATATAATAGAATAATTAATTTTTCAATTGCTACAAGTTCAATTTCATTTGAAATTAAAATAACTATTTGTCAATTTAATTTATGACTGAAAAAAACCTTTTTGATGCATTACATTTGTTTTTACATAAATTATTATTTTTTATGAAATGTTTTTCTGACGTATTTGTATGACCTAAATGAAGTAAACCCATTTGAAAACTTTTTAAATGTTTAAATCCTTCATTGATTCTCAATCATACACATTTTATCAAGACATGATCATTCTTTCAATCTCACATTTAAGAGTGAGAAAGTCCAAGAAGCACCGCAGGTTAGTTAGTGAACAACCAATGTATAACATGGTTAGTGAACTGGGGTAAAAAGAAACCCCAAATATAAAAACATAAAAATGAATAAAATACATGATGAACAGTTGAACGATTATAATATTTACTTTATTGCAATTTTGTATCATATTTTAATTATTATTTCTATTTTGAACTCGTTATAAAAAATAATCATGAAATGCTATTCTATACAGCACGTAACAGTTTTGGGGGTTCAACAAGACGCAATTGGCTATTCTTGTTCTAAGAACATTAAATATTTATTTTCGATAAGAAATTCTATGAAATATTTATTTCTTTATGCTTATTTTTGGAATCATATTAGTATCCATCATTTTTTGATGAGGTTGCGTGCATGCTATAAATAATAGCTACAATATTATAATTTTGTTGTTCCCGTTGAAAACACCACAGTCCTCACATTGACAAAAAAAAAATCCATGAAACAATGGGAAATCAATGGAGCGAATTTAAAGCACAACAGTAGTTTAAATTAATTAAACCTCAGTTAAAAATTGTGCAATATTCAAATAAATCAAGATAAATTCAGAATTTCATATAATCTGATTTAATGTTTCAGACCATACTATGAGAACAAGAGGCAACGCGAATAAACATGATATTAGGTTAAGTAAAAAGTTTTGAGCGCTTTTTAAGTAGATGTCTTTATTGAACTCTACCTTACGGTTAATACATTCCATCAAAATAAGTTTAAAATATGCTTAAAAATTAAACGTACATTTAAAAAAGGTTTATTCACAGTTTTGTGCTTGGTGAAGGCAATTGTGTGTCTTACAGTGTTCCAAAATAGAAGGAAATAAAGGGAAAAATTTGATACATTCTTCAGTATTTAGGTGAAAAGGCAGAGGAGACGCCTACAAAAAATTGTGCTGTCTATAGATCCAATACAGTATCAAACGGAACAGTGAAGTGGTGGTTCCAACGATTCCGTTCTGGTAATGTGGACGTCGAAAACGTGGATGAAATAATGAAAATCGTCGAGTTGGACCACATGAGTGCACTTATTCCAATTTCAGGAGCTGAAAATTAGTCAGAAAACCAAATGGAACCTTTTTAATCGGATAATCCTAGCTATGTTAATTTTATTGTCAAAATAAAACGATAAACACTCATAATTTTTAGGTTCACCTTTTATATATGAATAATTTTCCTGTATGCCTGGTTTGTCGAAAAATCTTTACACCTCACTTTTGCTACATATATATCTAGGTTTGAGTGAATGCGGTAAAATTGTTCCGGTCAAATATTAAAAATAAACAAATAAAAAAACATAAATTAATAAGCAACAATCCAGATCATCCTGAGTGTCTTAGACCTCAAGAAAATGCCATCTGAACGTGACCAACAAATTTCAGTCTACGCACTTTTGGACGCTGGCAAGAAACCAATGGAGGAGAAATTGTTACCATGGGTTCAGACCCCTTACCCGGGCATGAACGTGGTGTTCCAGCAGAATGTTGCGCCTAGACACACGCCCAATAAGCCCCAGAAGTGGTTGTAGGACAACTTGCCCTTCTGGCCAAAGAAAATGTGCCCCTTACTCACCAAATGCCAACCTCTTCAATTTCACTTTTTGGGCTCATATTAAGTCCAAAGCCTACACCGTCCGTCACCAAAATATCAACAATCTCAAGGACACTGTGAACCAACACTGGGATGTCATGTTTGAGGACTACATCTGCACTGGGTACAAGGCCTTCCGTAGCGGCCTTGAATCCATCATTCCTGACAAGGGAGGCTACATCCATGATTAGGGTAGACAAGACATCACATAAGTTATTTTAATTTTATTGACATACCCTAATGCAACTGGTTGCGGAAATACTTGTTGATAAAGTTTTAGATTGAAAGTGTAAAGATTTTTTCGCCGCACCCGCTATATCACTAATCACTAAAGACGGGAGGGATGTATGTTAAGAAACAACTAACTATATAGTGAGTAGAAAAAGAAAAACGGTAAATGCGTGGGCTCATTCTTCTTGAGGATTTTAACACTTCCCCCAAAAGGAAGAATTATTGCCTATCCTTGGTGTAAATTGATTTAAAAATCCATAATATATATACATAAATTTAAATATAATTATGATATTTTTCTTTTTACAAAAGAAGCATTTCTGCTAATTAGTAATAAATACATTTTATTTTTGTTTATTTTCTGTCCACCCTCCAACCTAAAAAAAATGAAAGATAAAAGGTGAGATAGTTAATGAGCGAGGGCTCATCTTTTATCTTTAAAAACTCTGATTGATCATAGAGATACTGTTTAAACAAAAGAAAAGTTAATACAAAAACCGAGCATTAATGTAAACATATTTACCCCCACCCTTTCCATCCTTTCTTCCTTTTACACCCCCGTCCGTCCATTCTCCAGATACGACCCTAATCTGTATAATATCCATGAACAAGGATAGACTACTCCTTATATTTTTCAAAACCGCTTGGGATCCTCTTTCCCTTCACGGGTTTGCGTAGAGCACTGAGAGGTCGCTCACAACCTAACTTTCAATTTTTCTGTAGTTTGAGTACCAGCTCGACTTTGTACTCTGCAAAAATATTGCTCTTCATAGACTCCGTAATACCTTGAATCCTTGAGCACATGGTGAACAGAAAGAGCAAATCCTCTTTGTTGGATCCAAGAGTGACTTATTTGGAAATAAATGCTGAAAATGCTCGAATGAATAGATATCATTGCAATATTTGACATCCTGATTCTAAAAGTATTTAAACAGCATGACTTTGGGGTAAGAACACGATATCATTTGTTATTTTTAGTCTACAAATAGTACAGTATATTTTTGATGTAAATTGGAATGAATATAATGCAAATTTTGGGAATTAAATTAACTTCCCTCAGTTTTGAAGATCTAAAATATAGTCACAATGTAATATTTTTTTAGCTACCATTGTTCGCTGTAGTCCTCACTATATAAAAAAAAAGAAAAATCCAAGAAATAAAAATTAAAAACAAAAAAATGACTATCTGTACTGGGAAAATGATTTTTTTTCATACAAAATATTTCCTCTAACTAATTATCAAGTTAAAAAAACAAAAACAAAAACGAATTGTGAACGTTTGATGGACTCTTATTTATTTTGTTCGATAAAATTACCTACAGACTTAATTACAGCCTCTATACGAGGTCGAAAGTTCGAGCAGGAATTCGCCACTTGGTCGTTTGGCAAATCTTGAAATTCCTTCTTGGTCCGACTGAAAAGTTTGTCTTGGTATTGGAGGATTTTTGTTTGGCTTGTTTTTGGATCGTGTAGCATAAATGATATCCATCAAATTCAGATCCAGTGTGTTTGGAGACCAAAATCAAGCAAAATGAAGTGGTTAAAATGGTTTGGGAGCCATTTGATAATTTTTTTCGGGATGTGGCAAGAAACCAAGTCCTGCTGCCACATGTAAGGCCTCCCATCGGAAAACATGTCGGCTTCTCCTTTGTCTCTAACACCTCTATATTGTTGCTACCGGTCCAGATTCACATGAGGGCTATGCGCCCTTTCTAAATATTTGGAAAACGAATTCGTCAATAGATTCCATCTTTTTCCAACTTTCCACAATTAATTTATTTTAATCTAATCTTTTTGATAACATCATGTGAGTTTCAAAATTTTGAAGCTTGTTAAAATCACTTCTTGTGAAGTTTAATGTGTTACATACATACTATTTGTTCAATTCATCAATCGGTATACGAGAGAAAATAGGTGGTCCATAGATTGAGACCAAAAAAATTATTCTATAATATTGAGACCGGAAAAATTTGTACAAGATTTGACATGCCTATGACGTTGTCTGTGTATAAAATTTGTAATTTTTTTCAAAAATGACGTCATATAAAGTTTCATTTTTTGAATAGATCATATTTTTAGACCTCATCAATCATAACATGGAACCAATTACTCCATTTTTTGACTCCATAAAAATCAGTCCACAATTGGGAAAATATTTAATTTCCGCCTATTTCCTGAAATTGCGTTCCCAAATCGGTATAGAAAAAGATCAAAGGAACAAACCCCCATGAAAAAAGTCCTTTTTTGGCCAAATCTCAACGTATATTTTTTTATCTTAAAATATAACTTTATGATAAAGTACAAACAGTTTCCACTCGTTTTGCAAAAAAAAAAAAACAATATTGCAAACACATATTTTGACTAAGGCTGTACCGATATCAAATTTTCAGCTGATTCGGATACCATCTCCGTGGACGATTCTGATTTCTTCTTCTGTATAAATGAATTTCATAAATAAATAATTAAAGTGTTTACTTTTTTGAATGCTTAACTTTTTACAAATTACAAATAGGAAAAAAATACAGAAATTTATTTATCATAATTAGTTGTTAAAATAAGTTGAAATGAAAAGAGTCAGGAGTCAATTAATTTCTGGTTTGCTTATAATATGAAATTCGACCCCCATCTTTTCTTAGATAATTAAAGTCAGCCTCCTTGTCCGTTGGCTTAGGATCTATGATGAACTGCTTCACTAATTATAAAAAAGCAACTTTTGACATTGACAATAGGCTCTTTTCTATTATTTTAATGGTTCCATATGCGATCAATTAGTTTTGAAATGTCTCCAGTTCCTAATAGAGTTTTATATCCTTGCCCTAGGAATTGAAATATGTAGGTATATACCAGTGCTCAAGTCCGGAATATTGTCTTTTTTAATGGATTTTGGACGGACACTGATGACTCAAACTTGACTTGGAAATATGGACGTGACGTCAGTTCTGTTATAAACAATATTATTCATGAAGAACGCAAAAAAACCATATTTATTGAAAATGTTATTTAATGGTTGCAGAGTAAATCGCTCAACCCAACTTTGACCGTTACGTACTTTTTGAACAACTCATGATACAATTCAAATGCAGGAGGCACTAAAAATATAGTTATTTCTAAATTGTTACTTTTTTTTAAATTTGTCATAACGACATCGTCTAGTCTAGTTATTTTATTCAATTTAAACCCTAATTTTGTTTCCAAAAATGAGCTCAAATAAATCATATTATCCATATAAATAATTATCCTTAGGTATAAGTGGAATTGGCAGTATTGAGCCAATTACGATATTACAAAAAAGACCACTTCATGCCAATTCCTATGCATCAGTACATCCCCAATTTTTACAAGTGTTTATGAAGATTTATTCGTGTTTACTTTCCATTTTTACAAAAATGTTTAGTCAAAGAAAATTAATTAGTTTTTATCAAATTGTCTTTTATTTTGTTGTCTACGTTCCATTTCATACTTTTTCTCAAAATATAGGATCCAAAATATCTTTGTATTTAACTGTTTTCTGTAATTTTATAAGTTTTTTTTGACCATCAATGAATGTTGATGGATTTAAATTTATTTAGCTCTTGTTAATCCTAACTTTCAAATTTTTCTATTTTTTTTTACAATACCTATGTTTAATATATCCTATAAAATGATTTTTATATGAAAATGCTTTTCTATGCTTTAAAAACGTAGCTTTTATTTTAATAGACGCTCAAAGTCTTCGAGAACTAATAAATCAACCACCTTTACAAACCTACTAAGTTATTAAGTACGTGTTTCAGTTATGTTTTATACAAATGTTAGAATGCATAATAGGGTTGGGACCGGTTTGAAAATCTGAGACTCTTATGATTTTTGAACCTAGGAAAGCTCAGATCGGAAAATTAGTCTTGAAAATGTTTGTCCTGGGATTAATTGCCCTGGGAAAACTCGTTTTGGATACAGCTCGCCATGTGGAAGACTGGCTTTTTATACTAAAGGTAAATAATAATCTCACATATGTAATGACTAATGAGTTCGAACCAGATACAAAATAAGTAATAACTAATAAATATAAGATTAAAGAAAAATAAACAAACATCACATCAATTCAAACGGATGAATCTCTTTAATATCCGTCATCAATTATCCTTAGACTCTAAACATGATGAATTAATCATATTGGAAAAGACTCATGGATAGACCGAAAGCATAAAATCAGATTATATTAATTAATTGATTGATGAGAGATGCATCGGTAGAAGAGGTGATGAGGCAAATCACTGAGAGGATTCGAGGAGGCACCATCATTTGTATTGGAGTAAACTAATTCAGTATTTTAGAGAGGCCGGTCAGGACGGCTCTCAAAGAAAATTCTGGCGCTATTGGTCTTATAAAGTACATTTCCAAATTGCTCAATTCCATAGATTCATTATCAATAACATCGTGAGTGTTTACCCTCCCGATTTGTAAAAAACCTGAGGGCTGCCGTGGACTTGTTTTGGGAGACCACCTCCAAGGAATTCGCCAGACTCTACCTTCAAGAGGAGATTGTATCCGTGTATTATGCAGGGCATTATAAGAAAATCGCCGGAACACGCAGGAGTCGACTTAATCTTAAGACTCTCTATAAAAATTACTTGATACCAGACTAAAGACAAAACTCGAACTTGGATTGAATATGAACACTCATGTATATAATTTAATATTATAAGTGTCGACACACTAAAAAGTTTTTATAGTTTTAAGATTTATGTATGTATAATAATTTTTGATATTATAGAAGTTTGAAATATATTAACTTTTTAACATCTTTTTACCATAATAAAAAAGTATATTTTTTGTTTGAAAATAAAATAAAAACTGAAAAATGCAAATATTTATAAAATGAAATGAAGGGGATTCTCTTTTGTAGGAGGGACCATGAAATTCTGGGGTCATGTAAGTCTTTTGAGTATAGTTCCTTCTTTAATAAATGGTCTACCCTTAAAGATAATAGGATAACCAGTCAGTGACCCTTGGAAGTGCTAATTATCCAAATAACTCTAAAAAGTCGAGATCCTCTTCATCCCCCAATATATTTTTCTCTTCACTTTGAATTCATTCGTACCAAAGTTATTATTGAAAGGTTGCGAGAATGGAGTTTTAACTATCCTCTGTCGCTGTCTTCAATTTCAAGATAGAAAGATAAAGTAGGACGTGCAAGCAAACTTACAAAATATACCCATTTGTTTTATGTAAAAATTAAATTAAAAAAGTTAAAATAAATACACCCTCTTTTAGAGTACTGGGACATTTTACACCCCAATATCTTTTAAAAAATTATTATTCCTTCAAAACGTTAAATATGATATTATGGTATTTTTTTTTATAATGATAAATTCTTTTTTAGGACTTATTCGTATATTTTGCAATTTTTAATTTAGGTTAATTAATTAAATTTCCTTTTTTGCTTAAAAACCATTCCTATGTTTTTCATTTTTGATTTCCTGGATTCTCCTCTTTTCAATTTTCTTCAATTTAATGTTTTTACTATAAAAATAACAAATTATATCTTGTTAAAACCCCAAACTCCTATAGTTTTGAAATTTTTAAAATAAGTGTTTATTTTTTAGCCAGATTTGTTTTTCTAGGTTGTTTAAAATATGCTCTTGCATCTGAAAAGTTGGGCTAAAATATAATTGGCTCCTTTTCATAAATTAAACCACTCCCTATTTTAATGGACCACTCGGTATTAACATATCTACTAACCCGGATTGCGTTGTCACGTTGTTCAAATAACATTTTTATTCATTTAAATAATAAAGCGCCAAATATATTTATTTATACTATGAGGGATCAACAAGAAAATGTATTCCTGTTAATGTTTATTCCAGAACACAGGCCTGTACATAGTTTTTATTACATCGTCTATTTATCGAGAAAAATAAATTGTGAAATAGCCTTGATGTATGAAGTGAGACAAGGGAATCGAGAGCTGACAACAAAATATCTTAGATATACATGTGTGCGCTTCTAAAACTGAACACTCTGAAATTTTTAAAAATAGTTGAATAATTCTGTACTTTTTAAAGTGGTCGACGAATTAATTTATTTAACATGAAAGATGAGAGTCTTAGACACAAGTCTATTCAATATGACCGCCCATGTTCTCCACTACCAACTCCAGCCTGGACCAGAACTTGTTGCATGACATGGCGATGAAGCTCTGGTCGAGGTTGGCTCAGGCATTCTTGAGGGCAGACTTCTACTGGTCTTTGGACTTGCATTGGACTCCCGACAGCATCCCCTTTAAACGCCCAAACACTGCAAAGTCAAGACATCGACGACGACGACATCGGCTGGCTTTTTCTTAAGCTTGTTGAGAAGAATCATCGCCCTTGCGAGGCGTTTTTCCTTGTCTACAGATTTGAGGGGTTGACGAGGGGTTCTCTTGTAGACCTCAAGGCCGAGATCTTTCTTCACTAGCAGGCCCATGGTCCTTCTGCTGACGTTGAACTCCCTGGAGAGAACGGTGACCTTTCCTTTGTTGTCCTCGATATACTTTTTCACGGCAGCAACCATTTCGTCCGACCTTTGAAGTCTTTACTTAGATCTTGTGGTCGCCACAGGAGTCCCTTTGGCTACCACGCTGTAAACGGTGGTGCGGCTGCAGTTCAGAACCTTCGCAATTTCAGTGGGAGTTTTTCCCCGCCCGGAAAGTTCCAAAATTGCGACTCTACGTCTCTCCATGTTATCGGCTGTTGTTTCCCTGTTGCTATTTATATTTTGCTGGAGTTTTGTTTATAACCAGTCAAGACCGTTGCCTCAAAGTATAAACCGTTTTCAACCCAATAAAATCACGAATATGTGCATGTCGTAAAATTTAAAGGAATGTTCAGGTTTAGACACGTACACCTGTATTAGGTATGCTGTGATCGGGAATAGTGGGAGATTATAATCTCGTTAAAGAATAAGAGAATGTTACTTTATCCTCTACGTGCCTTTATCTAACCTTCGGTTAGCTTTAATCATGGGGGCAAAGATGAAAATACTGTAAAAATAAGGTGAACATAAATAGCACACTTTTGATCATACAGAAATAAATTTATACAAATATAGATCGAGGTCAATGTCAACAATTTATGTATGAGTTCAAAAAAGAAGAAGTATTAAGTATTACTGCAGCCAACTATTACTATGGTTATAAGTTATGATAAAGTATAGGAATATTTTTTAGATGATTTGAAAAAATGTATGTAGTTGAATAATTTTTCCCAACCTTGTTTTAAATAGGGATCTGCAAAATCAAGGATCAGAAGTCGTGTAGACTGGATATCCCTTTATGTGGAAGAATATCAAGTTCTAGGAAGCTCTAGAAACATAGGTGGATGCAGATCCACTTATTCGAATGATTCGTTGGTAAGACCCATCCAAACCAACACGAATTATAAAAAAGATAACTCTTTCCACAAAGTACAGCATTTATTTTTGAATTTTAAGTATTTATAAAGTTTGTAGTAGTAAAGCGTATTCAAAATATAAGTCAATTATCAACAGTTGACATACCACTTGAACAATATAAACATACATTTTTCCAAATGTTCAAAGATATGTTATTTGCACTAATTTTTTCAAGTATTTCCATCATTGATCATGGGATACACCTATGGGTAGAGTTGAGTATTTCGTTAAGAAAAACACCACCTTTAGAAATTAGAAAAGGAAAAATGGTTTATGCGTGTGCTTTTTCTTCTTTTTTATTCATTTTTTAGTCGTTCTGCGTGATATTAACTTCTCTCTCTAAAGAAAGCCCTCACACCTATCCTTGGTAAACATTATTAACTATATATATTTAAATATAATTTTAATATTCTCCTTGCAATAATGCTAATTTAAATGTAAAAGATTTTTTTATACAAGAGTTTAATTTTTTCCTTTCAATATAATATAACAGGTAGCTGATATTAACGAAGGTCTTAATTCAGCTGTACCATAGGTTTCCCTCTTCTCGTGATCCTTTTGCAGTACAAGCTACTCTATTACACCCTTGGGATATACTATCAAGAAATTGAACAGAAAAAACAACAAAAAGTAGGTTAGTCGTGAGACCAAAATATAGCTACACGTTCAAGATAAATCATCGAAATCTTTTCGAAATATTTTGATCACTTTTAGAGAAATGAGATCAATAATAATGTGGATAATGAACAAATGTAATTGATTAAAAAAAAACTGGGAAAACAAATTTAATAGAACATATTTTACCAAATGACTAATGTTAGACTTATATTTGATATGCATTATGTACTAGAATAGGGGATGTCAACCTTTTGCAACTGAAAGTTAACCACTGATTGTCAAAACATTCGTAAGGCACACATTCCCATATAAACAATAAACAAACCTTGCTAGATCAAATAAAAAACTGGGGTCTGTAGATTGATATTGAGCCACCGTTAGCTGTATTGAGCGAACTAAATATGTTACTTAGCCTCAGTGAGATACTTGGACTTCCATCCAGGAAGTAATGAGCTCAAGACTTGGTGTGATGGGGGATAAGCTGACACGTAGAGTAGCCTTCAAAGTTGTTTTCAGATTTACTTACCCTTAGCCTCGATCACAGCTTTCATCCGGCCACTGAAGCGGAGGCAAGCCTTGATGAGGAGTCTTTCTTGATGGCAGCCACCAGACTTCCTGTAGTTGTGTGGGACGTCTATGAGTATGTGCCTCTTAGTAGCTCTAGATAAAATAATCCATCTGATTGAGATTGGAGCTACTGAGAGGCCACTGGTCTTTAGTCATGAAGTTGTAGCAGTTATCCTCAATCCAGACAAGATAATTGTTGGATACATGGCAGGGTGTAGATTGCAGAGTCTTGCTGCTACACCTAGGGGCAACTCAATTGCGAAAAGAAAAAGAAAGATGAAGCAGGTGAGAAGGATAACAGTGAAGAAGGTCTTGGCCAATTTAGATGAGAGAAAAACGGTTGATTGAACGTTTGGAAGTCCTGGTCATAATCTGAAGAAGTTGGAGGAGTAAAAAGACAACCTTAACTTGTCCATTGAAGGGATTCTAACATGAGAAAGTGGGCAAGCACAGGGGGGGATGCCAGACTCCACTGTCTGGTTCGCTGTCAATGAGTTACACTGGCAACACTTTACTGATACCTCCAAGAAGTACAAATTAGAGATGTGGACAAAGATCAAGCCAGAAACAAACAAAATGATTGGTACTTGGATTAACAAGAGGGACAATAAGTTGTGGACAATAAATAAGGTCAGGAACAAACAGAATGACTGGTACAGGGCTTTACAAGAAGAAGGATGAGCCTGCCATCCTGTGGACCAAGTTTTTCCGCAAGGCCCGTAATTCTCAGGGGGTTTGTCTTCAAAAAAGAAGAAGATGGCTCTCTATTGGTTCCCAAATGATATTAGAATCGGGACTTAGGAGTAACTAGACGTCATGAGGAATATAATAAAGCCCTGGATTGATACTGGGATCCCCAGCATAATTACATATATTACCCTAATATAAATAATCAGAAACAAGTATTTGCAAATACTTTTGACTCTGTAATACTGCAGGGAATTATATATTTGTGGATTTAGACATGTACATATTAATGTAAATCCCCCTTTAATCGACAACGTCAATGGTTAGTTTAGTTTCTTAAATTGATATAATATATTTGTTCATATTGAGTTACATTCATTCCGACAATATAACCCCTATATTGTTAGTATGTACAGTGGAGAAAAAGAGTATTTGATCTCTTACCAATTTTGTAAGAAATCCTACTGACAAAGAAACGAACAGACTTTAAATTTTATGGTGGTTTATTTGGATACATTGTATAAGCTTGCATAGACGGATTACTTTCTCATTCTATGTCAAAATTGGAGACAGTGACTGGGGAAAGATGAGCAAACTAAAAAAAATATATATTATCCACAAGATGTCGTACCAGTATTCAATTTATTAATATGCAAATAAGTAAACACTCACCCTTTGACATGCACCATTATGAAATATAAATTAGAAAGAGGAACCTTCCTCATGAGATAGGAACACAAAGCTCGAGATTCTTATCTGTTATTTGAGCCATGGTGTCTCTTGTATCAATTTTACAAATGAGTAATAATTTTATCAAGTTTAATTTCTTTTTTTATTGGGGAAGAGGAATGATTGATAAAAATTATATGTTCAAGAGATGGTTTCTCTATTGAATATTATCAATCTTGTAGTGTTTTATTTCGCCGCCACACGACACCAGTCTCTGAAGCCTTGTTTACAAACCAATATAGGTAAACAACGCTCAATGCCTATTATCACAACCTTTTAATAACTAGGTAATAACTTTGCAAAGCTAATAATTTATTAATGGATTAGCAGAAGAAGCATATGGACTCAATCGATGACAATTGCTCAAATAACTTTCCACGTAGGATTAGACAAACTAAACGGCGTTTACATTATATTTCTCTGTATGCACGGTTGTAATTAATTCAATGACATCGAAGTTCCACTCCACGATATAATCCTACAAGAAAAATTCATACTGTTTTACTTTATAAAATGTGTTATCATCAACTCCCTTGGAATAGTTCATAAGAGAAACACTCAGAATGTCCTTCACATAATGATAACTTCCATTAACTCACATGGAATCCCAAGTTCTAATTGTCTAAATATCTTAAAAAAATTGATTTGCTACTCTTCTTAATCAAGTAATATTTTTTTAAGTTCGCAAAGTTATATAAATGTTCGATAATTCAATTCAATCTATTTTTAACTAATGATCGCTTTCAATTTTTCAATCAAAATAGGTATTGTTGAAAACAAAATAACGTATTGAATGATTTTTTATGGTGGAATAATGATGAAATTATACTCATTCGTCAACCAATGGTTATATTTCAGCATAAATAATCCATCATGTTTAATGATACTTAAAAGGGGAGAAGTGACTAAAATTCTTCCTTCTATTCCAACCTGTTTTGTGTCTGGTTCGAATTCATTTCATAGTTAGATTTTGTTGGTGTATGCCTTGAAATTTTTGTCGGGTAATTCCATTATTATTTCAATACAATAAAATAAAAATAAAATATCATATAATGCCTCTTATAGTAATACACCTTTCATATTTTGATTTAATAATTAAAAAAAACGAGTTATAAACATAATTTATTTTTATATTAAGGCGAAATATCCTAGAGGCCAAGTGGCTTGAAGGCCAACTCTCCTAAGGTGAAATGGTTCAAGGTAAAATTTCCTGAGGCAATGTAGTTTATAGCATAATTACTTAGCGCCCACAAAAATACATACCCGTTGTATATTGGCAGAGATATTGTCATTTTTCCTAGAGCAATATTTCCCTCTTTTCTCCTCTGTGTTAATGTTTAATGTAGATGGCGCCGTTGTAGTTTCTGTATATATAAAGTATTAATTTTGCCTTCATTTCGTATAAAATAAAAATCCGTGTTCTGCCAAAGATATATATTTATTTGGGTATAAATAAAATGTATCCATTCATAAATCATTTTCATTCCTAAAGAATATACAAATAGATATTGTATCTTATGAATTTGTGTAGTATAATAAAATGATAATAAATAAGTGGACTGAAGAAAGTGGCAGGCATGTTTAGTGGATTGAATGGATACAATATCACAATATATAGATGATTGTATTTATTATTATGCTGACTTTGATCTATCCATCATTCCTGATTGCAATGTAATAAAGATGGAACCGAAATTGTGAGATGTAAAGGGATTTACAACTCCAATGAACCATGAACGTTGTTTACAAATATTAGTTTGTAAACAAAGGACCAGAGAGTAAAAAAAATACAACTCCTTCAATATTATTTAATACAAAATGGAGGTATGTTATTCAGATAGAGGGCGCTGTGAGAAATGTGTGTTACGTCTCCAAACTACAGACTGTTATACCACCATGCAAATTGAATATTCTTCTAACATTGCTCATGCCCTATTTGGCACCATTTACCGAGTGGTCCATTAAAGTCTGAATTTTAAACTTCAAAGAAATATAATTTAGTAATTAACAATAGAATTTTAACAAAATTAATACTATAAATAGATATGTGGGTTAGCTCCCTTAATCATTAACGTAGCTGGCCTGTGTGGCAATGATGGTTTCCAGGTGCTGGCGGAAGGCCTGGCGCCCGCTGCAGATGTAGTCCTCTTTCGCAGCGTCCTAGTGCTAGCTGACTGTTGTTTTGAGGGCCTTGGTATTTGGATGACGGAAACTGCAGTCCTTCCCCTCGACATGCATCCAAACGTGTAGTCGAGGGGGGTTGTCATCAAGTTTAAAATACTCAAAAAAGAATACAAAAGAACTCAAAAGACTAATTCAATAGAGTCTTTCAACGAAAATGTTGTTTTTTCATTGCTGGTGTCAAAAGTGGCCTCTTCACCCTTACAAGGCACTTTCAACCAGCCTTTTTTGGCAGCTCTCTGGACAGTCTTGTGTAAAGCCTCAAGATAGACTTGAAGGGCTTGGTCTGTGCTGGTTTCTTTAACTTTTCTGGGTCCAGTTCCGTCTTTTTACAGAGCTTTCTACATCTCCAATGTTCTAGACTTGCTGACGGTGTACCCGTTATTCCTAGAGACACCTATATGATTGGAATGGGAAAATGGAAATTCGTCTATCACGTTCAATAATATTTTGTTAACTTGTACGTAAGCTCTAGAGCCTAGATTTGTGTTTAACTAATGCTTACACATTAATTTATCGAAATTAAAATAATTTCAATCTCTCAGCCTTCATGATTTATTGAATTAGCTAGTGTTCAGATATCCAATGCCCACTCGGTATTATTAGTAGAGTTGAATATTTTGTATTGAATAAAATACATATATTACACCTGAAGTAAGATCCTTGCTAATATCAGCTCCATGCTCCATGTTATTTGATTTGGGGATGAGAAAATGAATTACTGCTATAAGGAGGAGAGCCTTCTATATTTCAAATATCGTGTGTACATTGTAATTGCATTTAAATTCATGTTTATTTATTTTATTTTTCATTTTGAAAACAATTTACACCAAAGATAGTAGATAATTCTTCCTTCAGAAGAATAAGTTTACATCCTGATGACATATTAAACAATGCACAAAAAAGAAGAAAGAACCCCTGCAACAACTGTTATTCCTTTTCTAATATTTAAAAATATTTTTAATTATTGATGAGAAATGAGGTTTTAGAGTTGGCAAACGGAAGATTGAGTGCTTTTCTTTAGCTGTTGTAATTATTATTGAAGTCCTGAGTAATAATAATTTTTTTTCTTCAAAATGCAAGCCAGCATTTATAAGCTCGAAAACCGACCTAACATTTGCATTTGCTCATATAAGAGGAAGAATACCCCTGAGGATTTGTTGGAGAGTTTTTATTGTACGTCCATGTTGTATTCAGAGTAGAATTGAGGATAAATCAGAGTAATTCTTGCAAATATCCTTGTTCACTTCCTTCTCCCCTTCCACCTTTGTCACAGCTGAATATAGCTAGCTTAATTAAACGTCATGAAAGCTAAGCTACTTTCTCTTTAAAAAAAAATTTCAATCTTAGAATGTTTATTTTGTGACCGGCAATAATATTCCCAGTAAATTCCTTCCATGTAAAATTCGGTAGTAGGTCAAAACGTCGACCGACAAAATATCGATATGAAAAACTATTTCTATGACATTTTACTACAGACATTTCCAGCCAGAGATATTTACCCCACCACCCCTATATAAACTAACAGTAAGGTACCCTCACAAACCCCCATTTGTACCTCGAAATTTGGGGTTATTTCGTGTACCGCCGGGTCTCAAAATGAGATGAAACCCGAAACATTCTCAAATTTTGGGGACCCTTTCGGGGTGTAAATGGAGTTGGGATAAATTTAAATAGTGGTGGTGGGTTTCATTCCATTTTGGTGTCAAGCCGTAACCGATAACACCTCAAACATTTGGGGGGTACATATGGGTTGTGAGGGGCTCTTAGTGGTTGCTCAAATAGTGGCGGTGGGTTTCATCCCATTTTGGGAAACGGATGTGACTGAAAACATCCCCAAATAAAGAGGATTGGGAGGACCTCTTACGGGTAGTTTATATAGAAATGATGGTGCTGCGTTATGTTTCAGGTGGGAAATGTCTAAATGGGATTTATTGCAACAACATTTCGGAGCAACCCTTCATTTTATATTCTACGGTCGACCTTTTGTCAGTTGACTTTTTGTTTCGTCGACAATTTTGTCTATTCGACGTTTTGTCCACGCACCTTAAAATTCATCCACGGACATTTTTTTTTTTTTTTTAAGAGGGATATTTAATAACATTTTATGGTTTATGCTTTTACAATACTTAGTGTTTTGTGTAAGGCTGTAGAGGGAGGCCTAAGAACCAGATGACACTGGAGAGGAGTGATGAGTCATTAATAAATAGTGATGGATGGGAGAAGGAACTGAATCTTCTAGAGTGCTTATTTGAGAGGAGGGGAATGCTTCAGCCCTTCCAGCCCTCTCCCTGCTGACGCTCCTGCCCTTTTCTGTTTATGAGGATAAAAAACTTTGCGTACTTTTGTATATTTGGTGCAATTTAAATGGTTAAATAGAAGTCCAAAACTTTTTATCAAAAAAATTCAGAAAACGTGTCGAGCAGAATGGCAATAAGTACCTCTAATTATAATAAAGAGCAGGAGAGTATTCAACCATATTTTAAGAGGCTCTAAGCTATTTATTCCGTCCATCCTCCTCCTCCTATATTGCAATAATACTACTCACATTTGAAGGTACATCTTTGAGGATGTAAAAAACAAATATTTGAACAAGTTCAACATTGCCCCAAACAAAATAGTCTAAATTGTTCAATTTTTGTAATTTAGGAGGACAAAAACTGGAAAGGACGTACATCACCTTCTTAGAATCAAGATAATTGTGTTTTCTTTTCCTTGCAAAACGAGGTTTCCCATATCCTTACATATTTGTTATAAATGATACTAAGCGAATTTATAATGTGCTATTATTCATCTTGAAGTTTCCTCCATAGCAATTTTTCTCCACAGCATCACAATATCCCTGAGAGATGGTATAAGGAGAACATTACGGACTATACCCTGTGGTACGGTGAAGAAGGCAATTGGACGTTTCTGGGCAACTTGTGAACGTGTGGTCCGAGCAAACTGCAATTTTATTGATTGATAATAAATGCTTTAATATTGATTTTTGTGAAAATATTAATAAAATTATTTAGGAAATAAAGTCATATAAGCGTATTACTTTTTTTTTCTTTCCTTGCAAACATTTGGTTGAACCACCCTTTATTACATAATTATGTATATCCTATCAAAAGTAATATTATGTTGACATCCTTTGTTAGTCTTATATTTGGATCTTTGTACCTACAATGCATACTAAGCCTTAATATTTTCATAATCATGTATGCATGAATAAATGTAATAAGGATATTTTATATCTCTTCTACATCCTATAATATGACATGTAATAAAACAGTCAAAAATTATAATTCAGAAGACAATGAATGTATAAGGGATGTTATTTATTATATCCTAGTCTACAAATCCCTTGATTGGAATACATTCACATAATTAGTGGATAACGAATCGTTAGTTTCATTAGCTATTATACAACAAAGGAACTTATCTATGATTATAAATCAAAGTATGTTCGTATGCATTTCTGATTATAGAAAAACAAGTCACTGGGTGTTCTGCTTATAGTGCTCCATGATGCAAATCATGTAAACATATTTTGATCTAAGAACTAGCAACGTGGTTGTGTAAAGTTAAATATTGCAGGCGTGTGCATTTACACTATTTGCCCAGGCCAGCAATACTTATGTTATTTATTGTTATACTATAAGATGGTAGGTTTTAATCCGGTATGGAATGGGCATGTTAAAAAAAAGAAACCGAAAATCAACATGGTAACCCTAACAATTAGAAGAATGTTTTGGAGGAGAGAAAGAATAATGCTCATGACGTTTCATTAGATCAGCTACAATCAGCTTTGACAAGAGAGGAAGAGGAAAAAAATATAATATAGAACATTTATTAGAATTACTCCGATTTTCATCCCCAATTCTACTCTAAGTCCGAGAAGGACTTACAATTATAATTCCGCAACAAATCCTCAGGGTTACGCTCCGTCTTTTATGAGGTCACACGAACGTTCAATCAGGTTTTGAATGTAATTGAATATATATATTAGGAAAGGATGTTTACTGCTCAGGAATGAAAGAATAATGACAATTGCTTAGGAAAGAAGATACGTTCTTTATCCTACCAATTACAAATTAACGGGCGAGCTAAAAAAACACGCCGGATTTACATGTATTTATATGATAAAGCTAGAGATATGTTTTTTTATAAGAGTGCAAGAAAAAGGTTAATAGAAATACAAGGTTAGACCACCATGTAATCAGGCTTGCTAGAATGTTCAGTTGGGTGTATCATACCGACTGCTAGGCAAGACACACAGGTTTGGACGTTCAATAGAATAACTACAGTAATGGAAGAGTGACAGTCAAGTAGGGGTTCTATAGATACTCTTCGTGACATTTATTCTCTATGACGTCACTACTAAAAAGTGTGGTGAAAGTCGAACATCAGTTGGAAAAGCGTTATGGGTTAACCTTGTATTTCTATTAATCTTGGGTGATACCTTTGTTTATATTAGATGTCTGTTTTATGATTTTAAAGGGGAAAAAAAGGAATACCTCTGTCAAAAGGAGAACTGCTTATATTTAAAATATCATTAGTGCAGGGAATATATTATAATTCTATTTAAATTTATATTGTAGTATATTTATTTTATTATGCATTTTTAAATCAATTGACAGCAAAGATAGAATCAGCTGTGACAAAGTAAGAAGGGAATAAATAAATAAACAAGAACATTGGCAAAAATAATCCAATGTCGATCTTCATTTCTACTAGGAGTCCAACAAGGATACACAATTATGACTTCGTAACAAATCCTCAAGGGCGCACACACGAATAGTTAATAAGGTTTGAAATATAATTGAATCTATATAGAAAAGGGAGTTTACTACACAGGAGATAAATATTATTGACAAAAGATAAGTCAAAGAAAATTATACATATAGTCTCTCATAGAATCCAAAACGGGCGACAGATCAGTCTAAAATTTAGAAAGTTGACATATAAAATAATTAAACATGTTCTTTTAATAAAGGGTGATTCAAAACGAGCGGTTTTTTTCCAGTAGAGTTTTTTTGACAGGCGTGTGCGATTTCTGTCAAATTCATACGTCATTTTTACTCAGTATTGTTTTACAATTCATCATGGAAAGATATACGCAACAACAACGTGTACAAATTGTTCAATTGTACTATGAAAATCAGAGTTCTGTGAAATAAGTTTTTCGCAAATTACGCCTAACTGATGGTCTACATAATCGCCCTTCAGAATCTACAATTGTTGGCAGCAGCTTGTTGGGATGTCCCGTTGTCTGGGAGGCCACGTACAGCTCGCAGCGTAGAAAATTTGCGGCCGTAGCCGAGAGTGTAGCCAAAGATCCTGAAGAATCGATCGTACATTATCGCGCCATGGTAACATACTTTTTGGTACCTCAAATTGAAGTACATGGTCTTCACGATATTTGGTTCCAACAAGACTTGCCACACAGCGCGCGTAACAATTGACTTATTGGGACATCATTTTGATGAGCAATTAATTTCCTGTTTTGACCCCGTGAATGGGCCACCAAGATCGTGGGATATCAAACCTTTGGACTTCCTTTTTTTGGGGCTACGTAAAAGCAAAAATCTATGTGGATAACCAGCGACGATTGAAGCATTGGAAGAAAATATTGAGCGAGTTATTCGCTTTTCTTTCAAGTCTGTCACGGCATTAATACGCTTTTTCATCATATGTATCGTCGACCTTGGGATCCCAAGCTGCTGGACAATTGATAATGCTGTCAAAACAGCGTCGTTTAAGGCGATTAACTTTTGCACGATTCCCAGTTTTACTGTCACAAGCCTTATTTTGCTTGTGCGATATATGAGGATATGGACTTCATATTTAATTTTATTTGACACAGGAAGAAATCAGAATTAATCTCATCTCAATATTATTTTACATACATAAAACGGAATACTTACATTAAAGGTTACTAAACCTATTAGATATGAAGATACATACATAATAGCTTGTGAACAAAGTTCGAGCTGTCAAATTTCAGGTGATGTCTCAATTTTTATTTTATAACTACAAAATTTAACATTATAAGAGCAAACAAAATTGTTGCAATTTTTTCGTTCGATCCGGTATGTTAGTGTCTAAAGATGTGCAAAAATATTAGTAGCGTGACAATCCTAGTATGAACTTGTAAATATATTGAAGAAAAATACTACTAATATATATTTTTCCATTATTTGGTTCAAAATTTTCGATTAACTTGTCTTTCCTGAGATTTTTCGACGTTCCAATATTTTAGTTGTTATCATTGTAAATGGTTTTAAATTATTTTTTGAAATTTTTACTTCATACTCGGGGGTGTCCACAGGGTGTGGGACAGGAGGTGTCTGTAGCCATCCCTAAATTGAGGAAATTTTTGCTTTTTAAAGAAAATTTAAGTTTTTAATATTCCGTGTGAATGTAGATTTTTGAATCTTTTTCGAAAATTTTTAATAGTTGAATCTTTTTTTCAATAAAATTATTTTTTTCTACAAAAATCGGGATTTAAAAAAAAATTACAAAAAAATTTATATATGAAATTTAATTTTCGAAATTTTTGGTAAATTTATTTTTAAAAAAAATCAATTTTTAGTTAATAGTTGTATATTTTTCAAATTAATTTCCAAAATATTCAATTTGTTCTAAATAACTTTTGATTATTTAATTATATTAAAAAAAAATTATATTTGGAATTTTTATTACAAAAAATTGAATGTTTTAAATTAGGAAACAAAGCATATTTTTAATTTTTTTTTCTATAATTTAAATTTTTGATTTAAAAAATATATACTTTTTAAAATATGACTAATCTGGACAAATTACTCCGGATCTCTGCTTAAACTTACATAAAAGTTTTTAAATATGTCTGGTACACTTCCTTTGATAACCACAAATTTTATAGTGTCGTTTTTACATGAAAAGTTTGAAATTTGAAAGCCAATCTTACCTCTATAAGACTTTGGCTTTCCTATCTTCTTTTCATAATATTCAAATTTATTTTTTTCAGGTCAGTTCATTCATGTGAAGCAAACAAAAAACATATTGTTCAATCTGTCTAATTATCCCACCTTGATAACCATTGTTTTTAGGGGTATCCTCACTTCCAATAGCTCTGAGGGAATTGACACTTCTAAATTCAACAACTATAGCATGTAACTCATTCGCAATGTGTAGTGCTTTCCCTAATACTGGTGTAAAAGGATCTATGCATATTGTTTTGGTTTTTGAAGTAATATTAAAATCTTATCCAAGGTTTCTTTTTTGGGAAATTGAAAAGAACATTTTGTTCTATCTTTGCGTCCATCGAATTTGATAAAATAATTTTTTTTCTTTGTGGAGTAATTGATAACAATATTTTTCTCCCTGTCAAAATACTTTTGTTCTGTAGAAGAAACTTTGTAAACTACAAAGTTTAAGAACTTTCAATAAGGCCTTCCCATAATCAGTTGTAGCTCACATGGACAAACCATCTCTCACGCAAGTACTTGTCTTGATTATAAAAGATTCTCCATGTCTTTTAAAAAATTAACTATGGTCCTCTTCATTAAAAAAACATCACCCATTGCTTTGTTGATTTCATCATCAGAGTTGTCAAAGTTTTAACATTATGGAGTTTTTTCCTTTACTTTCCTTTTTCTCTCATATACAATTTGCAATATGGCCATTTGTTTCCTCTTTTCCCTTTTCTCAGACTTTGAAGTTTGTTCTTCATACATAAGAATTGTCTTCTTATCGACTGCATGTACAAGCTTTCAAATCATCAGTGTCATCTTCTAGAGTTAAATTTGTTAATTAACAATTACAGTCTCTAATTTTGTACTCCTTTTGTGGTCTATTTTTGAAGCAATTACAAGCAGCAATATCAAAAAGTTTAGAATAGTCAGTTGCATAATTACGTACAAATTTATTGCTCTTTTTTTATAATCCTTCCATTTTTCCACTTATTTAATACTGGGGATACAAAATCTGTTGAGCTTGACTGTGAGATATTTCAATTGGAAGGATAGATTAATGAACCTGCCCCATAAACTCTTTAGATCCATTGCCATTTCATTTATAATTTGAAGATTAAATTTTCTCTCTGGTTTATCTCTACGTATATGATGATTTCGTTTGTATATATATTATTTCATTATGTAACATTTAGAAGGTAATATATTTAAAGGTAACTGGAATTGCTTACTGAACACGAAATGTTCACTAGAATTCTATGTTTTTGTAGAAATTGTCTTCTGGATGTATTAAATACACTTTATGATGGAAAAAACTTCAAAAATAAAATAAAAAAATAACTTCAGTCTCCAAATGTAACGTATTTTATTACCTTCTACCAAATTGTGTCTTAGATTTAGCTTAGTTGATCCATTCCCACCTCTATAAGTATTTTATCACGATGGGACCCATGCCCACGGCGTTTTGGAAGGTTACCAATTCCATCCCAGGTATCACGTAAGAAATGCTTCGTTCTCCATCTTTATTTCGTCGCCTCCTTGATGTATATGTCCAAAGGAGCAATATCCAAAATTCCCTCCATTCCTACGGTTGGTGTTGATCGAAATGGATGAGTCAATCCTAAGAGTGCTTTCCATTGAATGGTGTTTCATATTTTCCTTGAATTTTTCTTTGCTGTGATTGAATCATAGGTCTGATCATAGCTTTATAGAACCAGATAAGTGAGTCTGAGGTCAGTCCCTATATTCAATATCCGGGAACACTTCAAGGCTTTTTTTTCTTTAGCTCTGTCAAGGTGAGTCCTTGATCGAAAGTCAGACCTATGCACTTCATATATGTGGCATTTTCCATCACTTTGCTATACATTTCTAATTGTGGAAAGTATTTGGAGCTAAGTTTATAAGCTTTCAAAAAGACTAAACTGCTTGATTTTGATGGGTTAAAGGTAATACCATTTTCTTTTCCCAATTCAATGACAGTATTGATTGCCTTTTGCATTGTACTGACAAAGATGTGGGGATGTTTTCCACTAATTAAAAAGGAAGATGTCGTCAGCGTAGCCAATGCCAATGAGTGGTCCTTTTTTTTCCTTTATTAAGTAAGGTATCCATAGTCCTATTCAAAACGACCTGCGATAGAACACCCCCTTGTTGGCTTCCACGGGCTGGATTGACACACACTTCTTTGCCATAAAACTGGGCTCTATCAGTAAGTGTACTTAGTAGATTTTTGTACTGGGATCTGATACACTCTAGAATATCGAGTTTTCCATTGCTGCATCAGCTGAATGAAATTGCATATATATCCAAATGCACCTGTGCAATCAAAACGGACAACAAGTGTGCATTGTTGTTGATAGATGGATTTTTTTATGGGCTCGGTCACTTGTGAAAGGACCGTTTCAGTTGATAAGCCCCTTTTATTGGCATGTTGCCCCTCTGTAAAATCCGCTCAAGACCTTAAACTATAAAGTTGGAAAGAGCTACCAGTCCGAAGGGTTTGGCCCGGCTGTAATTTTTCTTACCAGGTTTTTGCCGGAATCTTACTTTCATTTCTCTTTTGAATCTTGGTGTATAACCAATGATAAGGATGCCTTTATAAAGTTTCGAGATATATGCGCCAGCTGAACTTATTACCTCTTAAATCCCTTGATGACTTTCGAATGAAGTAAAAGAGAGATCCAGGTGTCAAAAAGTCAGCCAAAGTCCTCAAAAAGAGTTAAAAAGCTCTTATGTCACTATTTAATCGAATGTGTAGAAGAAAAAAACCCTTTTGTCTCCTTGGTTTATATTTAATATTACGGATGTCAGAAATGACGTGTACCTTGTTACACATAGGTTTCACCATCAAAAAAAGAATTACTGACTGACATAGAAATTAAAACTGCATTGTTGGTAGATTATCGAGTGTTTGGAACGCTGATTGGTTTATTTCGAATAGCTTTTGTTAAGCTATGAAAAATCCCCAACAATTATAAAATAATAACTCTGTATATTGAGCCTTTTTCGCTTGTTTCTTTGCGAAGAAAGCTTGTAAGATACAAACATGGTATTGACGTCCTTGAAAGGTTCCTAAAAATTTCAATAGATGGAGATTAGTGCGCCAAAGAAGATAATTAAGAACCATGGAACTATGCCAACGTCTTGGAAAAAAAATCCTGTTTTCATTATAATGTGTTGTACGGACATTTCTATTGTTAATCCAGTATATAATTTATTCCTTTAGATATCATGTAGAACTGAATAATATTAAAAAAACAACTCACATACAATGACATCAGGAGGGATCGATTTTACTTTAGTTTTAGGACCTATTTGCGAAAATACACTCAAGTGTTGTTCATAGTCCTACATCAGAAGCAATATAACATTAAATATATTGTTAAATTATACACCTTAAAAGGGAAATGAATAAAAAGAATTCAAAAAATAATCATTTTTGATAACAATTTTTAGCGACAATAGGAAATATTTCTGATTTAAAAGTCCTTATCCCTTAAGCTAGGGATACCTCACTGATATGTCATAATTTTCCCAATTATGAATTCATTTAAACCCTATTGCCAGAACACATTGTAACATACAAAATAAATGTTGTAAATAACAAGACCGTAGTCATATACCGTCACTGATCGTAGAGAAATGTCAAGGAGATGTGGTATAAAATTGTTCAATCCCCCTTAAAAAGCTAAATATTTTCCACCAACTATTTTTCTTGGAAGACGGTAAAAAATAAAGTATTCCTCTTTCCTTGCCGAAAAATATACGATCAATTGCACATCTTGTCGGATGAATAAAAACTGAAAAGTTTGGTTGAGGATGTGGAGGGGTTCGGATATATTGGAATATGAAGAAAATACATGGTATTTTGTTCCCAGACCCACGGATCTGTCAATATACATAACAGAGTTTTTTGTGTCTTTCATGGGTGCTCACACTATCATTATTTCTGTAGAAAAAAAATCAAGAACCAAGTTAATTTAATTCGGGATTTTGAAGAGAAAACTGAAGGAGTATTGGAAGAATGTTCCTTCGAAAAACCGGAGATTCTGTTCTTAATTTTTGCAACATCAAACCTAAAGTGAAAGAAGTTTTTAATTTTATGAATCTAATTCAAAAACTCTCAATGATTCAATTAAATTAATAGTTAAAAGGTTCATTTTATCAATCAACCTTTTTTTTATTCATATAATTCCACGGTTTAAATGAAATAGTGGGGGCTCTTTTTTAGGTGTTTGCTACAAACGAATAACTATTCGTTTGTCACTTTGTGAATAAGCATCATTTTGGATTTGAAGCAGTACATATCAATGTTTACTAAGAGTGCGTATATTTTAAAGATGCCCAGCTTCCCGTCCCTTAGACCATCAGACGAGGAAGCAACAAATAATTCTTCTCAATCATCTCTTCGTATACCATATAGAAGTGTCAAAATGAAGGGAAGTTTATTGACCGGGAGCCTTAAATGGGAAACTTTTGTTATTTTATTTGAAGACAGTAATGGTAAATCCTTTCGTATCATTGGTCTGAGGCATATTGAGGTTTATGATATTGCGTTATTATATGGATTGAAGGAGCAGGAATTAGCTGGAGCAAATACGGGGTTTTACACCAAATGTATAATTGATATAAAAGAAAGATTGAGGACATCAAAAGGCGGACACCCTTTTAGGGTTAAGAATGTGGATGGAAGTTGTATCAATGTGAATTGTAAATTAAAAGGCAATCACAAAATTAATATTTATAAATATAAAAATTACTGTCACAATGGTTGACACATTCGAACGAATGGATGAGTTAAGAGCTGTTGATTGGTTGAACCAACTTGGGTAAGTAGTCCATCATTACCCAAAAAAATCAAAAACAATTAATGAATTGGTGAAAAAAAAATACAAGAAATACAAAGATGTGTGGAGGGATGGAGATTAAATTGTATAAATAGTTGCAGATCCAGTTGAAATTCCACAGCTAATTGACTTTCAGGGATCCCTGTTTAAGCTCAAATTTAGGGCACCCTGACTACAATGCCGTAATTTGTTTGAGCCTGGTCACAAACAAATGACTGTAGTGATAGTAAAGTCAAGTTTTATGAATATGAGAACATTTTGAAGCAAACACTAGCAAGAAATTGGTCTACTAAGGCCCCCAGAGGCATCTAGGGTGTCGAAGAGTGATATATTGGTGGGGATATGTCAGGTGGCAAAGTAACGGAGATGGAGGTGTAGAAGTTCAGAAGAGCTCAGGAGCTAAACATGAAAGGAAGGAAGAATATAAAGTTGAAAGTGCAACGATGGATTTATTAACGCTGGAAAAAGTGGAATCCTTGTGAAATAAATGATGAAAATGACTTAAGATTAAATGGTCAATTGTAAAGACAATACGCAGAGAGATCAAGTGCCTAAATAAATTCAGAGGAATTAATTTCGTCAATTTTAATCGTATATCATATTGATGATGTTTAAAACAGAGTCCAAAATTGAATTTTTTCATTCAAACAATTATCTAGGTGTCAGGGTGTGAGAATCGGTCAAATTATTTGATTAAACACGAGGAGGGAAAAACTGTATTTCCCGTCACGCCTTCATGAATAGTTTAGTTCGTGATAAACCTGAAATTATATGCCTTCAAGATTTTAAAGCTTCTACATTAACATCTTATACTTTGAGCTGCCCTAATTGTATTACTCTGTCACAAGCTCAGGAATGGATAGGGGAATATTTTCTCTAATTTCAAAATAAATCGTAGAACCTGAATGTGTTAAAGAATTATCAAGTGTTGGTGATTGGCATTTAATTTTTATTCCAACAAAAAGTGCTGGTTTTTATTTAATCAACGCATAACGGACCTAATATTAAATGTCCCGCCTTCTTTCAATCTATTACAAATGTTTGTAAGAATGCCTTTTATCCTGAATTGATCATTGGAGATTTAAATAATGACTTATATATATAATACGAATCATCGGTATCCCAATCAAAATCTTTATCTAAACTCATAATAGAACTTAGTTTGAATAAATAATTATAATTTCGAACCTGGAAGAACTTTGGGCCCTGGAGAATTGGCCAAAAGACTTCCCGAATCAATTTGGTCCTTTTTATTTCATCCAAAACTAAAAAAAACCTTTTACCGACATCGTCCTAATTCAGATCATAATTTTAATAAAATTATCTTCCAATATTTTGGACCTAAAAGACGCTTTTAGACCCACAAATGGATATTGCTATATACAAATTTTATATACAAACATACATAAAATTTTATTTGCCAACTTAACCCTTCATTTAATTAAAAAAAAAAACTTCCTCATCTTCTGCGTTATACAGTTAAATCTACTACCTTAGAGTTTTTTCGTAATTAAAGAAAGAGATAAATGTCATTTCCTCAAAAATATATTGAGAAAATGCTAGGAAAAAGTTCCTTATTTGTACGTAGTATTGCTTCAGATATTATAAACTTATTTTGATTCTCAGAAATTGCTGAATTGGAATTTAAAGCATAAATCGATACTGAAAATTACGTCTATGAAAGATTAAAAAAACAATCTTCCTAAACAATGTTTTTCTACATCTGTCATCAAGTAAATTATCAATGAAGTTTCTATTATTACCGACTCTTGGGAGATATAAAATCTTTTTCAGTTGCGCTTGAGTTGGTGTGAGAGTTCATTTTCCTTGGACAAAATTAGAAAGCACTTGATTTTTATAAAGAAGTTAGAACTTTTTTTCAAACAAAATACTTTAAAGATGGAACACTACGGGGGTTGATGTTGTAAATGGCAAAATTTTCACTCTCTGCATTGACGGTGTTGCTCCTTATCTGCTTGATATAGGGAGTTCCATGGAAATATATGGGCATCTTCCAAAGTTGTTGAGGAAACGCAGGATAGCCTTGATTCCCAAGAAAAGTTTGCCTACGGATGTCAATAATTGGAGATCAATTACAGTTCTTTATGAAAAGCTATAGAATCCTTTCTAGTATTCTGGCTGGCCAAAATAAAGCCAATTTTAAGTTATAAGCTTGGGCTGGAGCTGAAAGGATTCCTGAAGGGGAGGAGGATTTCAGACACATCTGGAAATATTCAAACTGGAATACAAAATAGTGGGGCCTTGGTGTAATAATTGCAATTGACTCCTACTAAGCTTTTGATGCCATTTTACATGGACATATTTTGAGAGCAATACATATATTCTTAATATTAATTATTTATATTTGAATCCAATTAGAACCCTTCTATTCAATGGTACGTCGAGTTTTGCATGAATTGATATGGAAAGTGATTGAATAATTTAAAAAAAAAAGTTGTCACCATGGTGGTCCTTAAGCTTCACTATTTTTCGCCGTAAGGATTAAAGATCTTTGGAATGGCATAAGAAATAAGCTTTGGGATTTTGGCGTTGATTTCGGAAGATTAAAACATACTATTGATATGTATGCTGACGATATCACTTTGATATTTGAGGTAAAGTCAGAAAATAATTACAAAGGAGGATTGAAGTTTCAATGGACTACTTCAAATAATATGAAAAGAGGTCTTGTTTGATGATTAATAACAAGGATACAGTTATTCTCCCTCTGGGTAAATGGTATCCCTTTCAAGGACTTAGAATAGCTGATTGCTCTAATTTAGTAATAAAAAAGTTACATATTTTGACAAATGTAACCCCCATGATAAAGCAAAGTGTAAAATATAGGAATATGACATTGAATGAGAGTAAGTCCAACAATAGTGATAGTCTATGTAATTCGTGCAAACTAACATTCAACTTATGTAAATGTTTGTGTGATTCAAAAGTTGGTTGTTTAAAGATATTTAAATATGTTTCCATTGGTGTCTTTAAAATTTTTTGTAGTAATTGTATGCAAACATATCGTTATGGTTGTGATTTAACATTAATTTTATCTTCTTACGAAAAATAACTTTATTTGTTCACAATGTTCTCAAATTTCCTTGAATGAATCTAAAGAAATTTGTATTAATAACTATACAAATTAAACAGTAGAGCAATTGCGACTTTTTAATTCTATAAAAAATCTTACACAAAAGCAAGTTTCATTTTAACATAAAGAAAATAGCTCTTGGAAAATAATAAAACTTTTTGAATTTCTGAAGACCTTCAATGTAGAAATGCAGTATTATCATGGGGATTCCTTTCATTGGAGGGATATAAACACAATATTAGATAATTTCTTATCAATATTAAGTCTTTTTCTAGATATCAATGTAGGATTCTAAATTATATTTGAACATCACTCTAATCTTTTCAAGTATCTAACAACACAAAAGAAAATGTACACGACTGAAAAAATATCAAGAATAACTAATTACAGGGAGCGGGAATCAAATTGTCGCCAAAATATTTTTCTACAAAAAACAACACAAAATATACATTTTTTAACTTTTTTATTGAAAATCAAAACTATGACGAGCATATAGGTATAGAGTAGCCATTCATTCGATATAATCACAGTTAGCATCAATAACAGTCTCAATACGGCCTCTGAACTGGCCGCAGGCTCTTCTGACCATCTCATTGTCCATGTTGCCGAATACCTCCTTGATGGAGTCCATCAGGCTGGCCTTGGTGCAATGGGGATGTCTGTTGGTATGTCTCTCGACATAGTCCCGGACAAAATAGTTCAAAGGATTAAGGTCGGGAGATTTAGGAGGCCACAAATCCTTGGTTACGACGTCATAACAGTTCTCGGTTAACCACTGCATGGAGATTTTGGACACATGGCAGGGTGATGAGTCCTTATTGTTTTCTCATGGCAGCCCAGATCCCTTGCCATGGCCTTCATGGACCTGGTAGGGTCATCCTCAACCATCTTCTTCACCTTGTCGACAAAGTCGGTGTCCCTGACCTTCCTGTTGGCGCCCTCCTCCTTGGGTGCCCTCTTTATGGTGGCATCAACATCCCAGTTGTCCTCTAGCTTCTTACAGATACGCTGAACAGTCTGTAAATTCACTCCTAAGGTTGAAGCAATCGTTGAATTGGAGATTTCACCTCCATTATTAACCAATGCCATGACTACGGCGGACCTCGAAAGCTCCTCGTTCCACTTATAGCTCTTTATCTCCTCATGCGATGACGGCATGATGCTAACTGAACTACGTATCGTCAGCTGACGAGAATAGCTTTCCTATTTGGTAACCGGTTTTTTATTTGATAATGTCGTCTTCAAGTTATCAAGGTTTAAAGTAGGCGACAACTTGATCCCCGCTCCCTGTAGTCTCATGATTTTGGGCTATTATTTCATAATTATTTTACTGAAAAATCTATAACCCCCAAAATTCATAAAGTAATTTTTAATGTTCTAAGAATACGAGAAAGATATTCCACTTTTGGAGTATTTTTTGCTAAAGAACAAACAGGAACATCTATTCATGCTCGCTTTCCTAATTATTTTTTTAAAGTTTTTTAGGATAGTGAATAGGAGACAAAGATTAAAGTAATCATTGGAAAAGTATTACTACAAGAATTTTTTTTTTTTTGGTTCATGTATTTATAAATAAGAGCTGTTATAAAATGTTAAGATTATTATACAATGGTTCAAGGGATATTTATTTTTATTAATACATTTTTTTAACGTTTCAGAAACCAGAATATTTAAAAAAAGTAATGTATTTTAACAAGTTTTAGTGCTTTCATGTTGTTGTCTTTTTCAGACACAGGGACTTAAATTTAGAAGAATGCCATTGATGTTTATTGTTTGGTTAATTAATACTCACACAATCGTATTATTATTTCGATGAATTTTAACTATTATTTTCAATCAAACAAACTATAATTAGGTCGTATGGACCAATTTTAGTAATATATTTATTTCTTAAAGATCCTAAATCTTCGAGAGAGTTATATTCCAAGATGCTAACAAACATTTAAGCTGTTTAAAAGAAGATTCCTGAGTCAATAAGTAAGGGAATTGCATCGACATTCATATATTCCAATATACATCTATTAAAGTTAAAAAGTCAATTATATTTTTTAAAGCAGATTGATATGCTATACCAGAATAGAATATGCTTTACATACAAAACTACCAAGAAAAGAGAGGCACATTATCTTTAAGATTCTTGGATCAACTTCCGCTTGTTTTTCAGTCACAAAAGAGAATCACAAGTAATCAGGGATGAGGCTTAAAGTGTCCAGGCTCCAGTCAGAGCTGCTGACGAAAAAATTAATTAAAAAAAAAAAAATCCAAAATCCTTAGCTAATATCAAACAAATATTTTTTTAAAATATCAATAATGGACAGTTGTGCACAAAAAGTTAAATTTTTGGAGAAAAATTTCAAAAAACAAAACAATCTTATTGACATAACTTTTTTTTTCTTCAACGTACTGCTTGACAATAGACTATAGAATATAGTGTATTCGAGAGAGCAAACCTTCCATAGTCCCCAACTGTAACGTTGATGCCCTGAAAGCCATTGTTGAGGAGTGGGCTGATATGTCCAATGACTACAATCATCAAGGTACATAAGGCCATTAGGCCCAGATTAGAGACCATGGATACCGCAGAAGGAAGAAAGTGATATATCGTAAATCAAAGTAATGCTAGACATGTATAATACAATATTGCTAAGCTTTCAAATATCTTAAGAAAACTTTTTTATAATTTATTTCGATTTTTAAATGAAAAAAAAGAAGAAAATGATGATTTTATTTTTTTACCTAAATTTTTTCAGTGTTTGAATTTAACCCATATTGAGGTTAAACCTTTATGATCGTAATAAAAAAAGTTCATGGAGTTAGGAATAATTGTATATGATTTATAAAGATCATAACTTTATATATATAGTGAGGTAGAAATAAGTTTTTCATAGAGCATATCTTTTTGTATTAATATCATAAATTTGGATTTACGTAGCTCAATGGATACTATCATATAGAGTGTTTGCTATTTTTTAGAGTTGACCAAATTCAAAATTATTATAGATCATTTAAGTGTTGGTAATGATCTCCAAAAAATTTTTTCTGTCCTATCAAAAACCGTTACCCTCTATCCGGTCAAAGTTCCATCGTTCCGGAAGTGCTTCAAAATGAAATCAAATTAAAAAAAAGAAAAAGCTTATTGCAATTAATGCATAAGAAAAGAAAAACTTATTGTATAATTTTGTTGACTTTCAGACTTTCTAAAGTTTTTATTCAAATTTGATCTTGAGTGATTTGTAACGATTTCATTTTTCTCTCGATCATATGTTTTTTAGGATGCTTTTGGTGTTGATGCTATATATCTTTGAACAGTTTGAGAATCACACGGAATAACAGATAGAGCTAAATCTTCACCTCGTGCACATTTTAAAAATTCATTTTTTGTTATATCAAATAATAAAAGATGTTAAGTTTAGTAATTTTTAAGATTTGTATTTAAGTTTATTAAATCTAATTAACTAGTTAGACACCTATTTAGAAAATCTTTTGTAGAATTTTTTTTTTTTTGACTTGACCTTTTTGTCTTTTTTTACGATCTTCTAAGATGCTATCAACTGGTTTGAATCAAACAAAGGCACGTATAGGGACATTATTTGGATATGTAAAGGAAAAATTTGTCTCAAATAAAACCGAATTTTTCATTTCTTTCTTCAGAGTTGAGATGCTGGTTTGCCTGATTTATTGAAAATAAAAATTGTTCGATCCGTGTTGGATGTGAGGGAATCTTTATATGACAAAAATTAGGACCATAGACATATGAACCCATAATAACAAGTCTTTTAAGCTCCACTGATTGATTTTTTGATTGTATAATCTTAAAAGGGTAGAAACAGTAGTCATCCATCTCGAATCTTGCACTGTTCCAAGATGCTAAAAGAAAATCAGCTACATAATGTGACCCTTTTTGTACAATCTGACAAATCTGGACAAAGTAGTGTTGATCTCTGCTCAAACCTTAATATAGACATTTATCTATGTCTGGTACACTTCCTTTGATAGCCATAAGTGTTAAAGTGTACGTTTTACATGAACAGTTTGAAATTTGGGTGCGTATACGATTTTGGCCCTTTTGTTTTCGTCTTATAGTATTAAAATATTTTTTGAAGTCAATTCCTTAATGTGTAGTAAACAAATATACAACCTCAAAAACAAACGAATCTCAGAAAGCAATGATCAAGAGAAAAGACAGAAAAATTTAATTATTATAAATCATTCAAGATCAAAATTGAATAAAAAGTTTTACAAGTCTGATTTAATTAATTACTTTACTGATTATTCAAAGATTTAATAACTATATATGTCTATGGACATTTGTATCGTGTTTATGAAAAAATTCAATTATATGAATAGCATAATAAATAAAAAATCTGTAATAATTTATTTATATGTATTTGTATGCCATGAATAGTTATTTCATAAGTTTTTATTTACAAAACCGACGGCATAATAAAGTCAAAAAATTATAAGAATTGTTTTTCTTTTGATTATGCCTTGATTATAATAAGATTTTTTTCAGGTTTTTTAATTTGACCTCATTTTGAAGTACTTCCGGGTCGCTGGAACTTTGAACGGATGAACGGTAATGGTTTTTGATGGCACAGAAAAAAAATTAGGACATCATTACCAACATCTAAACACATCTCAGGGCCCACGATAATTTGGAATTTGGTCAACTTTAAAAAATAGCAAACTCTCTAATGTATAGTGATCTCAATCGTTTGAATTTTTTCACTGGCATATTTTTTGGAATTGGTAAACTCCAGAATAAATTTTCTTTTCTTAAGGAGTTTCATTATTATTTAATTCCTGAAATAATAATTGGGGATTGACGTCCGAATAATTCTTACCAATGTCTTTGTTTGTTTATTTCCCCCTCCTCCCTTGTCATACCTGATTGTTGCTGATGCCATATAAAAAAAATCTTTAAATTTTCTGGGTTACCATGTCGATTTTCGTTTTTTTAGCATGCCCATTACACACGATTTTTATTACTCTCTATGAACAAATTGCTCTGGAGAACTTATTCTCTTGAGCTCAATGGGCCAAGGTTTGCGTCTTTGTCGTTTCTAGGGTTGAAATATACCTCAAAAAACATTTAAAAATATGTACAAAAAGTACTATATAAACATAGAGGGGATTTGTGTAAAGAAAAAACTAAGTTTTTCTATTAGAAAAGGAAAAACGTGTGAGTGTGCTTTTGAGAAATGGAAATTAACTCTGACGCTTTCTTAGGGAGTTATCCTCTACACTATTTAAGCCAAATTTGTCTGTTTGTCGACGACAAATAACTCAAGCAATGTTGTATACTACAGCTAGTTATATTATATAACAAAATAATTATAACAAGGAAAAACACCTTCAACGGCGTTACAAAAGATGGATTCTACCTTCTTAAGGGATAGTCTCGTGGAACAAGACTGTGATCCCATATAAGGACCGACACTTACCTTTTTAATGATGAGCAGTATTCAACCTAACTTTTCCTATTGATTATTCAACAAAACCTTTATTAATTTCAAATTTCCTTTTGTCGTAAGTATTTTGATACAAGGGGTAGAAACCTGCAATGCTCGAAGTAATTAGGTGTCGGCTAAAAGACAAATTTGCATATATAATATAGAAGATAATTCCCCCAAGGAATCCGACAAGTTACTCACTGTTTTTTATGAGATAACTCCTAAGATAAATACACAGTATATATATCAATTCATATGTGTTTTCTCCTCAAGAATGAAGCAATAATAATAAATGTTTGAGAAAAAAAAAATATTATACACATTTACTGTTCTATGAACACGCCCGCAATTTATTATTCGTACGACTAAGTTGTTATTTCTCAGATCATAATATATTTATGATATACATCAGGGATCACTATATACATTGCACCCGATGACAGGTGGTCATATATTCAAACAGACAGCAAGACAAACTATGCAGGTTTTTTATCATTAAGTTTTATGGAAGAATCATACAAAAAGATTTTTATAAGATATGTGCATTAGGGTGTTTTTTTCATTTTTTTTTCGTATTGCATGTTTGGTAAAGTTCTGATATGGTAAGAAAAGCACTTATGGAAAATTTCAATTTCCTACAATGTCATCTTAGAGTAACACATCTAGAGTTTGAAAGCAGACAAAAGTTCTTTACTTCGTTAAACAAGATTAAAATACAGCATTAATAAATATTTTATATAATTGTAATATGACAGACATTATTCAAACCTATAGAAAATATTAGTAAAGATACTTTCTAAAGCTACCCTACAGAGCAATAAGAAAGTTTGCTATACGACAATTTTGATTTTTTCCTATCTGAAAATATACACAATATCCATGGAAGACTTTTAGAAAAAAAATAACTATTGAAATACTTTATATTGATTAATAAAATATCTATTAAAATTATTTTATGTAAAATAATTAAAATGTATTTTTAGCTTTGATTTAGGACTGGAGACTGCACTCCCGTCCAGTTCAGTCTCAGTCCAGTCCAGTTCAGTCTTGCATTCACATTTGCAATCCTTGATGACGTCCCTCAATTTGTTGTCTTCTTTTTTTAATCAGTTCCAGAATTGATAGACCAAAGGACCCACCGTCATAAGGACCAGCCCCAAGGATTGGACAGAAAAAATAAGGACTAACATAAGACTACTTCATCCTATCTATTTTCACCTAGTAAAGAGTGTTTGCTTGCGACCTAAAGATGACCTCGTAGAACAACACACAAAAATTTCACTATCCCTTATGGTAATTCGAAAAAAGTTTGGAAATAAAACTAGCTAATTTACTTTTTAAATGTATTTTATCTATATTCCATTCAAATGCTTTTAAAGGAACAATTGTAGAAAAGAAAAAAAAAAAACTGTCAAAGATTTTCTATACAAATGGCATCCACCCTCTAATGTACTGTTTTTTTCCTCTCCTTTTTTTCCTTTTCCTTTTTATCATTAAAAAGAAAAATTAGGGGGAAGGGGAAAGAGAAAAGAAGAAGAAGAAGCAACAGAGAGACCCACGCTGAAAGAAAGCTTCTCTTGATATTAAAGGGAGCGAAAAATGGAAATGATTCCACAAAAATCTTAAATGATTCTTCATGGTTCTTCAGTTGTTGTTTAGTCATTCCTTTAGATAGACGTGTACTTTGTTTTTTTATTTGTATCTCATTGCTTCGCTATTTATTATAAACATTATTTTTGTTTTTTTTTAAATAAATGTTGTGTGTCATGGCGATGAATTCACCACTATGAGGGGGACTTGAATTCACGCAACCTAATTTTTGACACTTGTACAAGAAAGTATTGGGACAAAAGTCGTCCCTTCGTCTTCATATTTTGTTTATCCTTCCTGTCATAGTATTCAAAACCGAGTTTTCTACATGGGGTTTGCTCTATCCCTTCAAACATTTCTACTACTATATTTATCCTACTTGTCAAGTTACATCATAGTCGCTGGAGGTAAGTGAGATCATCTAATTATGGAGGGGGTGTAACATTTTTTAATGATCAGATATCTTACAAGTATTTCGGTCGGGGGAAAAAATCAACCGTGCTTTTAAACCGATTTTTCAATTATTAAAGACAAATGTAAGCAGTATAAGTGAATTAACTCTTCGTTATAGCACACTTTTCTCAAAGTGGGTACCACGGTACATTGGTTGCCCCTAAGTTGTGTCAGTATTGCCACAGAAAGAAGTATTTTGTAGGGATGGACACACTCTAATTTTTCGTTATTCCACTAATCTGCTAATTTTCTTGCCTTTTCTACTATTGTTTATTTTGTAGGTTTATTGGTCTACTAACAATAATTTTATAACATTAATCCACTAATTAAATCATTTTAATAGAAAGGACTGTCAACAGCAGTGTCCCCAGAGGGGTTTTGAAGGGGATGTAACAGTTTGCAGTACTTTAAATGCTAATTTTATTACCGGTTCCGCTATCGCTAATTCAGTAAAAATTGTAGTTTCGTAGATCAGCTAAAGCTAATCTGCTAACGTTAATCCACAAAATTAAGTTACTGTAATGTACATGGTCCCGATGGACATGCGCAGGCGGAGGGGGCTGTAAAATAATTTCAATGATTTATTTTTACAAAAAGAAGGTTATTTGATCAAATGGGTAAATATAACGTGTCATGTCATTTGCCTACCTAGATCATTGTGACTGTAGTGGATGGCATATTATTTCATCATTCAATTGCAAAAAAATACATTTGATTTTACAAAGATCAAGGAACAATCAACATCATCAATTGTGTTTTTTTCTAACAAACAAAATCCTCAAAAAAACTGGACATGACTTACTGTGAAATAGTGCCTTAGCCTACTTTATGAATTTCATTTGAGGTCTCTGGTCTTGTTTTGTAAATAGTTGTAGAATTTTGAAAAAAAAAAATATCATATTGTATATTTGAATTTATTTTTCTTTAAATTTAATTATTTTTTTTTTTTTTCCATAAAAACTCCAAAAACCAAGCCCCTAAAACATAATTCTGTTGACGCCCCTGATAGCAAATTGGTATTTTTTAGATATTATTTAAAATATTAAAGAATCGGCATCGCTAATTTTTACTACAATCGCATTGGAATTGGCATTGAGATTTTTCTTTTGTATCATCCCATCACTAGTAAATATAATGACCAAATTTTATATATCTAAGAAAATTTTTTGACTATCAAATAGAAATACTCATTTATAGCTTCGCTTTTAATAAGAACAATTGCTAATTAATAGTATAATACAGTATTGAATTAAATACTATGTAGGGTTGTAATAATACTAAATGTATTTTTAACATTCATTATAAAATTTTTGATAAAATACTATGACAACAATAGTCTGAGAATACGCCAGGAATAAAAATCAGTTGGTACTATTGACTTATTTGGCAAACTACCAGATGATTTCGGGCTACAATACTAAGAAGTTTTTTAAGATCCCTAAAAGGTGGGAGTACACTAAGTTGGTGAGTGTCTCATATCTGATCGGGTAATGAAGGCTTACTAATTGCCGATCCGGGTACTTTGGAGACGGATCCAAAACCCGTACTATCTTTACTTTTTAATATGAAGGAACATGGTTAAAACACTTTCAAAAAAATATAATATTGAATAAGTTTTGAATAAAGAATTTATTTTTTATAAATTTAGTCAAAATACGTGACTTGAGAGTTTGAAATTATTCTATTTACATACATGTAAATCTTCTTTATATATGAATTTTTTTTAAAAGGTATTCATTGATTTAAAATTGTTATAAGAATAATTTTACTTCCTTTGAAACTCTGCGTTGAATGCAAAAAGAATTGATCATATTGAATATGTTCGCATAATTATTTATATATAAAAAAACATATTTTGAATGAGGCAGTAAGTATAATTTTTCTTTAGAGGGAGTCTTGAATTAACATATATTATATAGTTATTATGTACTTTATACTTTTTACATTGCTCAAAAAGGATGGGTAATTGATTTTATTAGCTACTATCAGAATTGAAAACTATTTGATAGAAAGGAAATTAAGTGATTGTAGATTAACAAGGAGGAAATTTAAATCAAGAACAAGTTTATAAATCAAAGTCTGGACTACTCTTAAATCTATCTTGACGAAAGTATGGTCATCAGATTCAGCTGACAAAACTGTAGAATAAAAAGACAAAATCTTAGAGATGTTCCCTAATACGAACGCTGAACGGGCATTATTGTGTGCCCCGTGAACGCCCAAGGAAATAGTTGAACCTACCAACTACTCAAATCAACTGTTTACGATGTTACCAAGGCTTTGATGAAGTCGGTTGGGTCTGGAACACCTGTAAGGAAGACTCATGATCCTTCTGAGAGCAAAAACGCTCTCCAGACTTATTGACTATTTTTCTTAATATGAATGAAAAATTTGTTTTCATTGTTACACTACTTAGATGTGCAGGGCTCCAAAATAGGTTTCGACAGCAATGCCCACGTGGCGTAAAATTTTTTATTCAGTCAACCACAAATTGTAAGATATCGGCGATTGGTTTTTTGTCCCTGGTGTTGTAAATTGAAATAATGGATCGGTTCAATCAATACCTTTTTAATAATTATAAAATTGGATCCTTGAACAGGTCCTGAGAATAAAATCGAATTTGTTTTAACTAGTTGATAATTTTTCCATGACTTCAAATGAGCAAACATGATGTAAATGATGTTAACGTACGAGATGTTAAGAAGGCTTGTTTTTATCTAAATACAGGAAATTTTTTGTTCGACGGTAAAAAGCAAATTTAGTTTTTCAAACTTTTTTTTTTCAAACTTCAGACGTATATTTAATAGTGCTACAATTACAGTAACAACTTTTATTTCCCCAAAAATAACATTAAAACCCATTGTGAGACTAAACTTTAAAATAAACAAAACATTTTTTCTGTACTTATTTTTTCAAAATTTAGTTTAAAATGAAGAATAGTTTATACTGGAACCTAATGGAAAGATTACAAATTATAAGCTTATATGAATAGGTGAAAGCTATAGGAAAATTGCATCAACTTTACAACAAAACAGGCTAGTATCCAAAGTAGAAATCTTTGACGGTGTATTACAATATGCAAGACTTGAAATAATTTTTTTGAACTAGTCTGGATGTATTAAACGTCATATGTTAAATGAGAGTATAGGAACTAATTTGGTAAAAACATATGAAGTAATGAAGAACTAATAAATCTCTACAAGTAACTGCTCTAGGGTTGAATCGAAACAAAAATTAAGTAAAAGATTAAATTGCCATCCATTTTTTGACTTCGTATAATAGATGGAGTTAAAACTTCTGAGAGTTTTTTCGCTTTATTCTGACGATAAAATTAACATAACGGTTTTTTGGCTAATTTTCAGTTCCTGGGCAATGAAATAATTGGGCACATGCCTGTCCAAGTCGACTATTTCCATTATTTTATCAATATTTTCGAAAAGGAATCGAAAGGAATTGTTAGGACCACCCTTTTGCTTTTGCATTCGATACTGTATTGGGTCTTTAAATAGTACAATTTTTTGATCACCTGCTCTCTGCTTTTTCACCTTAGTCGTAGTAAAAAACTGAAACAAATTTTCTATTTTTAGTTTTCCAATATGGAACGCTGTAAAACACAACAGACTTCACTAAAACAAAATTTTAATGTACATCACTTAAGTGAACGCTTAACCTTTAAGCATACTTTAAGCTTCTTTTTTGGATGCAATTTATTAACCGTAATATATAGCTCACTAAAAACATGTTGTGAAATACGCAGATAATTTTTTAGGTAACTTATTATACGAGGAACCTATGAAAAGTCTGTGCAAAGTCCGAGGAATGGAACTACTGGTGCATACCGAGGCGTTTATTTAGTACCATGCCTTGGAAGAACATTTTCAGCCGGATCGGTCCAGTTTTTTCTGTTGGGCATTCATTTGAATAAAGGAAGTGGTGTGATTTTCAAAGAATGGACAACAAATAATTTCGTACGTTGAAAAACATTACTTAATGATAGGTTAAACACTTCAGGGGACTAAATTGAAGCTTGATAAACATGATGGGAACTCTCCACCTTCGATTAAAACAGTTTATAGGTGGTTTCAATTTTTTTGGAGTGGTCATATTGGCAGAAGTGACATTGAACGTTCTGGAAGCCTTGTTGACGTTACTACTCCAGAAATCATTTATGACATCCAAGAAATGGTGATAGAAGAGTGAAGTTGACTGAGATTGGTTGTGTTCTAGGCATCTCGAGTTGGAACCCCATTTCCGTTAATTTTGGGACCACAAATTCTGAGATGTGAGCTGGTGCATTGTCATGATAGAAAATGACTTTTGTGTAGGCCAATCGTGGGCGTCTTTCTTGCAGCTCGGTTTTCAAACAGTCCAAAAAAGAAAAATAATATCCGCCTGTAATAGTTTTACTCTTTTCCATATAGTCGATAATGGTTATTCCTTACGAATCCAACAGATTGTTGCCCTACTCTCTCCGGCCGATTTCTAGATTCAAACGAATACCAAATAGAAAGAAATAGACCAATCTGGCTCAAAGTTGGTATGTGTTCTTCAAAGAGATTCTACACACAAAACATAACCTAGATCCACGACGGTAGTGCCATCCTAGGACTTTGCAAGGACTATTCAAAAGAATACAAATGAAATACATACTCAATTTTGAGAAAACTTATGCATTTTCTATTGAGTATGTAAGAACGTCTGCAGGATAATATAAATATTCATTAAATTACCAAATTAATATATATTTTGACACAAAAAATAATAAAAGTCCAGTGTAGAAAGGCAAGTTAAAAAATAAAGAACCCAAAAATCAAAATGGTACCCCTAAAAATTTAAAGAATGTTTTGGAGGAAAGTCCAGTTTGGGGTCTTTTATGAGCACACAAGAATGTTCAATCAGGGTTGGAATATAATTGAATGTATTTAAGAAATGATGTTCACTACTCTGGAATTAAATAATAATGATAACTACTGAGGAAAAGAAAATTCATTCTTCAAACTACCAATTCAAAAAAACCCGGGCAAACTAAAAAATACATATATGATATTGGGAGACGAGTTGCTCTCTCAGAGAATTCCTCTAATCAACTAACAAGGATTACAATATATATATACACATATACGCACGATAGATGTGGTAACTTGCCTTTATTTCCTGCCATGGATTTTGTTCCTACTCATTCAAAATATTATTTATTGAACACTGAATTATATTGATTGCTTAATTAGATATAGCCCGTCAATTTTCTTTCAATACACATGTCAATTCCCTTTATATTCTTGATATAGTTTTATTATAATTATATAAAAGTTCGTTAACAAATAATTATTTCTTATATTGCTATTAATATTGAAAAAATAAGTAAAAATACATACTTTATTGAACAAAAACTTTCTAAACGATAGAAATACATGTGTTCCATGGTTCATGTGGAATAGTTTTACGGAAAATTACTACCAATGTAAGATTGCTTGCAGAAAAATTGCTGGATATTGTACAATACCGAATGCTTGCAGTATTTTTTAATTACGACTTCATGTTGAAATACAATGTTTCATTACACAATCAAACAAAAATAAACATGTTTTGTATTTGTTCCATGGTTCTAAGTCGTTTATAAATGTTGATGTAAGTGTTCAGGCTGTAGATACCTTTGGGACAACATCATTAAGTCAATTGCAGCTCCATACAGCTAGGAAGAATAAAAATTATTACAGCAATGGTATGGTTGACTTTTGGCCTGCCACCATGTGACCCTTCTCAATCCCTGACCTACACACCCGTCTATTTGGCTGTTTGAGGTGTCATGAAAAATAATGACTACCCCACTTTTCATCCAAATTTGGATTCTGAGCGGCCATCATGCTCACTCTGGTACGTCTTGGACTCTGTCTTCATCGTCAACAAATGCCAAATAGTTCACCGCAGTGTCCAGGTTGATATTGCTTGTGTGATAATTTGATATTTGAAAATATCATAATTTGGTTTCGAATGGTCTTTTCTTGACTCAATTAAAATTACATTTTTCGAAATTAAGACATGCTACTAGTAATGTTTTGTTCGCAAACTTTACGGCTCTATGAGCCATCTGTTTTAAATTAACGACGGGACATGGCTCCCCACTAAGCAGGAGCCGGCTCAGAGCGTCCTCAGGGGGGAGAGGGGCTTGGTTTTTAGAATTTTTTTTTTTGATAAGAAATTCAAAATTAATTAATAAATATTTATTTTTTTGATTAAAAATTCAAAGCTGTCTATAAGAAATTAAATTTTTTGGAAACAAATTCCATAAATAAGATTTTTAATATCAAATTTTTGGAAAAAAATTTCAAAAATTAATAGTTATTTAAAAAAATTATCAAATATTAAATTTTAAGTAAAAAAATTAAAAATCTATTGCTATTTACAAAAAATAATATTTTTTGAAAAAAAAAATTAAAAATTCATAGCTCATAAAAAAAAATAGAAATATTAAATTTTGTAAACAAAAATTTAAGTATTAAATTTTTTGTTAAAAAATTTCAAAAATCTAAAGTATTTTTCTAAATTTTTTTGCAGAATTACATTTTATGAAAATTTGAATATAGGGAGGGGGACTATAACCCTTCATCCCAACCCCAGTGGACGCCCTTGTTAAAGTTTTAAACTAAAAGAAAAAATTGAAAAACCGGTTCTATAAAAAAATCCAGAAATATTATCACTACATGCTACTGCAAAGTTTTAAATCACCACTCTGTATATTTAGTAGCTCATCTACGGATCTGTCAAATCTACAGATCGTACTGACTCATTAAAATATCTATAGATGATTTTTTCATCTATAGACGAACCCTTGGAAATGTATAGCTGCTATCGTAAGGTTAAGAAACGTCTTTTATTCTTCTTTCCATTCCATGGTGGGCGTTTTAAATCTACCTCAAGGCCCAAAGTTTATACTGTACAACCCGTAGACCTAGAGCTTAGGTGATTCTTTAAGGGTTCTTTGAAGTGACAGCGGACTTTCTAACCTGTCTGGAGGTCCAGCGATTATCCTACACAAATATTATGTATCTGGAGTTCAATTTGGGAAACTGAGATGATTATCTTATAGTTGTCTATCTGGGGATGGGAAAACTATCAACGGATTGTTAGATGGGTAGATAAACAACTATAAATGCAGTGTAATTGCGGGCAATTATCTGCAGATGGTTATTTTCCAATATTCCTGCGAGCAATTCTCTACAGATGATATTGTATAAAAATAGATATACTCATTGAAGACAAGCTATTATTTAGAAATAATTACATGCATACAACATTAACTGAATGGGAAAAGTCATATTGTCATTCAATTTTCTAATAAATTTATTTATATTGATATTTGCATACATAAATCTTCTTTAAGAGATGAAAATATACGGTTTATCTTAAAAAAATGTTTTTCAGGCATAATAAACATTTAATTATACATTAATTATTTCATGAGTAGATACGTAATTATTGTCGATACGGTAGATGAAATTAAATTATTTTTCTTTTTACAAGATATTGAGATTAAAGGTCTTTAAAAAAAAAAATATTGCTATGTGTAACTTTTGAAATACTGTCAAATATCAATATATCTTGTCATTTAAAAATATACTGGTGAATATTTATGGATAAAATAATTTTATGTGCAAGTAAGATACATTTGAATCTTTAACAATGATGAAAATTTTGTTGACTAAATGTATGAACAATCTAAAGGTAATATCTTTTATTTAACAGTATCTTGATAGTCACACAGTCATGGTGTTTATACCTTATATTATATTGAGGCTCCTACTCGAATTAAATCTAAACTAAATGATTTTGATGTCATAACGCTTCAACTATCTTAAATTTCAGTCTAGTTGGAGGAATCCAGGGGTAGAGTTGTGAAAAAAGAACTCTTCCCAGCATGTCACTCTTAAATCCTTTTTAGAGTTGTAAAAAATATGATCTAAAACGAGTGCAATATTTTTGGTAGCCGGGAAATGGAACGGTGTTTATATATTATTTTCCAAAAACTATTAATATTATTTCTTTAATTTTTAACTCTGTGTTAGTTAAGTGGGATTTTCTGCACTCCCAATTTGATGAAATAGCATTAAATCTGTTTCAACTACAAGATAAACTCTTGATACCACTTTGAGAATGAATGCATCTTTTTATTGTTTCCAAAATGTATTCTATGGGAACTATTCGTAAAATTTGCAATTTTTAATCAAGTTTAGGTGAATTTGATTAATTTTATCACTTTGAAGTCGTTCTCTTGCTTTTTTCAATTGAATGTATATATTAGTATTGCTAACAAAAGTAATAAGAGCCATATATCATACTCAATCTCATCAAAGTTAATGAGCACGTTTTAAGGACCAAATATTCGTTAAAAGTAATTAATATTTCATACAAGTTTTTATCAAAAATGAAAATATAATATTTCAACTATAATAATCACAAATTATATCTTGTTAATGCCCATATCTAATGTGTTTATGATTTTGTAGCGTAATTCAACTGTATAGCAAGAAATAAAATTTGTATAGAATCGCTATAGCTCATGGGCAGCACGATTGAGTGTTATTCTCTTGACCTTGATGTGTACGTTCGGCGATTCCTAGAGAAAGAAAAATATACTTTATGTATCACAAAAAGATGCCTAGGTTTGATGGAGTAATTGTAATAATATAATGTTTACTTATCCTTAATCAGTGCAACTCCATCTAACCAATTGAAGGAACATTAAAAAAAATATGTGTTTCAGTCAAGTTCAGAAAAAAGATGTAGTTTACTAACTTAGAGGAGTAAAATTGATGAGTGACATCGAAGTAAATAATATCTCTATGTGATCTAGAGATGGTGTGAGATATTTGTGTTTTTTCAGCAGCTTGTAGATAATATAATATGACGTCATGACAGCTAATCTCCTCTCCTTCCAAACATTCTTCAAACTCTCAGAGTTACAATTTTTTGGTTATATAGTAATATTCATGGAACTCTCATAGGTATCGTGGACAAAAAGATAACGCGTAGCCAACTATGATCGGACAAATATTGATCAGGTGCTTTTTGTTATATAGCTAGAAATGAAAATTAGGTGTATTTTGTAGCTGGTACGTTTTGTTTGGAATTGATAGTCTGAAGAATGAATTTTCTTTTTCTCAGCAATTGTAATTATTATTTAATTCCTGAGTAGTGAACATCCTTTCTTAAATATATTTAACTATATTCCAAGCATGATTGAACATTTGCGTGTGCTCATAAAAGCCGTAGCGTAACCTTGATGATTTGTTGGGGAATTATAATTGTAAGTCCTTTTTAGACTCACAATAGAATTGGAGATCCACATCGCAGAAATTCTAGCAAATGTTCCTCTTTATATCCTTTTCTCCTTCCTCCCATCTCACTGTTGATTGTAGCTGATCTAATGATAGGCCATGAGCATTATTCTTTCTCTTTTACAACATATTCTTGAAATTGTTAGGGGTACCAATTGATTTTCTCTTTTTTTTTAACATGCCCATTCTATAATGGATTTTTATCATTATTTATAACTTTATATCTTTCTAAAGTACTCTTTTATTAAATACAAGGGGGGTCTGAAAAGTTTCCAAGTCAGAGTGAAGATGACTGCACGCGTTAATGAATGGTAGTCACAAATATCTAGCAACTGTTGACACTTACTCACCAAAGTTTCAGCCATTTTAGAGGTAAAGTTGTTATGTTACAGTCGTTTAAGGGAGTTGTTATGAGTTTTGAAAATGGACAATATTTAGTCAAATCAATCCAAGTTTTGGGGTAGATTGATTCCTGGAGATGAAACTTGGATAGATTGTTATACGGCCAAAGCAAAAATACAGTCCAAATAGTGAACTGTATACATATTTGTCACAAATTATTTTGGAGACAAAAAAGCCAAGTACTATTTGGATGGGCTACAGAGACGGAAGAATCACTGGAAGAATTGTGTAGAGTTGTTGTCTTGTATCTTTGTCGGAAAGTGTTCAGACCCCCACGGTTTGCTATTACAAGTGATTTAAAAAATGACTTAATTATACTGATTGTATTCGTGGAAAAATGTTTCTAAACATACCATTTATAATGTCGTTATCTTTAGTGTATCACACAACCTTTCCTCTCAAAAGAAATAAATGTCCCAAAACCAGTTAGTATTTAGTCATTCTTCTCATCTCTTGTATTATAATAATTGAGATTTGTTCACATCTTTTTTCCAAGAGCTAACTCGAATTTAACCTCGAATCAACATTTGCAACAGCAATAAGGAGAAAAGAACCAATATTATCGACAGATGACAACGAAATACAATCTATATTTTTCTGGAAGGGAGTTAAAATCGTTTTAAAAGGGAAAACTTCAAATTTTCAAAACAATGGAAAAAAAACAACAACACTACATTGGAATGAAAAAACAACATCATAATGGTTTCTTCATTCGAACTATGATTTAAGACTCGACAGCATATCAGCTTACATGATATCTATGAGTGCTACAATTTTGTATGACATTTTGTCTAATGTATTTTTTATAAACCCTGGAAATTGATCATTTTTTACATTTATTATTATATTACCCGGGTTGCAGTGCTGAAGAGAAGGGAATAGAAACAAAGAATGAAGGTATACGAAAAGAGACAGTGGTTGTAGAGAAGAGGGGGAAGGAGCAACAAGGGAAGGTATTTTATTTTTGGGTCAAAAACAGCTTCTTAATGACGTTGGAGGGCCAATAAAATATATTTTTTTTCTCTCGGCCTTTATTTGTGGCTTTCATTTGATTATATTAAACTCAATAAAAAGTGCATTAAAATAAAATTCTATAAAAAATGAATTCGGTGGACAGGCATATATTTCCTTTTCATAATTAGGGTTCAAGATTGCTTTTATGTCATTGCACTACCCATGGTTATTACTCGAGGCGGATATACTATTTTATAGTCTATTTATTTATGTTACATACATATATATGGGCCATTAACAATAAAGTAAGGAAGAATTATTTTTCTCAAAAATTGAGCGTGTATCACGTTTCTATCCTTTTGTTCAAGACTTTAATTACGTTAACTTATTAAAAATACATTTATTTTCGATAAACTATACTCAATTTTTATTGGCAAATTATTCTTAGAGACCCTTTTGTTTTGACTCAAATTGCACTTAAATGAGGCAAAATTGGTCTTCAAAGTAATTGAATGAGAAATAGATAGATTTATATGCAAGGGGACATAGTGGGGAGGGGGCCGGGGGTAATATATGTCTCTTAAATCAAACAAAGTTGATAAAATATAGCTACAATTATTGGTCATCTTTACTCATCCCACAAATGCGGATTTTTTCATATCCTTGATTTTTTTCTTAAATAATTTTTTTATTTAAAATTTTGCAAAAATAACAAAAAAAATGCTTTTGTTCAAAATTGTTTTTATGTTGATTTACTAAATATATTAAAGATTCCGACCTAACTAAAAAGAGGCAATATCTTTATTCATTAGAGTGGTGATAAGGAAAGTCTTTTAGGAATATCTTTTTATATCATTAAAGCGATGATTATTATCAACTCACGGCTTTGTACAAATCAGAGAGAACAAAGGACCTTTTGGTACACATTAAACTTGGTCTTTTGTTCCATTTTCTTATTTTCTCAATTTTCAATTCCACGTGTAGAAACTATCCTTAATATAATAAAAAGAAAAGTCAGAGGATTTTCCATGAAAATAAGTGGTTTTTTATGTGTTGTTGTCAGAGTAAATCTGATCAACTCATTAATCAGATAAAAACCCATTAATTCAGCAGTGTTTGTTTTATTAGCCAGAGATTAGGATCTAGGGATGGAAAGGGTTTGTATTTTGGATATGTTAAAAAAAGAAGCCGAAATTCAATATGTTAACCCTTACAATTTGATGAATATGTTGGAGTAGACTTGCTTAGACGACATGAAAAATCAGCATCCCGTCTTAGCTTTCATGTTGCAATGAGGTACCCAAGCAAAGTTTCAGTCTCTTAGGTCCAAGGGTCTAGACACCCATAAAAGACAGGTACACAAACTGTATTTAAATGTTTTTTCTTCATTATTAATACCCTAAATGATTTAAAACTTAATTTTCTAAAGAAAGGGGTCCTAAAAATTGTATTTACATTTATTTAATACTTTATTTCTTCTTGAAAATATACATCTGATGAAAAAACGATAAAAAAATATTCAGAAAATGACAGATATTTCAATTTAACCTGAAATGTTATGGGTCAAATTTTAGGATACACACGTAAAAACTGTATTTTATATAAATACATATAATAAATTTGTCAAATTGAATAAAGAAGTAATCTTTCATTGGAATACCTATATATATGCATCGTAATAAAGTGTTGAGTCATCATAATACTCCTGGAGATAAGTGCACTAAAAATAGAATTAAATGTACGTACATGATTTAAAAGGATATCAATCACTTAACTTTTATGTAAAACTTTTTACATACTAATTTCATTTATAAAAAAAAAAAAAATTAGCTACCTATCTACTAAATATTTAATTTCATTTAAAGTAATTTAAATAACTCCCAGTTAACTATAAATGATGTAATTTAATTACTCCATCCCAAATCTCAAGAAAGTAACTTTATGGTTGAATAGTTTATTAACTAAATCATCCAATATCTTGAAATGTTAGATACATGACTCACGTACTGAAAAGTCCCTAATTTAAAAAAGATGATATGTTTTTTTCGTCAAAAATTGTTTTTTTATTATTTTTCGTTATCCTGGTGAAACAACTATTTCTTCTTCTCCAAATGTGAGCGTTTTTTTTTGTGATTTTGTTGTTCAAATGCTCTAATAACGCTTTATAATATTCACTGTAGATTGCATTTCCCTTTTGAGGGTAGTCTATTTTTTTTGAGATAATTGTTGAGCATTCGGCCGCTTTGAATGAGTCTCACCACTTGATTTCCACAAATAGGATGATCGTTTGGATTCTGGAGTGAAGTGATAGATCTATGTTTTATCCACTGTCACAAACCAATCCATACATTCTAGGTTGTTATTTTTAAGACTGGGAAAATATACCCAGAATCATTAACTCGGGCTGATGATATATATAGGCAGCACGTTCTTTTGATACCTGTACGATGTCAACTTCACGTTCCAATCATTTAAACGATTATGTGGATTTCGTATTTTTTTTTGGTGATTTTTTTCTGTTCATTTTGACGTCCACAGCGTTTTCCATCACATTGGTTTCTCTATAAACATGTTTGAAGTCAATTATCGGACGTTTACTTGTTGTTTTTGATAGAGCAGAGTCCCCATAACACTTTTTAAGCCATTGCTTATCTTGAAAAGTATTTTTTTCCCATTAATAAACACTGTAAAATATCCATTGTCTTGTAAATAACAAAATCAGCGTTAAACTTAGCCCGATAGCTGACAAACTCAAGAACAGATTGTCATTTAATTTTCTCAACTGTCTTTTAAAATAAGATACTTTGTGAAAATGATGTGAATTGTAAAAAAAAGAGCCTCATCTATGTGCGAGGCCCGTGCGCGACATATGTATATATTAATGAATATTTATGTATTAAAAATATTGTGTAAAAACTGCCCATAAAAATTGCCACTTTTTGAAACATCCATAGACCTAGAAAATGAATTTATTCTATAACTTTGCCCTTCGACTCTAGAATTTATAGCAATATGGAAGGAGAGGCGAGCAAAAATAAAGCATCCAAATGTGTGTTGTTGGTTTTTGTACAACTATATTTTAATATATGGTTACCTCATGAATCACGTACAATATGCAGGTAATCTCACACATAAAACCAAAGAAAAATACACACACATCCAAGAAAAAAAAAGTATTTCACAGTCTTATAAAAATCTTATTACACCTTTATGAATAATTTGGACATCATACTCAAGCCATTGCCTTCTAGTGGATTCTTAGTTGTATAAGATGCTATGAGCTTGTTTTGTATTAAAATTTTGTTCTTTTTTGATTAGAAACAATATTTAAATTAGTAAGGTCGATAGTATTTAACAATTCATATAAGAAATGCATCTTAATTAATCCAAAACATTTACTATAACTTTAAGAATTACTCAGTGAGGGACAGGTATGTCAGTTAAACAAAAGAAAATGATGTTTAAAATTTATATGCTAACAAATATTTCTATAAATTTTTACAAACTAATATTTCATCGTCTTCTTGTATTATTTTGCACCTAAAAACAAAAACAAAAAAAGGAAATAACAATCTTCATAGATTTCTCTTTTACCCATAACATTTTTGATTTTAATAATTTAGAAAAACGTTTTTATTGTTTAGTTATTGTTTGAGACAGCAATCCCTTTTGAAGGTGTAACTGAACCCTTATCTAGTTTCCTTGACACATACTCTATTTTATATATATATATATAAAATATGAAGTAAGTTAATAGAGTAGATTTTCACTTCTTTTTTGTTCTAGATTGTTTCAGTATTGACGCACCAAATTTTTGAGTTGTATTTTTTTAATGGTTAAATATGTCTACAAAAAATTATGGGGAATACTTTTATGATCATGTATTTAATACCATGACGTCATACATTTTTTTTATGACTAAATTAATTTCATAAAAGTGAGCATTAAATATAATTTCATACAATAAATATTAATTTGAGGCTCGTTTAAAAAATTAGTACTGTTTGCAAATCTTGATGTTTCATTTGGCTTATATATGCAAAAATGTATTCGCAATTATCCATTACTTAAGCATGGCACATTTTAATGGACATCTAAGGTAGCTTTTATTATACAGGAGTGTTGAAGGCCTAGAATTGATCTATTTTAGTGAGCAAAAGGTTCCCAAAAAATCTCATTGCTGATTACGATGCAATTCTAGTACAAATTCCAGGAATCTTTTTGTAAAAATTTTTATTCAAAGATTTTTTGTAAAACATGTAAAAATTAAATATTTTTTTTGAGATTTAAATTTTTGTAAAACATTTCGTTATATTAAATTTTTTTTGTAAAACATTTCGTTATTCAATGAGATATTAAATTTTTTTTTGTAAATCCACAATTGTATACTAAAAACTAATTCTTAAGGCTATTCTCAAAAAATTAAATTTTTTGAAAAAAAATTCCCAAAATCCGCAGCTGTGGACAAAAAAATTAAACTTTTTGAAAGGAAAAATTAAAAATCCACAGCTACTAAAGAAATTTAATTTCTTAGAGCTTAATTTCCAAAACCTTTTTATAAAAAACGAAATTTGTATAGAAAAAACTTGAAAAATCCTCAGATGTTCCGAAAAAAATAACTTTTTTTGAAAAAATTTTCAGATATCAGATATTTCAAAATAAAATTTTTGATGAAAAAAATCTAATATGATTTTTTTTGTAAATTAATTTCTAAACTCAATGGCCTTTTTCAAAAAATTAAATTTTTTGAAAAGAAAAATTAAAAATCCAAATCTACTAAAAAAAAATTATTTTTTAGATAAAAATTTCCTAAATCTACAGTTATTTACAAAAAAAAAAAATTTTTTTGAAAAATTCCGAGATGTTTTGAAAAAAATTACTTTTTTGGAAAATAATCTCAAATATTACATTTTTGATAAAACATTTTTTGAGGAAAAAATCCAAATATTAATTGTTTTGGAAAAAAAATTTAAAAATATATAGTATGGAGCTTATATTCCCGATCCCAATTCCGATTAATTGCCCCATCAACAATATATTTATTAATAAAATGAAAAAAACTTCCATGAAATTCTACAAATAATCAAAAGGGTAAACAAATTATTTGAATACAACTTGTTACCAACGGGAGACAACTTGATATTTGAATTAAATCCGATTACGCGGGTCGTGCGAAAGACTTGATCTTGGTGATGTATTCTCCTATATTTTCATGAATATCATCAGTATATCTCATTTAAAGAGGGTCCTTCAAGAATGTTTAATCATCTGATAGATATATTTATGTAAACACACAGCATATACATGTACATATTATTGGAGAGGAGAAAATAATAACATAAACCTAGAATGTATATTAATGGGTTTCTGTATATATACAGGGTGCAGCGAACAAAAATATTTACACTTTCAATCTAGAACTATCAAGATGTACATATTTCAGCAACCAATTGTAATAGGGTATGTCAATTAAATTAAAAACAAAAACTTATATGATGCCTTCGCTACACTAATCATCGAATCATCTTACGGAAGGCCTTGCCCATTGGAGATGTAATCAGACGGTCACGGAAGGCCTTGCCTCCATTGGAGATGTAGTCCTTAGACAGGGCATCCGATTGATGGTTGAAGGTAACCTTCAAGGTTGTTGATATTTTGGTGACAGACGGTGCAGGCCTTGGATTCAATATGCACCCAAAAACTGAAGTCCAATGGGTTGGCATATGGTAAGTAGGGGCCATATTTTCGTTTACGAGAAAGGCAAGTTGTCCTACAACCACTTCTGGCCTTTTTGGACGTGTGTGAAGGCGCACCATCCTGCTGGAACACCACGTTCATGTTGACAGTTGGCCTGGAGATCCCCAACTGCTTTGCAATCTCTGTTGGTTTCTTGCCAGCGCCCAAAAGTACACAACCGAAATTCGTTGGTCACGTTCAGATGACATTTTCTTGCCTTCAAAGACACCTCGGAAGATATAGATTTATTTTTAGTATTTAACCGGAATAATTTTACCGCAAGCACAAAAAACCTTTATTTATGTAGCAAAAACGAACTGTAAAGATTTTTTTGCGACACCCAGTATAATAGAGTTTTTGTGTCCTTAATAAGTGCCCACAATGTTCAACCTATGAGGCTGAAATTTGACATGGTGCCTCTTTTGAACTTGGTCAGGCTAAAATGTACATTTGGCACATTGTACTGTTGTAAATTTTTTTTTGGCGGATTAAAGTCTGCCCACGTTTATTATGATACATATTTACAAATGTTCCTGTGAAATGTTATACTTTATACAATTTGACAAATTTAGTATATGCATATTTAAAATAGAGATTGTCTTTGCGTGTCCTTTATTCTTGCCAACATCGGCGAACCTACAAGACTGAAACTTTTCATGGGCCTCTCTTGAAACTTTTAAGGTGGGTGGGCCGATTTTCGGAGGGGGTCATATAGGGGGTACTTATTCTATATCAAAATAGTTGTTTGTTTTGTAATTCAATGAGACTAGATAGGGCATTGAGTTATAAATCATAAAATGACTGGGGCCTCAAAAAAAAAAAAAAAAAAAACTATACGAAAAACTACGTTTTTCTAAATTTATTAAAATTAATTTGTTATGGGCAAAATATGAAATCGGTAAAAATTAAATTTTTTTTTCGGTTCCAAAAATTTGGTATTTCCAATGAAAAAAAAGTTAATTGAAATTTGCTTGGAGATTTGTTTGCACATAAATTTGATACATAAAAATAGATCTTAGCCCTTTAACCCTCGGCTAGACCGTTTGGTAGAGCGCAATTTGAGTCGCCATATCTTCGATATATGCATAGAAATATATTTTTTTTAGTTTAATGCAGTATATTCTTTAAAATGCACTTCTGGCGTGAATCAACATCTGAACCGTTTGGTTGAGGCCTATAAAAAAACAATCATAATTATTCATATCAATATTAAAATGCTTGCCTGCATCAAAGGGTTCAAAATATTAAGAATAAATATAATGGACCATTGTCAATTATATTTCCCGCTCCGTCCATGGCCCAAACAACGCCAGGTAAACCTTTGCTAGTTGTACACATATGTACTATGAAATTACTATAGTATATATACTCCAACATGACTTTATTTTGGATTAAACGGTTCTATGTTGAGCTTTCTGCCTCTTAAGTGTAGGCATATACAATTGGACTGTACTTTAAAGCCAAGAGTTCGTAATTGGGTATTTTTGTTTTATTTATTTATTTTGACCAGCAGCTATGAACAAATCCTATAACGATTTACTTATATTTAATGCTTATATAATATAAAAATTATCATTCTTAATATAAGTGAATCATTTAAAATACAAATATGATTTTTTTTTTAAATAACGTGACAATGCAACGAAAAAAACAACAACATAATAAAGTAAACCCCAAACGTAAAAAATATGTATATATATATACATGTCATACAAAAAAGAATTAACTAAAAATCGCTTGAGGTCTATCTCACTTCCCTGGCGAAAGCAAATAATGTATTGTATTCCAAAGACTAGTCAATCTGTAAAAGAAACTATGCTTAAAGATGTCAATTATTTGTTTTGGTAATTAGATGGTATTGAGAGTTGAGAGTCTCTTTTTGATGAAGTATTAGCCTTTATTGAGTATTCAGTCTGGGGGAGATAAGTTTTTCATCTACACAAGAAAATTAATTTGAATCGTCCAAAAAATAATTCCTTATTGTACGGGGTTTGATTATAAAATTGGTAAAGGATCTTAATAATGATGGAGATCAATTGAGATACATGATTTTTATAATATTAAGTATTGTTGACTAGAAATACATCTTTCAATATTATTCTTACAACACTATTCTAATGTATTGAACGATAAAAGTATTTTAGTAAAAACATATACTCTTTTGGTACCGCTTATTATATTGTTGTTGGCAAAATTATATCTTTAATAATGATCCAAGCCATAAGATGAATATGGACCACTTTAAATATTTTAATCCTTTCTTAGTTTAAGGATATAATTTTTTTTTCTACCATTAATATGTGTCTCGTTTCTTTCCATAGGGTATCTTTAAGTATAACTAAAAATACTCTAGGGAATGATGTGACAAGCGTTTCAATGAAAAAACCAATAATAATATACCCCCTTTATACCTGATTGGTTTGCTCAATTTTTTATTGGGACAAGTAAATCTTTTACACGACTCAATTTATTATCGAAGGTGCATTGCTTGACCTACTTAAGTTAGGTATATGTTATATTATTGTTTCGACTGTTGGACCTAATTTTCATGTAATCAAAATGTAAATATTTCTCAATGATATTATCTGAATGTAAGTTGGAGTAAGGAAAACACTGCAATTTGCGAATCGAAGATTAAAATCAGTGGTTGTCAGACTGTTTTTTCTTCACAAATGACTTAATTGTTGCGTAACCAGCTTCAGCTAAAATTCTGAAAATTAGGACCCAAAATATCAAAATATTAAGCAGATTGTATTTAAAGAAAAAGAAAATTTTATCAGGATCATTTAAATTAATTAGTTTGGTTTTATATTTAAAAGAATTTATTAATTAATTTTTCTATGACATATAGACAAATTAGGATTTTATAAATATTTGTAGCTATAAACATACTGAAGGACTGTTCAACATCCACGTTAGTAATTGGAGTGAATTTGAAGTTGGGGTGATCTTCAGGACTCTTCTTAGATGGAGGCACTGAATTTACGTCTTACCTTTTGAATAAATGGAAGGTTGGGATTTTACAATGGGATGCAAAAGTATTTCGTCTTTGTTGCAAGATTCAAGGGGAATTATTTAAAAAGTAATTGGCTGCCAAATTTATCCTTCCTCTAATTGGTTGTATTTGGAATCTGGCTTCCTCACATTTTCGATCATGTAATCATAACCCTGATTGGATATATACATAGTTTTACCTCCAAAAAGTGAGGATAATAAAGAGAGGTTTTTGGAGGTGGATTTTCCTAATACAAATTTATCTAAAAATCATCAAAAGCTATTGTGTAATCTAACTAAAACCCCAAAATTTATTTTATAGCAGTTTTGAAAATGAGCAATTTTTATATTAATGAAGACAAAACTAGCATCATTTTTCCCAACAAGGTAAAAGTAAGAAACTTTTTCAGCGATTAGATATTCATAACGAAACTCATGAAATTGTCACTTTTCAATCCCTTAAACCGGAATTTTTGTTTAAAAAGAGATGATAGAAGTGATAAAATTTATAAATAGACGTTTCCCCTTCATCAACTTTTAAAATGCAATAAATCTCCTTAAGTAATATTATAACTCAATATAGATAAGAAATCTTTCTAATGCTCGACTAATATATTTTAAAGGGTTCAGTGGTTTTACTTTTCCCTCATGATTATCTTTAATATGTTTGATGAATTGTCTTAAAAATAAAAATAAGGCTGAAAGACATTAATTGGAATACATTAAATGACGTTACAAGGAAAAAAAAGTTTCCTTTTTTCAAAAATATACTTGTACTTAACTGTGCACGAAAAAGTTCCCCGGAGAAAAAATGCCTCTGGAAAACTGCCATTGAGAAAAACCACTACCGCAACTTCACACAAAAATAAGGCCCCCTCATAATACTTCATAATGAACCCTGAGCCTATGGGTTGTTTAGGACTACCAAAGGGACATCATGAAGGTTAAAACCTTACTGTCATTTCACATAAAATTTAAGCTCCATCCAAATACTTTCAAAGGAACCCTGGATCCATGGCTTGATTAACGATACGGCAAAGACATTATACAAATAAAAACCACTGCACTTATTTAATAAAGCATGGAGGCCCCTTCAAAATGCCCCAAAATAAAGTCACAAAGCAGTTTTAAAAGCCACATCCAATACTTCACAACGTCTGTATTCCCCTCCAAAAAGGGCTTAATAAATTATGGGCCCCTGTAAATTATACATATGTGACTTTTTATATGGCTTAAAGTAGATTTAACAGACCTATTTATTAAAAAAGACAGTATAATTGTTAATAGTTAGCTCCGTATTTAATGTAATTTTTAAATTTTTAAACCCAGGGACTTGGTGTTTATTTGAAATATTCAGGGGGAAAGACTAAATGGTTTGTGAAGTGACAGCTGTGGATTTAACCTGCTTAGTGGTCCTACTATTGCACAAAAAAAACAAAAAGTATTATGATTTTGTTAATTAATGACATGAAAATTTCTCAAAAAAAAAAGAAATTTTTCAATGTGTAATTTTCTCCTGGGCAATTTTGCTAAACACAATGATAACAAGTATATAATTAATGCTTTTGTATCAAGTCTATTTATCGATAATTTTGAATATGAATTTTTACCATTTTCTTATAATATATCAAAAATTATACAAGGAGATAAATAAGTGGAGTACTTTGAGTGTTTAATAGATATTGAGGAATATTGCGTGTATTTCAGACATGTTAATTTTTTTTTTTTGAAGGAGAGCAGCTTAGCTGTCATTACGTTTATCAGACCAGCTCCAATCAGCTGTGACGAGGGAAGAGGGGCAAAATGAAATAAACAAAGATATTGGCAAGAAATACTCCGATGACGATCCCCAATTTTAGCTGAGTCCAACAAGGACTTACAATTTTTATAATAATTATTTGTGAGGATCAGGGGCGATGGGATCTTTCATCATTTGGGGGCTTAGTCCCAAATATTTTCAAAATAGTTCTATAATTACTTATATATATAAATATATTCTCTATATAGACTGGTAGAGGGCGCCCGCGTTCCAGAGCTGAATAGAGGGGGATAGAAAAGAAGAATGAAGGTTGAAGAAAAAAGACCAAGAGAGAATGATGTAGATAGACGCAGAAAAGAATAGGGTAGAGACAGAGAGAAGGGAAAATCGGTTTTGTTTTGGTAAAAATAGGATCGGAATGACCTTGGAGACCCCAAAAAGTATCATAGGAACATGCTTGGTTACTTTATACGTCTACTTAAATTAGGATATTTCTTGAAAATGCCTTATGTACAAAGATTGTTTTACATGTCATTTTGAGCCGGTTGTCATAAACTATATGTTATATTATTAATAATTTAAAAAAAATTATGTACGTATGTAGGAAACCCCAAAGGAATATAATTGTATATATATTCTTGTACAGACCAAATGGATCATTTTGGACTGAGAGTATGAATACTCTTATTTGAAATATAACATGTATGTACAACAACGTTACAAAAAAGTAACTTATAAAAAGATCCTTGATGACGAAGAATTATATTATATAGAATTTTAAGACCATTTATTAGATGAAGATATATACTTGACTTATCAACAAATAACAAGAGACATTTTTCTCTTGAATGTGATACTTTATTGTCAAAAAATGGTAAAATTGAATTGTCCTTATTAGTAAAAAAAAATAAAATTGAAACTAGGGTAGGAATTATACATATAACATCATAATAATTACTCCTGTACCGACAAGATATGCCATAGTCCATTCGAAGGACATCCTATTTTGCACATTCATTACTCCAAATATTGACGAATTATAAGGAAAATGATTAATTTGGAAAATTTTACAAGATATGGCGAGCCTTTGATAGGAAATACCTTCAAGCTAACATTGGATAATTGACGTTGACAGGTGTCTATCAATCTTGTGGTGAGATTACTCCTAGTCTTTGGGATGCAAAGAGTAGTAGGTCAATATATAAGTTCATAATTACGTTGAAAGACTTTCAGATATACTCAATTGTTATCAATTTTACCTCTTCCTATAAATACATCTGTAAAGCCAAAATTAAAATTGATATAGACTGTCCAACATGTTCAATCACTATATAGTTTTGTTGAATATTTTCAATTGTTTTCTTTTTTTCATATTCTTTATTAGTATATGAAAGAAAAATGGAAACATTTTATGCTACTTAAAATTTCATATCTGTTGTTATAGTAATTGTTCATATATAATTATTTGATACTTAAATTAAAAATGAGTTATTATATTGTTAATTCAATCTATAAAATAAAATTTATCTCGAATTTAAAATAAATACGGTGGTGTTTTATCGTAAATATTTATGGTCAAGTCATTTTAACCCGTACATACTTGTATAAAGAGTAAAGACTACACAACGGATAAATAACCTAATAGGATAATAACATGTTTAAATACTTATAAAGGCTTCTACAAAATTAAATTTCCTTTAATAACTCAGAAATACTAAAATATCACTTGGGCCTTTTTGTTGTAGTAGGGCAGTATGGTTGAAAAAGGCCTCATCGGAACCTCTTTTGTCTAAAAAGAGTCTTCATTATAATTAAAATTTGTGTATCTTAACACATCCCAGAAATTTGATTAATAAGTATTGATGGGACATTTAAAAAAAACAAAAACGATTCCAATTCTTTGATATTTTAAATAATATTAAAAATACGATTTTGCTCTCAAATGGCGTCCACAGTGGGGAAGGGGGCGGGCTTCTTTTTTGAAATTAAAAAAAAAATTGAATTTTATATATAAATTTTATGGAAAAAAGTTCAAAAATTAAATTTCAATTAATAAATTTGTTGGAAAAATAACTTCAAATGTACAATTTTTTTTTATTTTTTTTTTCAAAAATCTTCAATTATAAACAAAAATTTTAATTTTTTGGAAAAAAATTTCAAAAAAATAAAAGTTTAATATTAAATTTTCTTGACGAAAAATTTCAAAATACATAGTTTTTCACAGAAAATTAAATTTCAAATATTTAAGTTTCTTGTAAAATTGTGGGATATTTTTTTTATAACTTAGAATATTAATATATATTTCAATACCAGTAATAAATAAAAATCGGAATTGCAAATTAAAAATTATTTTCCTGATGCCGATCCGATTCCAGAAAAAAACACCCAATTCACGGATTAATCGTTCCATCACTAATAATAAGACTATAATTGACTCAAATATTGAGCTGTGTATACAGGTTTGGGATTTTAAATCCAAAAAAATTAAGGATAATGTATATAACAATTTTTTTCCTCAAATTAATTCAGCAAATAATAGATCTTTTGCTTTTTCAAGTAGAGGTCCAAAAGTGAAGTCAATACTCTAACCTCCCACATCCATCTTCAACCACAGCCTTGTTGTTTATGTTAGCCAAAGCATTAAGGACTGAAGTCCGCAAAGATTCATCAGTTTTATTTGCACGTTTATTGGCCACTCTCTCCAAGTGTTCCAAGGGTTTAGTTCTGGAAACTAAGAGTTTAAGAAGGAGACTACATGTCTGTTCATTTTAATCGTGTATTACATTTTTTTTATTATCATTTATTATTCCAAAACGATGGAAAATCTTCCTTGCAGGTGCTCTCAATCCATCTGACTCCTTTGCAAGTCTTAGAACCATCGTAACGAGTTGATTTGTGCAGTTTTGTAAAATCCATACTCCCTTTTGGCGTGCCCTTTCCACAGAGACAGACAATAATGGCCGCACGGGGTTCGTATTTTGATAAAATCTAAAAAAAAATATTGATACTTATACAATTTAGTCGGCAGAATCTGATGAGATCACTTTCATAAACATAAACCCCAGGGTTATGAAGATATTGATAACCAATCTTGCTTCGGATTTGAAATCCCATCCATTATACTCTTATATGTAAAAAGTATACAAATATATTTGGATTTTATCCTTTCTTGATTTATGTTTTTATTATTTTATTAATGTTGACGCACTATCAATGTACTTATAGCACAATGTGATGGAAGTAATACTCAAGAAAATAAAATTTCACATTATTTTTTATTTTTTTTAAAGAAATAATGGTACATTTAACAAAACAAAACGAAAAATATATTTAGCTTAATATCTTTCTAAATTGGATTGCTTTATTTTCTTAAATTTATATTACTCTATAAATGTTTTCGTTCATATATACAGAGTGCAGGAGCAAAATTACCTCGTCGATTTCATCGCATTCTGATGCATTTTTGCTATAAGTTCCGATGTTTTATAAATCATGTGATTGTGTCAGAAATAAGCTTTGTTTTCATACAGTTTTCTTATGAATCGGCCACCAAATGTAGTCAATCCGACTTGCATGACGCCTATTGATCCCAATAAAACATTCTCTGGGTCAATGTGAGGCCATCCCCAATATCCAGCATGCCATGAAAGCATTATGTATTTACTAGTGATCCTATGGATCTTCTTTCCTGTTCGTTTTTTTACTTGTTCTCATCAATTAATAGGTATTTTATGCATATATCATAAAGTACTTGCTTAGTATTTCATACTATAAAATCCCTTGACAAAAATATGAATGTCAAAATATATTGTACTATTCGTGTGTATCGACTATATAGTACATTATCCTATTACTCAACAACCACTCTCTTTCATTTCCTTGGCCATTTTGGATCCTCTTTGTAGAGTTTATGTAAAGTAACCTCCTCAGATAGAACAAAACGTTGGTTAAGAGACGTCTACAGCTCCAAGAAGTGGAGATATGCACCTAAAAACCTGTTTCCTCCTTCATCCCCGATTTGAGATACTTCAGATCTTGTACGTACCCGAATCTAAAGTACTCAGGTACGCTATAAGTAAACTTGTACTATTTGAAAAGATCAGAGACACGAACTGGCTACGGGTATACGAACTTTTACGGCCATGAAAAATATCGTAGGGATTTTCCATATCTGATGAAGCTGATACTAGTATCAGTTAGTATTTAATCCTTGTTCTAAAAAATAGATTTTATCTATATCGAGCATACAATTTAATTATCTTAATGAGTGATTCGGAAGACATCTGAATAAGTATTTACTTCTTGTAATTATTCTACACGGCGTTATCTCAAACATCGTTAGCCATATTGTATTAAGTAACTTTTTCACGAAAAAGAAACAGAAAAACAAATTATAATTTCACCAAACAGCATTAAAAACATGCATTAAGAGAGAAGAAACAAAAACATCAACAGCGTACCACAAAATACACTGTATATTTTTGTGGCAAGGAGGTAACGCCATGTACACAAACACTAAAATGTACACTGTTATTTGGCTATTAGCTATCTAAGTTTCTTCTTCTTTTCCTCAAATCAGTGTTCTTAACATTGATTGGTTGGAAAATTTGCCTAACTTCCAATTGATTTTGGGCTTTTTCCTCTTTCTCTTCGGAGGAGAGGTTGTGAGACAAAGTATAAGTAATAACGTGTCAAATGTTATTGTAAGATTAATTCAAATAATTAGTAATAGTTATATTTTAATAGTAATAACGATGGGTTATTTATCGTTTCCGTATGAGTAATCACTATAAATGTAACCTTAATTTTGAACCTATTTTATATAAGTCTGAATGTTAAGTACAATGCTCATAAAATTTGATAAAATTTACTCCCGACTTGAACTCTCGTGATTATTTTTGGTGGGGCGCCATCGAGAACATCCCAAATTCAGCCCTCATTGAAATGTGGATGACCCGAAGTCTACCATCTCCAAGGTCTGGGCCTATGGCCCGAAGTTCAAAATTTTAGAAGCTTGCACAAGTTTCAGACATTGCACTGAGGCTATCCTTGCTTCTAACGGAAGTGAAATCGAATAAAATGCAGCCACTGTGATTTGCACACTGTTTTTGTAAATATATATATTTTTCAAGTCCGTAAATAAATTTTTGAGTTTTTCTCTAGGGGAAAATGTGATTCTACACCCTGTATGTGTATAATAACGAATAAAGAAAATAGCCAAAGTATTGGTTTTTTAAGTGATGGAAACATTCAAAGAGAAAGTTCATTTTTTGAAAAAGTACATAGTATCGATTATCTACCCAACATATTTTATCATATATTGGCTACTTTGTTGAAAATGCAAGAATTAGAAACAAAATACATTTTACATTTTTACACTAAGTTTAACAAGTGCTGGCTTTTGGTCTGGAAATAATTTAGTTACCAAATTCAGAATAATATATTCCTTCACATTTACATATTTATTATTCTAAAATAATTCCAAAAATATCCAGCCTTTGCATAATTAATATTTCCACCATACTTTCATTTACATAGAAGGAGGGATTTTTTGAAGTTAATAACCAAATATCTTGGCAACACTCAGATCTATATTTATGAAAGTATGTTTTCGGAATACGAAAACTGTGTGGTCATTATTATGTGCCTTCTTCCCGAGTACACCCCCAAGGAGATTATTAAGTTTGCGAAACTCCCCAAATCAACTGTCAACGATGTTGACAAGGCTTTCAAATAGTCTGATGGGTCGTGAACACCTGCAAGAAAGACTCATGATCGTTCTGAGAGCATTAAACGCATTCTAACTTCATAAACGCCGTGCAGGACATTATTGACAACGTTCTCAGCATCTCTATAATAAACTTGATTTGAAGGATCCGTTTCTTTTATTACGAGAAGATCTTTTGTGTGCATGCAAAGGTCCCAAACACAGATCCTAGTCCTCCTACTTATTTCTTATGTAGATGATGTCATAAACCCTCACTATTTAGCTAAGGGAAAAGAACACTCAATGGACCTGATGGATGTAATTAATACGTGTTCCAGCAAGATTGTGCTTCAACTCACACTTCCAATCTTGTTCAAAATTATTGTTAAAAAAATTTGTACATGTTTGTGGTACTGGAAATGTGGCCTCCTATCTCACAGAATCTGAATTCCGTGGACCAGGAATTCCTCATCAAGGGCTGTGCATCGTGTAGAGACAGGCTGGAGGCCACATTGAACTTATGAAATATCTTTAAACATTCTGGATCTAAAACTCCGACTGTATATGTGATATGTCAATATTAAAACAATCTTGAACAAAAATCAAGAAAAGGAGAAATGTTTAATTTATTTATATTACTTCATTGGTATATAAATACAGGGGTGTCCGCAGAGAATAGGCTAGAAGGGTCTTAGCCCCCCCGTATAATTTTAGGAAATTTTGCTCATAACAAGAAAATTTAATATTTGAAATTTCATTTTCTTATTTATTTCTTGAGAAAAGCTGTAGATTTTGAATTTTTTTTTTTCCCAAAAATTTTATATTTCATTTTTTTTTCCAAAAATATACATTCCGAGAATAGCTACGGATTTTAAAATTTTTTTTTTCAAAGAATTACATTTTTGTGAATACATTTTGCCTATTCATTTTTTTTTGGTTCAAAATCAGCAACGAGATTTATTGCATATTTTTAAACACTAACAATTAGTCAAAATTATCATCATATTTTTTCCGATTTCAATGCCAATTTCATGACGTAATGCCCCGAAAAAGGAAGATCGAGGTCATCGAAGGAAGATACTTCTAACTTCCTCCTCCATCTCAAGCAATATTCGAATTCAGATTACGAATTCCATGAAGGACAACGGGATGAAAATTCATCCCAGGAAAACTACCACATCTTGTTAGGGAGTCGAGTGAACTCCTTTCTTGGAAATATCTTACCAGGAGCGAAAAAATAAAGCGGTTCATTCCTGATGAGTTGAAAATTTTAATATTTATAAATTTAATCACTTAAAAATGACAAAATCGTATAGACAAATTTGATTATTGTGTTCCATTCGTTTGTTCAAAATACTACTCCCACTTGAGGGATTCTCTTTTGTAATAAGTTAACGAATACTATTTTGAGAAAAATAATTCTAATTTGCTTTATTGTTGACGGGAACACAGATAGACAAATAATTAATTAACTTATTTGAGTCAATTATTAGCGTATTATTCAAATTTATGTGATAAGTTGAGATACACAAAAATGTAAGCTATATTTTAGAACCTTTATTTTATTAAAGATACATATATTGACCACAATATGGGCTTTTCAACCTTAAAATCTATCAAACTCTCATTCCTTTTTTTGAAAATATCAATGTTTACTCCTTTATGTGCCATTTTTATGTTGACAGGCCAGTACTTAGGATTTCATACTTACCAAAAATACATTATCAGGTACCAATTACGTTTTTTAAAAGGTTTGTGTCATCAGTAGACATATTGTTTCCCAATAGTTAACATATTTATCAAAAAAATCAAACCCCGATAATGAAAGCTATAGAATCTCATTTAAGGGCATGGAAATCCTCGTAAATATAAGTATTTAAAAAAATCATATATTCACTCTCTTGAGGCGTATCATTAATTTTGTGGATCTGAGGATATATTTTCTTTTGAGTAATACTATTTAACAAGTTGCTTTTAAATTTTATTTTTTCTTTGACTTTCAAATTATTAGTCATTTTGTGGGTTATTAATGTGTGTGCTTAACTGATGTGACTTATTTTTGTTAGAAAATGATCTCTAGGGCAATATATATATATATATACATTAGGAACCAACGTCTAACATGAATTAATATTATGTTATTTCGATATAAATAAATATATATATACACATAAATAACTCCTCCTTAAAAAGGATTAGTAATAAAGGGCTTCTAAATAGATACAGGGTAACAATTGAAATCTGGACACTTATAATAGAGTAGAATAAGACAAACACAAGAGAAAAATTGATAATTAGTGATAAAAATCAGGTATATTTTGTCATAAAAAAAAACAACCAAAAATCAACACGGTAACCCTGGCAATTTGAAGAATGTTTGGATGAGAGTAGCTTAGCTGTCAGGATGTTTCATTAGATCAGCTACAACCCTCTGTGACAAGGGAGGAGGGAAGGGAAGAAATATACAAGGGCATTGGCAAGAATGACTCCGCCTTTGATCCCAAATTCTACTTAAAATCAAAAAAGGACTTACAATTATTACTCTGCAACAAATCTTCAAGATAAAGCTCCGTCTTTTATGTGCACACATGAATGTTCAATCAGATTTTGAACATATTTGAATGTAGTAGGAATGGAAGCTTGCTACTGAGGAATTAAATAATATAGACAACAGTTGATGAAAAGAACATTTGTTCTTTTCATCAATTTAAAAAACCCGGGAAATATTAGAAAAATAAATTAGATTTTCATCACTAATAGGGATTGTTTGACGTAGAAGAATGGCCAACAGGGCCCCTTCAACACCGGCCACTACTGGTAGTTCATTTATATAATCGATGAATCCCCAATTTCAAATTAAACTGATCCAAACATATTTTTTTTTGTCTGCAAGGAAGACTCTTGATCCTTTTGAGTGTAAAAACGGACTTCAGACTTCTCGAAGCAAAGGATAAAGGCTAGGTTGCCTTTTAGCTCCCAGATTTGAACCCCTTGGACTACTATGTGTGGGCTGTCTTGTAAAGAGATTCCCATACACCTACATATAAGTAATAATGAAAATGATGTGTATATTGGACATGTTAAATTAAAGAAGGGGAAAATCTAAATGGTAACTCTGACAATTTGAAGAAAATTTTGAAAGAAAGATACTTAGCTGTCATTACGTTCAATTCAATCAGCTACAATGAGTAGTCATAAGGACATAGATAAGAATGACTCGTTATCGAATCCTTATGACTACTAATCAGGTTTTGAAGTTCACATAGAGTGAAATATTTAGTAATAAATACAACTTAGAAAAATAACATTTTGTTTCTTCGTATTACCAATTCCGAAAAAGCGGGCCAGCTAATAAATACACTTGAAATACATCACTATTGATAATCCCTCCCCCTTGACTGGCAAACGGTGTGTATTGATCCTCCCTCCCCCCCGCCCTTCAAAAAATTTAACAAAATCAATCAAAAGAAGCCCTCACAAACATCCAAAAGAATCGAAATTGGGTCTTTACTTCGCACGGAACACATCAAAGAAGATACAAAACTTGAGTTAGGCAAACAGGCAGATTAATCACAGCGTTTAGAAGGCTATTCTCAAAGTCGATGTAGGGACACCTGAAGATTATACATGTGTTCAGGACATTGGCCAACATCTGAACAAAGTTTGAGTAAATATAGCTCACCAAGTTTTCGAAATAAAATTAGTAAAAACTATATATTCAAAATGTTTAATAAATCGATCAATCATGCAATTTAATTATTGCCTTATCCTTATACTAAGTCCTGTAAATCCTTCATTTAAAATTATTCATCTGATTTTGTTCACAACAAATATATATATATGTACCCACTTGCCAACAGCAAACTCAAACATTCATATAGTATGTATATACACTAAAAAATATATGATTTTCTTATAAAACAGGATATAAAATTTACAATTTTGTGAGTAAAAAAAAAGAAAAAAGTTGTTCAATTTTGTAGATACTAATTTGCGTAAAACTATAGCATTCACTCCTCATTTATTTGAGGCCATGTAGGCAAAATAGGATCTAACACATGTACAATAAAAAAATTGATTACCCAATTTTTTTTAACGTCACCTCATTTTCAGTTAGTACCTACCTTCAAAAGACTATTAAAAATTGAAAATAATCATTCAATAAAGAGCACTATAGGGCACAGTCCAAATATTGTGACAAAACTCAATAGGATTTTAATGATAACTATGATGTAAACCATTTTAAAAATTTAAGCTCAAAGCAAAGTTTGTAACAAAATAAAATTGCTAAAGACTATTTTGAATTTTTTTACAGAAATTCTAATTCTTTTTATTGTTTAAAGTTTTAGATGCTTTTAGATTTTGATTTGATAGAAGGGGCCTTATGGCTATTCTTGACAATCAAACAGTTTCTATCGTTGGGAAAAAATTGGATAACTACTGTCACGTGTCAATGTTGATGTAGAAAAGCGTGACAAGACTTTTACTATTTCTTAAACAATGGATCAAAAGCCATTTTGTCTTCTAATTTTACACAACTTCTTGACTGGAATAAATACCTGTTCAGGCTAAGCAATGGCTTGAAAAGTCTCATGGGGACTCTACTCTATAGAGGGAGTAAACTATCTTACAAAAAGCCAATTAAAAATATTCTTTTATATTTAGCTTGTTTATGTTAAAATTCTAAACTAAAACGATCTACTAAAAACGGTAATCATATATTAGGAAAATTAATATTGTAAAACCTCCTTGTATACAATTTTTTTGTTGTTTTCTGTCCATTCGTTCTAAATATAATCAAACTTGCCCCCATTTTGACATTCTAAGAAAATACAACATATAATTGACCATGTGAAAATACTGATTTGGGTAAATATACAGTAATTATTTCAAATGTTTGACTTTGTAATTAATTTTTTTGTCATTTCTATTGATAGCTTGCCATGGTAGGCAATAGTTCAACCATAATGAAGATTGAAGATAAATCCTAAAATTAACTTGCTCAACCGTTTTCTAATTCCCTTTTTTATTCGTGTTTCTAATTTGTTCTTTAGATTTTTTTTTTGTACATTTTCGAATCGACAATCTCATACATTAGAAAAAGTTTGAGACATGGGGAATCGATCTTCTTCAATGAAAAAAAATCAACTTATTTGCGAAAAATCAAACTTGCCCTCCAGAGCCCAGGAATATGATCCGATGAGAATTAAACATGGCTTAAACGTACAAAAATCAAAAAAATTGAACAACTTTTATTTTATGTCTAAGGTCTATATATCTGTCTCTGTTTTTGAAATAAATGCTTTTTTATCATTGTTTTTCTAAGCGTTGTAAGCAAGACGTACACCACACACCCTCACAAAAAAGTTATTTTAATATCATGTAGGATGATCTGTATAGAACGCTTTGTATCCTTGTCTCTGATTGAACAAAGCGGTATTACTTAGAGGTTGTTTTTCGAAACTAAGCCAATTAAAGGGTTGCATTCACCACGAACAAATATTTACTGCTTTAGTGATATGATATGTTTAGTTTTTTTTTTTTTGTAAGAGACACAACGATTAGAAGTCTTTTGCGCGTTTGGTGATATTCGCTTGTAAAAAACATGGATCAAAGAATTTACATCAAATTTTGTGTACAAAATGAAATTAAGTGCTCCAAAACACTTCAAATAATGACAGTCACATATGGTGAAACTCTTCTGTGTAAAAGAAAATATTTTTAAGAGGTACAAACTCTTCTATGATGGCCGGAAAATGGCAATGACAACATATAAAAACATTGAAGAAGGGAAGTAAACTGTTTTTGAAACTGTCAAATCACTAATAGAGAAGTTGTTGAGGATATTGACATATTGGTTGTTTTCGAAGGTTTTGGCCATGATACGAGTGTCAGTGAAGTTTGTTCCGAAATTGCTTAATTTTGACCAAAATAATCATTGCATTTTTTGGCTAAAAACAACACCATAATCATGCCTTAGGCACCATATCACCCATATTTGGCCCCATCTGACTTTTTCTTGTTGCAAAAGTAATAGTACCTATGAAAGGAAGGATATTTACAACGATTGAGGAGATAAAGACTACAATTATTGAGTGTACTTATTTATGACACACCCTGTATAAATGGTTCTTATTGTGGCAAACAAAATAGTGGGGATAAATATGACCGTAATTACCTCTATTTTCAGTCTTTTTTATGTGGTAGTTCTCATCCTTCATCCAATGCACAAATCAACAATACATCAGTGCTTTATATATTTATTTACACAAAAAATGTTGATCGATGTTACTGCATGTAAAGATTTGTTGCAATTTTTTTACATACAGGAGGATGACTCAAAAATTAGAGTCCTCTTCAAGGACGTATTGCCTCAGTTCTAAAAGACTGACAATTTTGTACTTGACACCATTCTAAAAAGCTGACAAAAATCTACAATTTGATGTTTGTTTTGTTTTTGAACCTTTAATAAGGGTCGTCAAAAGGTATTTATAATTTTCCAACAGATGGCTTTAGTTATGTGTATCTTGCGCTGTGTAAGTGAGATCGGTTTACCCTCGATGGTGTTACAAAGATAAAATTTCCTACTAAAAAAATTACCAGAATAGCATTCAGCGGAGTGCCAAGGACTTTTTTTGGGGGGGGGGGAGAAAGGGGCTTTAGTTTTTCGATTATTTTTTAAATAAAAATCAAAAATTTAAAATTTTCCAATAAAATTTTTTTTGTAAAAACAAAAATTTAAAATTAAATTACAAATATCAAATTTTTTGTGTGTCTTAAAAATAAGTTCTTATATCCAAGTTATAGAAAACTTAATTTTTTGGGGGAAAAAATGTCAAAATTTTCTTAACTACTCACAAAAATTAATTTTAATTTTTTGGGAAAAAAACAATTTAAATTAATTTCCTATAGCTGCTTATAGAAAATTTAATTTTTTGGGGAAAATTTTTCATAAATCCATAGCTACTCACAAAAAATTAATTTATTAGGAAAAATAGTCAAAAATGAAATTGCAAACATTAAATTTCTCGAAAAAAAAAATTCAAAAATCCACGGCTATTCACAAAAAATTATATTTTTTGCTCTGTTGCGTAATTTGCCCAAATGCAGATTTTTTTTAGTAACAAGCAAAAATTCCTTAATTTGGGGAAAGCTGCAGCCTCTCCATCTCATACCTTGTGGACGCTTTTGTTTATTTGATTGAACATATTACCTTAAAGCCTCTTTGCCTCAAGAATATTTTGCCCTAATTTATAAATTTTTAGAGGTTTATTGGTCATTATTGTTTGTTTTTGGTTGATTTTGATGTTCCCTTTGATTTTTTAAATCAAAAAATGTAATGTTAATTATTTAAAACGCATCAAATGTTTTTTTTCTGAAGGAAAACTGATGGAATTATGCTCCAGCATGATATCATGTGCTTTCGTGAATCCATGTGTCGTTTCCAATATGAATAATCTATCTTGTAATTTGATAATTAGAGAAGGGATTAACACTTTTTCTTTTCAAACATATTTTGATTTTGGTTCGCATTATTTAGATAGTACATAGGACATACTTACGTCATTTTTTGAGCGTTTTATTGTATTACATATTAGATTGATTTTTGGGGGGGAGCATCGGATAAACGATAACCATGGCGCATTGCCATATGGACCCTTCCTTATTGTCCGTATCGTTTTTGTGGAGCATAATTTCATCTTTGTACTTTGACTTTTTGGCCAATACTCCTCCAAAAATTGACCTTTCAAATGGTAAATCAATTTTAACAAAACATGCGTAATAACGACGTGTAAATCTCATTTACCTATATGTATAGTCGAGGCAAAATGGTTTAAGGCAAAAGTACCTAGTAGCTTTTTTACTACATTTATTAAATTAAAACTCTTTTGCTTTATTTTAGTTCAAGACAATATATGTATGTACAGTGTCCAATCTACTTTGCACTCAATTCTAAATGTCTCATGGACTCACAAAGTTTTGTATATACCTAACTACGTTCTTTCAAATAGAATAGGTAATGAAGTATAAACAATTTCAACTGAACAATATCAATAGTGATAGATAAATATATGCTCATTTCTACTCATTTTCAGACTTGATTTCGTATTTGAAGGAACTATTGTTTTGAAGACAAGTTTGTAATAACTTTCTCTATTTATAGTTTGATCTAGGTTCATTCTTTTTTCCCCCATTCTTCTTAAAAATAGTGAGTTATGTTAGTAGAATATTTAATAAAATATGTGTGATAAGGAGAGTTGAGTAGTATTTAATGTAAAAAAGAGATAATATCAAAACTAGCTTATATTTTTCAGCTATCGTTTGCCACTTTGTAAATAAAAATAACACGGTTCAAATCGTAGTCTCAGCAAGTTTTCTGGTACCCACTAAGAAAACCTGCTGTAGACTTGTTCAATTATAAAGATGTTTGTGTCCATATCTTTTTAAATTAATTAACAATTGACTTGCATCGTGAGGCTGTTGCTACAATATATTTTTTGTGGACATTTGTCACGGTACGATATCAAACCCAGGTCTTTGAGTCATCGTGGAATTTTAAACCTGGAAACTTCCAAGTTTCTCCCAATTCTTCTCATGGAAATCGTTGGATCTCCTTTGAGGACTCCTGGACATTTGTAAGAGGTTTACCAGCCAATTCCGAATGGCTGAGAACCTCTTTAGGATGCACCTCCCCATATATCATGCGTTTTTATCACCTATGCGATCCCTGCCATGTAACGAGTGGTCCATTAAAGTCTGAAATCTTTGAATTTTTAAACTTGACCCAGGTATAATTTGTTATACAACAAAATTAATACTATGCATAGATATGTGTCTATGCTCTTTTAATCATTAATCTAGTAGCCTTTAGCAGCAATGATGGCTAATAAGCGGTGGTGGAAGGCTAGACACCTACTACGGTTGTAGTCCTCTGTTATAGCGTCCTAGTGCTGGTTGACAGTGGATTTCTGGGTCTTGGTGTTTGGATGACAGTCACTGCAAGCCTGCACCTCGACATGATCCAAAAAGGTAGAGTCGAAAGGGTTGTTATCAGAGCTATAGGGAGAGGGGCAAAAGTGTCAAAAAAGAGTTTAAAAGAACTTAAAAGAGTCTTGCAGTTGAGAAAATGGGTTTCTTTCATTGTCCGTGTCAAAAATTCTATCTCCACCATCAGAAAGCTGTTTCCAACCACTTCTTTTTTAACTTTCCGGACAGTTTGGTTTGGTGTGAGACCCTGAGATATATGCACCTTGCCTGTATTCTTTAACTCCTCTGGGTCCAATTTGGCCATTTTGACAGAGCTTTTCTTCCTCTCCAACGGTGTAGGTGCTGGTCCTGGTGTCACTCAACTGCTTAGAGTGAACGAATGGAAATTTGTCAATCACGTTCAAGTCTCATTTCTTGACTTGTACGTTAGTTAGAGAGCTAATGATTTTTTTTTTAATATTTCCATAACTTATCCTTAATTTTTAACCTTTAAAACATATTTTTCTCATAAAATGTCATTCCCAACTAAAACCTTAATTTTTCAAAATGTACTTACGTAGATGCATTAATTTTGTCATATACATAGGTGAAGTCATTTTACACTACTTCATTTGATTAAAGGCATAGTCTATAAATATTACATGCTCCTCTAGATTACAAATAAAATAAAAAGATGTAAAAATAAAGTAAATGAATAAAAGTACGTAAAACGTAAAATATATTTAAAATAAATTATCAAAAATGTATTATGAAAATGTGAGGGGAAAAAAAATTAACGAAATTGAAATCTCTTATTTTACTAAGGTACAGAGTTGATCTTATCTAGTAGTACAAATTGTATTATTTTCCATCCGGAATGTCATTGATGCAAAATCAAGGAGGAGGTCAAAAAGGCACATTATCTCTGAACAGGGCAAGCGGTTGGAAAACCATAGAAGAATCTCGAATATCTCGAGGTCAACCAACATTTGGGCAAAGTTTCGTTGCTTTCCAATGAAAAAATTCAACGTTGATGCCACTGTGAATAAGCAAACCAGCTGCTACATCACAACCGTACATTTTAGCTGCAGTGTGACATTTCTTTCGAACAAACAAATCCAGTTAGAACCATGGTCATGGCTGTTATGGAGTCTCCTGTCCTATTTGTGTGGAGAGAAAGGAGGACCTCAGTGCAGATGATTACAGGGAGCGGGGATCAAATTGTCGCCTACTTTAAACCTTGATAACTTGAAGACAACATTATCACGAATAAAAAACCGGTTACCAAATAGGAAAGCTATTTTTGTCAGCAGACGATACGTAGTTCAGTTAGCATCATGCCGTCATAATATGAGGAGATAAAGAGCTCTAAGTGGAACGAGGAGCTTTCGAGGTCCGCCGTAGTCATGGCATCGGTTAATAATGGAGGTGAAATCTCCAATTCAACGATTGCTTCAACCTTAGGAGTGAATTTACGGACTGTTCAGCGTATCCGTAAGAAGCTAGAGGACACCTGGGATGTTGATGCCACCATAAAGAGGGCACCCAAGGAGGAGGGCGCCGACAGGAAGGTCAAGGACACCGACTTTGTCGGCAAGGTGAAGAAGATGGTTGAGGATGACCCTACCAGGTCCATGAAGGCCATGGCGAGGGATCTGGGATGCCATGAGAAAACAATAAGGGACTGTGTATCTGAAGATTTAAGTTGCAGGAGCTACAAGATGCAGGTGGGCCAGATCTTGACCCAGAAGGCAAAGGACAACAGGCTGATGAAGTCAACAAAATTGCTCAACAAGCTCAAGCACCCAAAGCAGCCCGGGATGCTGTGGTTTTTCTCTGATGAAAATAATTTATGTCAAGATCAGAAGGTCAACAAGCAGAACAACAGGTGGATAGCCACCTGCACCAGCCATGTGAGGAAGGTAATGAAGACCAAGTTCCCTGCATTGATCATGGTGTTTGGAGTGGTCAGCAGTGTAGGTTATTTTATGCCTCCCCACATGTTTGAAACGGGTCTAAAGGTCAATACAGAGGTCTACCTGGATGTTATGGAGAAGGTTGTTCTGCCCTGGATCCAAGAGGTGGCCGGAGACAGGCCCTGGGTGTGGCAACAGGACTCAGCGCCCTGCCATGTGTCCAAAATCTCCATGCAGTGGTTAACCGAGAACTGTTATGACGTCGTAACCAAGGATTTGTGGCCTCCTAACTCTCCCGACCTTAATCATTTGGACTATTCTGTCTGGTGCAAATGATCAAGAGTCATACCAACAGACATCCCCATAGCACCAAGGCCAGTCTGATGGACTCCATCAAGGAGGTATTCCGCAAAATGGACAATGAGATGGTCAGAAGAGCCTGCGGCCGGTCCAGAGGCCGTATTGAGGCTGTTATTGATGCCTACGGTAATTATATCAAATGAATGGCTACCTATATGCTCGTCATAGTTTTGATTTTCAAAAAAAAGTTAAAAAATGTATATTTTGTGTTGGTTTTTGTAGAAAAATATTTTGGCGACAATTTGATCCCCGCTCCCTTTACACATAAATTCCAGATAAGAAAGTACTTCCTTGGGCCAAAGAAAACTTTGTTTTCACTGAAGATGGAGCTATAGTTATAGCACCACTAATATCAAAGATTTCCTGCAAGACAACTTTCCTGGCATTTAAGACATCAACATGTGGTCCCTCCTCTCCAAAAACAAACTTCTTGAATGACTCTATTTGTCTGGAGGAGGTGGGGGGGGACTCCTGACAGGAGTGTCCCGTCTCTGAAGGCTTCAATAAAGAAGGAGGAATCCAGCTCGAGCCTGATTAAATAGTCAAGGTCTGCAAGGGATTTATGCCTCGTGTTGAGGCCATTATTAGAGCTGAGGGCTCACATATTGATTAAAGTTGTGTCAAACACTACTTTTAGAGGATTTTGTGCAATAAATGTACACACAAAACCTCTATTTTAAATTTTACTGTGGAAAAAATTGAAATGTGTACCACTAGATAGGATCAACCATTTATATGTACTGCAGTAGGATCCACAGCTTAGTTTTTCTTGTTCATACAAGAGGTTATATGACGAATAAAATAATTTGTCGTTTTTTTTATTCATTTATAGCCAGTTGTCCAGATGGAGAAACACAGTTTCAGGTAGTGCTTTCATTATTTGAAATTTTCAGAATGATTTGAACGGAAATAACTCCAAATTAAATTATACTATTGTACAATAAATGGAGCAATCTCATTTTCTGCCATTCAATAATTTAAAACTGGTGCATTTGGTTCAGATAAGGTGATAGGGTCCAACGCTAAAGCATTTGGAATAAAATTTGCCTCATCCAGATCCTGAACAAATGCATTGTCAGGTTTGCCCGCAGGGGGTGGTGGGGGGGATGGCATTAGCCTCCCTCCTCCAATCAAACATTGGAGAAAGGTCATTTGATGAAATTATGTTCCAGAGTAAATAAATATAATATATATATAATCCAGAGGACGCCCCTGATTTTAACAAATTCTTGGGTTTTAATTAAAAGTAGAAATGGTAATAGAATTTATATTTTTGATTGTGTCTTCATAACCCTCAATCAGTGGCTCAATTCTCCCACAGAGTACCCATTATACTTTATCAAGAAAAGTTTTAACTTGGTATCAAGGGGGACATTGATTTTACAGTCAAATTATGGCTTTAGTATTAATATATCTTTTGAATATACAGAGTTTTGAATAAAAAAAGATTACATTATTTTGGATAGCTTTCTATATTTATTTATGTTGTATTTTTAAAAGGACTAGTTTAATTACGACATTTCAGAGTTGTATAAGGCCGTCTGGTACCATTTAAAACCGTTGCTATGACTGGCATTTTATCTTATTTCAACTCATACATGTTAATAATTGCATCTATATGAATTGATAAAGGAAATACAATCGTCATTTAAAGACAAACAAGAAAAAAATAAAATGTTCACTAGCTATTAAAATACCAAAGTTCATTGCATGACTAATTTGGGACGTCAGCTATGATTTAGAAGTCTGTGTAAAACAAAACTTTAAATATGTATTAGCATTGTAAAAGTAAAACGTTTTATAATTCACAACACTTGTCACAAACTTTTTTGCGTTTTGGAAAAATAAGTCATTTTGGCGCACTTTATACATAGAGTTCAATTTTTCATAGACATATTTGAGTTAATTATATACTTATTGTCAAGATGTGTGGGATAAGTTAAGACACCCAAGATTTATACCTACAGCTTCAAACCATTAATTGATTTAAGAGATTTATATTGATCTTTTTTTAAGTGTAAGCTTAACCTTTAAACCTACTTTAAGCTTTTTTTATGAAATGTATTAATCGTGGGGGTATAGCTTACTAAAGAGATCTAGCAAAAAAAAACTCAAAACTTGTTACTTAACTTAATATATAGATTACATACTAATTAATAGACATATCAAAGTTAATTAAAGCCTTATTTTTCAAATTTGTGGGATGAGTTAAGATACCCAAGAACTTTCACTATAGTTTAAATTTTTTATTTGATTTCAAGGACTGATATTGGGCCCGATATCGTCCTTTTTCAAATAAAATATATCAATTTCTCTTTCTTCTATTGAAATTATGCTTTTGGCTACTTAAAGTGCAATTTTTGGACCACTCAAAGGATTATTATTTGTAATTTGTTGATAGAAATAGACGATAATTCATCAAAGATTAGAAACTTAGTCCACATTCAATGTTGAGAACACTTATTCTAGCTCGTTTTTTTTTGTTGTTGTTGTTGACGGGCCACACTATTAAATACAGCTCAATAGTTAAACCACTTGTTTAAGTCAATTGAAGGGTTAATATTCAAATTTGTGGGATGTGTTAAGATACCCAATAATTTTTGAAATGGTTGATAGCTTTAATTTGATTGAAAATAAATATATTTCGAACGATATGGCTCTTTTCAACCATAAAATCACTCAAATCCTTATTCTTTTAATTTCATGATCAATTTAAGTTACTTCACGTATAATTTGCGGAATACCCAAAGAGTTCATAAAAATAATTTGTTGATAGAAATTGACGATAATTATTAGAAAAAAAAAAAACAAATGTAATACACACTGAATATTAAAAAAATCATTCTGGCCTGAGTTTTTGATGAACGGCTACATATATATGTACATACATTCCAACGTTTTAAATACGCAGGAATGTCCGTAAGGGTATGGGCGGGAGACGCTGTAGGGCCCATCTCCAAATAAAGGAATTTTTGCTAATGACTACAATATTGGGAATTTAATTTAATTTTTGAATTTTTTTTCCTAAAAAAAATAATTTTCTTAGAGAGCTATAGATTTTGAAACTTTTCTCCCAAAAATTTAATTTTTGAAATATAACTTTAATTTTTTTTTCCAAAAAATTTAATTTTTAACTGTAGATTTATGTAATTTTTTTCGACAAATTTAATATTTAAAAAAAATTATTTCTTTTTTGAATAGCAGTGGATTTATAATTTTTTTTTTACATTAAAAAAACCATTCAAATTTAAAAAAAAAATTTTCGATTTTTTTCAAAAAATTCTAAAAACAAACCATCCTCCCCCAAAATACAAAAAAAATATATATATATAACCTTGTGGACGCCCTTGATTTGAGTAAATTATTGGATTATAATTTAAAACTTGTTGAATGAGTACCAAGATAATGATAACCAAGAACTTTAGCCAAAAGTTTTATCCTGTAGTTGATTTGAGAGACTTATATTGTACCCACTATCACCCTTTTCAACAAAAAATCTGTCAGTTTACAATTCTATAAATAGAAAAATCAATTATAGACACTTTAAGACTGCAATTTGCTACTTCCCCAAAGAGTTAACAATAACAAATTATTAATAGCAATTAACGATAATTCGTCAAAGAATACAAATTCAATCTATACTTAATTATAAGAAAAATCATTTTAGCTTGTTTTTGTGATGACAAACAACATAGAAACATACTGCTTAATAATAATATATATTAAAAAAATGAATAAACTATAGGCTTATTATTTAAATTTCTGAGATGAGTTTAGATATTCATAATGACTTGGTATGACACTTTTCAAATATAACATCTACATCTGTAAAATTAATCTGTTGATGGGAATGTTGTAAAAGAATACATGTGTACTTAAGTCTCAATTTTAAGAAATTTTTTTTCCAAACAAATCAACTAAAACCGAACGGAAACTCGTATTCGGTCTTGAACTGAGTCTCAACACTTTACATTATATATAGGGTGTCCACAATAAATTGGAACTACTTTAAACTTCATCCAGATCCATAATGTGGATATTCGGGGTTAAATCATACTAATATAAAAGGTTGTGTGAACAATACACTAAAACTTCCACCACAATTGTTTTGACAACAAACAATAGTCATCATGGAACAAGCAAGGAGAGACGCCATCCTCGAATTGGCTCGCGCGGGACACAAGCCCTCTGCTATCTATAAGCTTCTTAACTACCCCAAGACCACGGTGTACCGGGTCTTCAATGCCTGGGAGGTTGAGGGGACGGTCTGCCGCAAGGCCCACAACATGAGAAGTGACCTAATCTGCATTCCTCGCTTCCTTGAAGGCCTCCGAAATTTCATCAAGGCTTCGCCGGGGACTTCCTTGTCCAGGTTGGTCAAGAACCGTGGAGTGAGCAAGCAGCTGGTCTCCAAGGCTGTGAATGAGGACCTCGGGTACAGGTCATACCGAATGGCCAGACAACACATCCTCACGGCATCCATGAAGGCTCACTAACGGTAAGCGTCTCCTCAATGCCCTGAATAACCATGGAGGAAGAATCATCTTCTTCTCCGACGAGAAGAACTGGACTGTCGACAGAAGCTACAACGTCCAGAATGACAGGTGGCTTTCCAAGGAGAGAGAAGGGGTCCCTGCAGTCTTCACCTCAAAGTTCCCGGCCTCCGTGATGACCCTGTGGGTCATCTGCAGCACTGGTGAGGTGATGCCTCCTTTCTTCTTCAATCCCAAGGAAAGGGTTAACGCGATAAGGTACTGCGAAGTCATGGAGGAGTTCGTCATCCCCTGGATGAAGGATACGGCCGGTGGGAGGGAGTTCATATTTCAACGAGACTCAGCGCCCGCACACATCACCATGAGGACCACTAACCTCTTCAACTCCCACGACATCACTTTCTGGGATCGCATCACCTGGCCCTCCAACTCCCCCGACCTCAATCCGTGTGATTACTACTGGTAGGGGAAGTTGGAGAGGGAGGTGTGCAAGGTCAGCCACAAGAGCATGGCGGCCCTGAAAGGCTCCATTACGAGGGAGTGGATTGCTGTCGATTCTGCAGAAGTCATCAGGGGCAGGATGGAGAAGATGGTGGCTGGTAAGGGAGGACATGTTGAATAAATTTATTGTTTATTATCATGTCTAACTTTTTCATATTAACAAATACATTCCAAATTCCATTTTTATCAAGCAGGTTGAATTTTAAGATAGTTCCAATTTATCGTGGACACCCTGTATGCGAGTATATAAATATTTAATTATGTATAAGAAATAAACTTTGCATTCTGTGCCATGCATTTCCGTGGGGAATAGACATTTATATTCTAAAGGGAAGGGTTAAATATAGAAACGAGAAGTAAAACTATTTTGACGTATGATAGTTAAGGGTATAAATATCCACTGTATAATTCTCTGCTTTAACAGAAAAATTCACAATGCTGTTATCTTGTTATGGTATCAAATGATATAAATCAATTTGTACAGAAATATGTGGTGGGTTTACACTAAAACAAATTGGAAGAATTTTTATCAGAAGTTTTTCAACAACAAATTAACCTCCATTTCTATCTGCAAATTTTTCTTGCAGATTGACAAGTTATATTTGAAAGGACCTATTACAGAGTATTTATAATTCCCTTTAAAAATCATACAAAAGATATCAACGAAAGTGACAAACCTTGAGTATCTCAACTCACCCTAGACATTTGAATAATAAGACAATAATTGACTCAAATATTTCTTTAAAATATTAAACAGTATGTGTATATTATTGTCACGTCAACACAAAGCCACCTAAAAGGATATTTTTCAATAAATAAGTGTGAATTGGATTTGTAGTCTTGGAACAATTATTGTCAATTTCTATTAACAATTTATTCTTAGTAACCTTTTGGGTATGCTCCAAATTCCAATTTAAGTGGTCCAAAGTGATCTCTACAATCAGAAAATGATCAATTATATTAAGAACATGACATATCGGGTACAATTTCAGTCTCTTAAATCAACTGAAGGTTTTAAACCATAGCTAAAAATCATGGTTTTTGAACTCATCCCACCAATTTGAATACATAGTGTGCTCTTGAAAACAAAAACAAGCTAAAATGATGTTTGTGATAATTGATTCTGAACACAATACGTATTGTTCAACAAATTATCGCTAATTTGAATTGAAAAACTCTTCTGATAAACCCTTTAAGTGGGCTGAAAATTTCCCTTGAATTAGTTAAAATTGATCATCACAATAGAAAAATGAGAAATTGGTATTTTTTTTCTTTGTTGAAAAGGACCATATCGGAGCCAATATCAATTTCTTTTAATAAAATTAAGGTTTTTAACTATAGCCAAAGTTTTTGAGTATATTAATTATCTCTTGTCAAATAAATATACTTTTTCTCCAATAATTTCAAAAGTAAATTTTAAATATTACATTGATTGGAAAAAAATTTATAGTTTTTTTTATGTATTAAATGTCGTGAAAAAAAAATTGCCAAAAGTTAATAACTAGTCTCAAAAATTAACAGCTGTTTATAAAATATTCAATTTTTGAAATAAAAATTTACTAAAAATTATAAATTTTCTAGTAAAAATAAAAGTTTCTTAATTTTGGAGGGGAACTACAGCCCCTCTAGCCCCTGCAGACACCCCTAAATTGACAATTAGAAAAACTGCAATAGGCTTGGCCAATATAGTATTTAGAAAAAAAAAAAAAAAACCGTTTATAATAAAAAAGAAATTTGCTTAGGTATTTCACTTGAAAGAGGTCATATTAGGGCCAATTTAAGTCTCTTAAACCAAATAAAATCACTGAACTATATTTAAATAATAAATTATCCTATCAATGAGAATACATAGGTCAAGATTGGTTCAAATATGGCCATGAATTATTGGGTTGTATGCATCAATGAAGTAAGAAATTAAATTGAGATTTTCTTTTAATACTTTTCTTTTTTCAAGATGTTTTTAAATGAACGCACTACAAATGATAATCAAGACAAAAAAAAAAAAACAATATAAATAAAAACTCCTCTCTTTCAAGTGATTAGAAAGGCGTTAAGTAAAGTTAATTTATTGCTGTTTTTTAGGAGAGTAATTTTTTTTTTGTGTGTGGCAAACTGAAGAGTCTTAAAAGTGAAAATTTAATCGTTACTAAAAAAATAAAAACAGTTTTTTTTAACTTTATAGACTAATAACCGGAATACTAAGCATTGCCCGGAATAATTAGGCGTCGGCTATAATACAAATTTTGCTTTACCATTATAACTGAAAACTCCCGAGGAAATCAAATTGTTACTCTATGTTCTTCATGAGAACACTCACACGTAGCTACTCAATACTTATATCAATTTATATGTGCTCTATTCTGAACAATAATAATAAGCTTTTGACAAAAAAAAAAAAATCATAATAATATGATGGGATAACTCGTGAGTATTTCTATTAGATTCAAATCTCAATATGTTGTGAATATCATATGAATTATGATATGATACACATAAGAGATGAATATTTAAAACAACAAGAAACATTACTCCTTTTATACATGTACCTCTGCAATATTTCATTTATAAGACTAAATTATTATTTGTTTAATTAAAATTTGTATATACTATACATCAGGGATCACTATATACCATTCACCTTGGATATATGTTTGATCCTATATGCACACGCCTGCAATTGTTCAATAACACGACTACATTGTTATTTTTAACTTTGGTTTATCATTAAAGACGACTAGTGGGAGTACACGACATTACCTGGAGGTATACGGGGGTCGATAAAGAGAGAAACTTTGCTTGTTTACATTATAGAAGATAACTCCTTTATTAATCCTCAGTGTTACTCTTTTTTTTATGAACAAACTCAGGCGTAGTTACATTTTATTCTGAGCTATTCTTTCCCTAAGTATGCCATAATAATGATAACAGCTGGAGAAAAAACCCTGTTCAGGTTTTTAACAAACAACAAATCCTGCAGGCTTATTTTTCTTTTTTAATATGACAAGTTGAGCTTTAGCTGCACGCGCTTGTTGCTACATTGTTTTTTCTTAGATCAAATACCAACACTCAAAAATGAGCTACCGGCAAACATCCAGACAAACATCGCTAAATTAATATAGATCTGATGAGGCTCAAAGCTTTGGCAATGGTTTCTCTCAGGAATGAACATAAACTGATTCGTAAATGTTTCAGCACTCTAGAAACGTTGATTTAAAAAAAAATTCTCGAGTTTAAAAAATCTTTTTATATGAAGCTTTAATTCGACTTGTTAGAAATGCTGGACCCAAGGTGAGGACTCAAAAACTAGAATATTTTAAAAACCGTTTTAACTTCTACACATTTTTAATTAGTGCAATTTTTATGGCAAACTTTTGAAGCCAAAGTTGGTCATACAAAAATTTTCTACAATTTTTTATTGTTTATGTCCTCCTCCATTCTGAATGATGGCTTCAATATGGGGACGAACAGAAGCACATATGGCCTTGATGAAGTCAGATAACAAGATGTTCCACTCTATGTGATGATGGCCTTCAAGCCATCAACATTCGGGTGAGAAGTCTTTTTCGTCTTGCCCCCAAGACACAACAAACAACGAAGTCTAGGGGTTCACATCGCATGAGGACGAGAATGCTTTGCGGTCCGAAGACAGCCATGTTCTCCTTGCAGAAAATGCTGAACTTTCTTCCACGTGTATCTTTGGGCCCGTCTTGTATAAACACATATATTTTCCCCTGTGGAACGTGCTCTCCGACTATGGCAATAAATGGTACCTTAGAACCTTGTAATAGACGTCCATGTTGACTTTCTCTTTGGCCATGAAGAAGTAGGAAGGTATTTTGCTACCTATGGACGACACAACGCCGAGAATCATGACCTGAGCTAGATGTTTGGTTTTCCAGGTTCCCTTGACCTAATGTCTTTATTCAGCCAAGAAGCAATCATTTCTCCTGTTCAGAGCATCGTCCATTGTGAAGATCTTCTTTTCGGAGATCGACTTGTGTGCGGGGGAGATCGAACACCCTCTTCCATTTTGCTTGTTCTTTGGACATTTTTGATCCCACATAAAAAAAAAAAAAAAAATCAAATTTTTTAGTTCATTGTCAGCTCTTTCGAATGGTGCCAAATAATTTTCTGTAGACTTTTTAAACTGAGGCTAGACAGCCTAGAAGAGTTTTCTAATTTTTGAGTCATCACCCTGTAGTGTAGAGTTGAAGGAAATTAAGAATAATAATAGATTGTACTTCTACCTTGATAAAGAAGTTGAATTCAGTGTTTTGTCTATCACTGAAGTGAAAATCTATTATCCCTCAAGGAAACTTTTTTTTCAGCATTTCAAGCTGTTTGTCTTTTGTTTTCTAATTGGTTTCAGTCCTGTCCATCCGTGTTATTTTTGTTTTTTCTTATTGGAAGCACATATCCCCAACAATATACTATAAGTAACAAGTCATTTATATTTTTGACCAATATTCATTTCATTTTTGGTTATTATTGTAACTAACAAGTAGGTCATAGAAAGAAAAAAATGAAACTACCATATAGAAGTGCTTGATTCCCTCACTTGGACGAATCTTGCATCCAAATAAAAAGTTATAGACACCATTATAGAGTTATAAATTGCAAGTGTTACTTGTGTGCAAGATATTTACTGGTTGGCAACCATTATTAATTAATTCTTGAGGAGATAAGAGTAATGTATACAGAGATAGAGCTCCTGAATTAAGGATTGCAACATTCATGATTGTTTGAAGAGTAATAATAGTAAGTCTTTGTTCGATCTTGAGTAGAATTGAGGATCGAAGACGGATTACTTTCTTCCATTGTCCTTTCTAGATACAAAGTGAAATTTGTGTTTATTTTCTTTCTATCTAGCGGCTTTTATCGAATCTAATAAAACATCAAGATAGCTATACTGCTCTTCACTTTATCATTCTTTCAATTATCAGGGTTACCATATCATTTAAAAAAAAACATATATACGTTAAGGTGACTCTTATTGTGTACTTAAAAAAAAAATCTTTTATTTTCATGGAGTCCCCAAACTCTCATTCGGTTCTAATAGTATAAATCTATTCATGTGCCAAAAGTTGGATCTCCTTTTCACACAATGGATAAGAACCAGGATTTCCTCAAGTCCAAATTTACGAATTTATGGATCTTAGACTTCTGGCATCATCATCTCTCAACCTCTTGGCTATTACTGTTGAAGAACCGTGGAGAGCTATTTCAATATCAGCATTGAATCCCTCATATTAGACATCAGTTAAGCATAGGAGGCCCCGTCCATGGAAGAGATTCCATCAGCTTACTCCATAATTGGTGTCATTTCAAGGCAGACATTGTATCTGAGGGAAAATAGTTTAAATATCGAAAATAATAGTAATGAAACTTTTATTTTACCAACTTTCAATTCAATGTTATGGCTGTGGAGAAATCCCTTGAACTTTTTCAAAGTTCATTTCCAGATACACTGGAGGGTAAAATATTAAGAAGCGAAAACCACTATTAAATAATTATTAGGGTCAAAAATATTCTACATAGTGGAGTTATATTATAAAGGGAATAAAATGGATGGATGGGACGAGTAAAGGTAAAATATTGAGTATTGGGGGCCACCGATACTTACAACCGCTGATGCTAATTGTAATAATTTTTGGCATGTTAAAATAAGAACCCAAAATCGACATGGTAAAGCTGATAATTTGTAAAATGTTTCAGAGGAGAGCAGCTTAAATGTCATGACGTTTCATTAGATCAGCTACAAGTTGTTGTGACGAGGGAGGAAGATGGAGAAAGAAACAAACAAGGATATAGGGAATAATTACTCCAATATCGATCCTCAATTCTACTCAAAATCCAACAAGGAATACTAGTTTCAACTCATCACCGATGCTGCAACCTTGATATTCAATATCACTCCTGCTTCCCTTAGTCAAGTTTCGTATCTCATTTTGTGTGTGTTCCGCATAAAGTATAAGTCCAGTCTCGATTATTTTTCTGTTTCTGAGCCCGTATTTCTATTGATTGTGATAAATGTTTTAGAGGGGAGTGTAAGTACAAAAACCTCGGCAACTTAGCTGTTATGACGTTTCATAAGATCAGCTGTGACGAGGGGGAGAGGCAGAAGGAAACAAAAATGGTTATGGACAAGAATTACGACATGTCGATCCTCAATTCTCCTCTGAGACCAATAAGGAGTACCAATCATAAATCCACAACAAATCTTCAAGGCTTTATTTTATGAGCACTCACTTCGAGATACAGTTAGAATGGATATTGTTTATTTAATGGGGATTGTCAGAGCTAAAAGTTAACCCTATAAAGTGGACAAGAAAACAGAGACAACATTGTAGGTTCTCCATATTTGTTGTTGAATATACATGAGGAATAAAATATTTATGAGATCTTAAAGTATTCATGCGGCATCTTGTTCTATTAAATATTTATTTTTTGATCAAAAATGACTTTCCATTTATTAATTATGTAGAAAAGGTTATGCTGATATTAACATTTTTATTTATTAATACGTCATTTATAAGATCATTTATAAAAATAAACACAGAAATGACATACTTAGACATAATGTGATACTGGGTGCGTAGTGGAAAACTAGATATTTGAATCTATAATTTTAAAAGGTTTTATTTCGGACACGAGGAAAGCGCCATTAACTAAACCATGTACAGATGTTTGAAACTGTGTTGCTATTGCATATCTTTAATGTAACCTCCTGGATTTGGATAATGGCCTTGATCCACCACTGCAAGCTCTAATAGGTTGTTAATAATGTATTGGGATCATAGAGTTACAATGCTCATCAACAAAAGCCTTCAGAGAGTTGAGCTTATGTACCCTTGTCCAGCAGCCCCTATCATCCACATGGGGACAGAAAGAAAAGTCGATTGGATTGGCATCTGGCGAGTATGGCGCCCATATTGTATTTGACCAAAACAGAATGGAAGGGCTATGTAACCATTGCTGTGTGTGCAGAATCCCCATTTTTTGATGCACCACATTCCCGTCCTGATCCAGTCTTCGATCCATAAAATCAACTTAGTCGTCAACATGTCGTCGGTGTCAGTAGCGTTGATCTGTACCTTGTTTTGAACCAGATGAGTTGCATCACTAGTCTATTGAATGTAACAAATCCCAAGGGCATCACTGATGATGCATGCATGGTAGTCATTAGTGTGGGGGCTTCCTCTTGATGTCAATGCCGTTATTAATGCCCATGGTGACGTTGTAAATGGGCATCCTGCTTCCCATGCTCAAGTTTCAGATCTGTATTGGTGAAAGTTCCGAGCAAAGTAGAGACGCAATTTGTTAGGCCATTTTTTGAATGATTTTGTTAATTTTTGGGAGCCAGTTTTAATACACAAAGTTTCTCAGGTGATCAGAGGAACTATGATTTTCACTCATATTTTTGTCTTATTCATTAATTATTATTTCGTAGTTTATCTAAACTTTCTTTGTATACGAAAGAGTTTATTTCAATCAAAAAATACATATCCAATCAACGTTATAATGTACATAAAGATGAGGAGATGTTGTTGAGCTGAAGTATTGCAGAATTAGATTCATTCATCTATTTTAAATAATGGACATATATGTAAACGTTTTCAATATAAGTGTCACTCAATCAAACGCCAAGTCGTATTGTAAAAGGCATATTCTTATTCTGACCTGTTGCTCCTTTTAAAAATAACACTCTTTCCATTGCTGGCTAGCCAGTTGTTAGACATGGGCGTATATGTTCGGAAAATTATCCAATATCTGCATTGTTTGGGGATCGGGAAAATTGGTCCTAGGATGTTTCCCCCATGAATTTTTGCCCTTATGTATATATAATATGATAAAAATATATTTATTCACTTATAACTCAAGGTTTAAAATGAGTCGCCTTCCATGAGAAGTAATTTGTAATGCTTTTTTGAATTTATTTACAATATACCTTGCTAGTATCTGGAGCGAACTTCTTACTATTCAAAAAGGGGCAATTTAATGAGGATCGTATATTAATTTTTGGAGTAGAGAGGGAGATTATCGACCTTATTAATGACAAGCATTGGGATTGAAGTAAAACTTTCCAATGCTATCCAAGGATATAATAGGCCAAGGAAAAAGTAATGGTTCTAGGATGTTACACCCCGGGCAGTTTCGCCCTGGGAAGTTCTTCCCTATGAAGTTTCACCCTCATGTATATATTATAGCATATATAATTTAAGATTTAAAATGAGTCTCTCCCCAATTAAAGTCATTTGTAATGCATTTTGGCATTCAGTAAGGTAAAATGAGTGCATTTAATTCAACTTTAATATATTTTAAAATAGAGCATATCAAACAGTTTGAATTCATTATAATAAGAGAGAACAGTTATTTCATATTAATTACTCAAATGCCATAATTTCCTAATTAATTACAAAGGACTTCAAGTTGAAGTAAAGGAAGACCTTAAATTATATGTGAAAGATACATTTATGCTATAATATATGTATTAGGGTGAAACTACCGTAGGGCGAAACTTCCCAGGGTTATACTACAAAGGCTTAACTTTCGGTAACGAAAAGTAATTTAGTATTTTTCGAAATTGTTCCTATGCTTTATAAAGGATGTTACAATCATCTGACTTAATCCAAGTATCCCTTGTTCTTGTCGATAATTTGTTGCAAATAAGAATCTTCATAATGCCTCGTCCTTATTCGCAAAAAACTCCGTCAACCAATTTTCACTGGCCTCTATTGAAGTCAAATTTGTACACACAAGTGTGTGGGCAAGTGAAAGAAACAGGTAGTATTCGGTTAGTGAAAGGTCCGGACCGTTGAGCGGATGCATAAGAACTTCCAATCCGAGTTTCTGGAGCTTCTTGTGCGTCATCAAAGATATGTGCAGCCTGGTGCAGTCTTGATGATGTCCTGGTGTCTCTTATCCACAAATGCTGGCCACTTCTGTTCGATCATCAGCTTCAAAAGGTTGAGTTGTTCATAGTAGAGGGTAGAATCAAGCGGGGAAAAAATTGCTACAACCACTGTTGTGGAACATGAACTGAAGTGTAGCGCCCCCGTATATTTTGTAAATTTTATTGAACGCTTTCGGCGTGTTTTTCCCGTTCATTGCAGTAAAAATGTAAAATATGACGAATTTCATCCTTTGAGAACTCCACTCTCGAAGCACAATAACTTTCAACCAAACCAACCAAGCATAATATTGTCCAAAAAGAGTTTCTAGTATACATCCATCACCTTTACATACACCAACAATCCCACCAATAATGAATAAGATATTCTTAGTTAAAAAAAGGCAAGAAGTATGTAATTACCTTTACCCCAGTATTATATCCACCAATAAAAGGATGAGATAGATCAAACATTATATTTCAATTTTTGTAGCTAGGTAATGAAGTAAAGAATAGAATAAAACCATTTTATTGAGAAAATAATGTAATTTTATTTTCCTACCACAACTATTATATTCTTATATTCGATTTGCAATTACCCAATCCAATTATATTTCTTTAAAGAGAGATATAAACTTGGGTATTAATTGTTTTTCTGACAAAGGAACTCATTTGAAGCGTAAATAACTAGAGTTTTATTTGTATAGAGTATTTGGTTCTCAAAGGTCTAGTATGGCTACAAATATATATATAAATTTTTTTCTAATTTATTGAAGAAGTTTTTAATATTAGAAACAAAATGGTTTCACTATAGGATGCTGACTTCAAGCCTCTTTACAAAAAAAATCGAGTTCAGTAAAGGATAAAAAGCGTTGTTGCGTTTTCAAAGAAGAAACAAAGAGTATGCATCTCTTGTACGACCAGTCAAGTATCATAAGAGTCCGTACTATCCTACAGGGACAAATTAAACAAGAATACGTGGTGGATTTAAGCATACTAGACTGGAGGATCACTAACTTGACTCAACATACATGTCATTTTAAAATAAACTTTTGTAATACACATGTCTTAAACCTATTTGACAGTATTTACCTTCATATAGGCTTCAAAACATTTATTGAAATGTATATTGCTTTGATAAAGAGGTTAGACAATAGAGAGTCCCGGAAAATACTTTGCCACTGTAATTATTTGCATTTTTCTTTCTTGAAAGTTACAATTATAAATAAATAATTTACAAATAATACTTAATAAATCCATTGGAATCCATATAAATCTACACAACCTCGAGTTTATTAACTGTAGATAGTATAACTTGTGTCCAGTCATTTGAGCAACGTTTATTTAGGCAAGTGTCATCTTAGAACCATTCATTTGAGTAATTATTTAGTTGAGCATTTTTTTTTTTCCGGCATCGTTCATTTCATATAGTAAACATTACAAGATGAAAGGCTTTATTATTAAACGTAATCATTTACCACAGCAGTGTTTTAATATTAAGCATCTAAAGAAGTCTAGCATGAACAACTGAGGCTCTTATGTAGATGAAATAAGCGACGCTGAATAGAAGCTCTTCCAAATGAACTTGCTCAAAGGAATGTTGCTCAATTAAATACAAGGCAGTATAAGCAGAATAAATAGAATATATGATATTTTGAACCCTCAAGGTGTGTCCAGTAAGTTGACACCATGACGTAGTTGAATAATGATAATCTGTGGTAGTATGCCATGTTTTGTCAAATTTATTATGTAATTTGATCAAAAAATGATTAAATGTCTATTGTTATTTTATTTAACATATAATAAAAAATCATTTGGATAAAAAATTGAACATATGGTAAATGTATTATTAAACAATTAAAAGGAATTTAATATAATTCTTAGAAACTTATGATAGTTTCTTAAATTTTTGCCTATTTTTTTTTTTGCACATTTAGACTATTATTTAGTTCCTTAGTTCTAATGAAGGTTTTTAGTCGACGTTATTTTTTATTGACACGCGAAGATAAATTTGGAGCTGAAACTTGGACAAAAGATATTAATGAATCAATAACTTTACTGCAGTTTGAAATTTTTGGTGTATAATAAGCACCAAAGATTCCCTCAAAAAATTTTATTTATATAAAAAATAAGAATTCTGGCTTAGTCAACCTTAATCTGGATAAGGCTGATATCAAAGCTGTTATATCTCCAGTACAAGAAAGATGATCTAATGACCTGCATCCATATTCAGGGTATTTAACCACAATTTTTTTATGCAGGTGTCCTTACCAAAAAAAAAAAAAAAAAAAAAAAATTAAAGTCCTTGAAAACCAAAGTGTAAAGCAAAAAATGAATAATCTGTTGTTTTCCAAATTAGGATGTAAAGCTAATTCAGCTGCTAATAGTAAAGCATCTTCATATTCTTCCTAATCTATTTTTGGCTTATTCCTTTCTTGTTCCAAGGCCTTAATTTAAACAACGAAGGAAATTATCCTTCTCTTTATCTTCAATTTAAACATTCATAAAATCTACACTAGTTGGATGATCATTGGAGACTTCAAAGGCCCTAAAAGGCGATAATTTTTTTTTCTAGCAATCCTAATTCAACTGCAATGTAAGGATATCCTTTATTCAAATAATTCCCAAAAATGTTCGAATAATTTTTTAAAATATGATAAGAAAAATCAAAATTCAATGCTGGAAAGGAAAAAGGGATATTTCTTTACCCATTCCCCGGATATTCTTTATTGTTTCTTTATCTTATCGATTACCTCTTTTTGCTCCTCCAAATCGATGCCAAATCAACAATAACTTGTTTTAACATCCATCGGCTTATACTATTGAAGGCATTAAACCAGGAATCTACACTTTGAATAAAATTAACTTGGGGCTCCTTAGCAGGAATAATAAATACCAATGTGGAGGCTGTTGGGTGGCTGAACAGTTTTGTGGCAAAGAAAAACATGCTGTTTTTGACTAATATGACATTCCAGATGGATATCCTTGATCTTGTATGCCATTTTCAGCTCTTGACAATCTCTTGCTGTCAATTGTATAAAATCATTCTTTTTGATTTGAGGTCCATCAAGTAACTATCATTGTACTTTTTATCCAAAAGATGGTTTCTCAAGAGCTGGATTAGGGATTTCTTCAGAATGGTTGTTATCAAGACTCGAATCCATGCTTTCTTTTTGATATTATTCATCAATTTATGAAGCATCTTAATTGTATTTCTGGAATAGAGCCTAGAAGAATTACATTTAATTACAATAAACAAGTATTATTTAACCAATTTGAATTTTAAAGTACCTCTACCTTTCTCTTCTTATAATTTTCGATGTATCAGCCTCGATTATTCTTACAGGATTCTCGGGAACTAAGTGAAGGGTGGGAAACTCATTGGGTTTTAAGGTTTTTCAAACCTTGTTGCTCGAACTCCTTCGATAGTTGGGCATCAGTCCAGCCTTGAAATTTATATCAAACCACTCATTCTCAAAGTGTCGAGAACAAATTCTAGCAGTTTGCTTCTGATATCTTCATTTTTATAAAATTGATGGTAAGAATCTGAACCAATTTGAAGAGAAAAACAGAAAGACACACCACAAGTCTTACAAGCAAGAAATTCTGGATTAGGTTTCAAAGAAGAAATTGTGTGTATATCTAATTCTTTTTAAATTGATGCCATGTAATTTTGTAAACTATATTAGTTTATTTTTCAACAACGTTACACGTTAACTGCTCCTCTTGACAAAAAATCAAAAATTGTTCTGAAGAACATACTTTCTATTCTATATACTTTGAGTATAATTAGTTTCTGATATTTGTATTGCAAATCTTTTTTACTTTCTTTCATTATTTTAACGAACTTAAATGAATTTATTGTATCAATCATTTTTATTATGTTTATTAAACTTTCTCTATTAACCAAAATAATCACCAGGAGGTTCTTTTTTTTAACACTCATTTTAACTATTTATAACTTCAAATATTCCTAGCGTAAGATACATTTTTTTGATCAATATAAATTTAGAAGACAATAGTATCATTCAAAATGGTAAAAGCTGAACTTCTTCTCCTCAGATTGCAATGACGTTTTCAATATAGAATTTTTATTTACCATATTGGTAGATATGACAAAAATTGAACCAAAGATTGTTGCAGGAATATCTTCAGCAACGTAGCTGGAATTCTTCGACTCAGCTCATCAATTAATATATTCTTAATATTAAATAAATTCAATGAAAGCAAGGTAAAGCTTGTGTAGAGGCGAGATACACATTACTAAAGCCGTCTATCTGAAATATGACTTATAAATTTCAATAGATGAAAATGGAAATTATCAACAAATTGATTCGTTAGAGTTCTTTCTTATCCCTTTTAATATTTGTTTAATATTAACACATAAATTTATGCAATGATGTCTCGTAGCATGATTGTCATAAATTCATTATTCAAGAAGAAAGAAGCATATATTTTTATATTTCAAAAATAGTATTCTATGAACGGTTGATCCTTCTAGGCTAAAAAAAGTATAAAAACAATAATAAAAATTTATACATGTTTCATACCAAATGTACAAACACATTGATCCTAGAAATCGAAATATAGTTTTATAAATTTCAACTAGTATATGGATGAGTGGTAATAACTGGTTTTAGGATGTTACACCCCAGGCAGTTACGCCTTTTGAAGTTTCGTCCTGCGGAAGTTTCGCCTTCATAGAGATATTATAGCGTAAATGTACCATCAACACATAAATTAGGGTTTAAAATGTTATGCATTTTTGCATTCATTAGTTTAAAATGAGTGCATTTAACTCAATTTTAATATATTTTAAAATAGAAAATATCAAACATAAATGTTGCACTTTTTTATAATAAGTTCGAACCGAATTCTGTTTAAACCGTTGTTCTTCTGATGAGAGAATTAAGATGAATAACTAAAACATAAAACATCATGAGATAAAGTCTTATCATATCGCCTAGAAGCTCACGGATGGGAGGCCTTTTAGGAAGGACACCTACCAATAAGGAGCACAACAGGAATGCATCATATACTTGTTAGTAAACCAACAGATCGCCATCAGTGAACAGCTCAAGGACTCAGGGTGGTCCACAGGGCTTCTACAACAGATCTGGGTATACAATTTCTACGTGTTTAAGCTGAATCACGGCTTCTAGAGGCTCTTAAGAATCACTAGTCTAGTTAGTCCTTGGACTTTCTCTAGTCCCTCAAGCAGGTTGTGTCTCTTTTAGGGCCAGAAGATCTCCGTGGAAGGCCAAGTGTCATATTAATAACAGGTGGCTTACGGAGGATCCCGAGGACGGGGTTCTCATTGATCTAACTAAATAACCGGCATCTGTGCACGTCCTGTTTGTCTTCATCCTGGAGGGGCCAAGGGCGTGTCAAGTTGCTCATAAATCACGGATTGTAGAGCCCCTCAACTCTTACATGTTGTCTTCATTTTCATTGCTCTACACGTGTAAAAGCAATATGTATGTAGGTATATGCATTATCTTCTCATTCATCAACAATTATTAAAATTTCTACATTTTCCTCATTACTGTTTTAATTCAATAAAGTAGATAACTGTATATTTTTATCGTCATTTTGTTATAGATAAATATTATTTACTTAGATTGAGATTATTCTTCATAAACGTGAAATATGCCTAGAAATTGTACACACCATACAAAATTAGTGAAATGATTTGCTGCGTAGAGTATCTCCTGGATCTAGCAAAAATATGAAGGAGACGTGAAGCCAATCCAATCTAGCTATATGAGGCTCACACTGAACTGAAGCCATACTATGTCCTCCGCCATTTTAACATGGGTACAACCATTTGGCAATTTAAAAAAAACAGATGACATTTCCTACTTACCATCTCCAACTAGCCAAATCTAGTGTACTCGACTTTTAAAATTAGGATTATATCCATGTACAAACTATTTGGGATATGAAAAGAGAATAAAAGTTTAACATATTTTAATTAATGTATGTATATAAGGACATGACGATATGACTTAACATGTAAGCCTTTCTTAAAGCCATGGAGGCTAGGATATTTAAATGTATGTATACATAAAAAACCTTTCATTTAATAAATTACTTTTTTTATAGGATGGCAATAACCATAATAGTTTACCATTTCACTAATTAACAATGATTACTTTGGCTTTCGTTTATTAGGGGACGTTTATAGTGTGTGTAAGTAAATCATATCGAACCGGTTAGAGCTTCACAGAGCCATAATTATCCGCTATTGATACTGAATTATAATCAAAGATTGTTCCAAAATTTAATATTTTTCCTAAGCTCGGTTGTGATACGACAACATATAGCAATATTAGAGGCAAAAAGGGTTAGATTGCAGATCTTCTACGCGCCGTTACGCAGTAAAGAAGGTCGCTCACATTTTGAATTTCTTTGTAAGGTAAGGAGGCACATTAACAGCGATGATAACCTCTCCAGGATTGAGAGGATACAACTAGATTTTCATTGAATACTTTTAGGCTGTTGTGGCACATGAAGGGGCGTGCTAGCAGGGTTGTCATCACGGTAAACTATTGAATCTTTTAAGGAAATACATTTGATGCCCCTCACAATGCCGTCTTAGATCTCATTTATTTATTTTTTCGGAGTTGTTTCTTCAGCTCCATGAATCATATTTATCATAATATTATTTTAAATTGAATTAAAATTTACAAGCGTATATATGAGTCACTTATGCGTCACTTTTTTGGTCAACTGTCCCAAATGGTCTTTCAGCATTAGGGAAATTGACTTTCCGCAAAAATGTTTTTGACCAATTTCCCTAGAATTGTTAAAGTCATGTTTCCTAATATAATATCAAAATAAATAGAGAATTAAATTCCTAGCTAGAAAATAACAACTTTTTTTTAACACAATACACATTTTAACTCAAAAGTATGTCTAACTCGATAGAAAGCATTTAAAAATAATTATGCATAACATTTTGAAAGAAATTTAAAGGTCGTTTCAAGTTCTTTAGATAGCACACACTTCCATTAGTATTGTTGTAGAAATTGTAATTTAGGTTTGATTTATGTTTCATATAAATTAACACAATGTTATATTCTTATATTTATGTTGCTACAGCTGCGCAAATGCATTGTCTATGCACATTTATGTAATGACGCATTAACAATGTGCATTTGATGCATATATCCATGTTGACAAAAATAAACAGAAAATTAATTGGGTCATCCTGACAATTTGAAGTGTTTTTTCCAAGGAGAGCAGCTTACCTGTTATGACGTCTCATTAAATTAGCTGCAAGCAGCTATCAAAGTGAAAGAAATAAACACTAACCCCTTTCCGTATCTATCAATTATATAAGAAGGATTGTCTTGTTTCGATCTTCAGTTCTACTACGGCTCCAACAAGGACTTAAACGAATAACTCTGCAACAAATATTATTTTTAACTTCCATTTTTACGTATTAGTCACTATTTTATGCTTTATCTTCTCTGTTTGATGACGTCAGAGTAATAACACCCATTTGATAAATAAAAAAAGGTACATGGTATAAGTTTGCACTACGTTATACTTTCTCTTTCCATCAAGAAATAGGAAACAGCAAGAGTTGATATTCAATTATTGTAGCCTTTTAATACAAAGGAAATAATTTTGCTAAGTAAGACAAAGTGACGCGTTGCCAATTGAAGAGTATATTATCAAAGTAGAGAGCGAAGGATCTCAACATTAACAAAATATTACGACAAATAGCACTTTGAAAGATCAGGAAAAGATTTTGAAAGTCTCATTATGTAAAGGAGGTTACGAGTTTGTCTTTCATAGAGTATCAGGGGGAGAAACAGGGGCATGGGGCCGGAGAAAATAGTTCAACGACTTTCATAACACTATAATTATTTTCAGGCATATCTTGTATGGGAACGGTTGTGCGCAAGTCCGTCTTTATCATTAAATTTTACTCTGGTACATCGATTTGAAACCGTAGTGCTTTAAGGAAGAACCCTCTGGCTAAAAAACAAAATACGTATATATCCGGGATATTTATTATTTAATTTAATAAGCTCGTCCAATTTCCCAGTATTCAAAAAATTTTCAAAGTCTTCGCTATTTACAGTCCAGAAGACGACCTTTAATGGTAGAATATGGGGATTTTGGAGGATTTTCCATCAGGACTGCTACTCGAGAAGCTGTTATCACGTCCAGAGACAAGCGGACGTAGGCCTATTTCGTTTCCTCGTGGATTATACCTAGTTTTTGATCAGCTTTATCAATATTTTTTATCCTCCTCATTTAGTTATTTTTTATCATTCCGATCTTTTTTACCATTCTACGGTCCTAAGAACTGATACATCGGTCTTTCAGTCCTACGGTACTAGCTATCTTTTTTATTTTCTTCACTCATAGCTAGGAGTATTTTTTTGAAAATTGACGTTTGAAGTAAGAAAAAACAAAAACAATATACAGTAAGACAAATTGAAAGAACTGGATTTTCTACTTCATTCTGCAAAAGAAGTTAAAGAAAATTTGGCTATTAAATGATGGAAACTATTACTCATTTATAGTCTTGCTACATGCACTAACATGAAAATTTCTAGGCCATTAATATATTATTGTCACAATATAATATAAATCTAATTAACCATTCCGATTCCAAAATTAATATCAGTTTTTGATACTTTTCCGAATAAAAATGACATTAATGGAGAATTAAGATGTAATAACATACAGAACCAACGCGAGGAATTTTTCTTTAGGCCCTAAAAGAAAAATGTAGGAACAAAAAACCAAAGAATTTAAGTATTTTTTTAATTTTCTGACTGACTAATCATTTTTCATCGACTGAGTTTTGATTTTTTCTGACTCTGATGTGTGGTGGCATTTAATTATTGGAAAATAAGACTGGCCCTGCTAATTTTTTTACTAGTTTAAACTATTTATTAGTTAAAAAAAAAAAAAGTTAATTTTGTTATTTTATATAAATAAACCACCAAGCCAATGCTAATTTTGGACAACAATTATACCAAAGCTTGTGAGGAAGATAATTTTGTTTTAACTCAATACACATCCCCTCTTCAAAGTTAGCTAAAATAAGGTGTAGAGATACTATTGACATATAAGACACTTTAAACAAAAGCTACTTTGATTTTTTACAAATAAATGGTTATATACTCATTTTGAACCATATTTTTTCTTCATTTTAATAGCCTAAATACTGTGTTACCTGATGATATAGTCTGGAGTAAATAAAAAAAGTAGTCAAATTCCATTTTTTTCAATACATTTTCTTGTCCGTGTAAATCTTACAAATGTGATATACATTGTCATTATTTTTATATGTTAAGTGACATAGCTCAAGTAATATGTTTACTATCAAGAAAAGAAATATTTTCAAGAAAGTATATACAATAACAATAAAAAATAATGTGTTGTTTTTTTCTTTTTTTGTCGGTAAATTAACGATTTGTTTTATGATTTGTTACTTATTAAAAATAACCTTTTTTAAAGGGTAAGTGTTATAGTCTTACGAGTTTTAATCATATCTATTTAACGAGTTTTAATTTGTATCTATATTAATAAAAAGGGTAAGAAAATTTCGTCTTTCTGACGAGTTTTAATTCATAATGTTTGAATATTTTGAAAACATGTCATCGTGTTCACTGTTTATAATGTTTTATGATGTATATCATAAACATATTTTTATCTAAGAAATCATTAGGTCATTGTTTTAAGGAAATATTGCAGAAGTGAGGAATCAACATCGAGCGTAGGTGCATGATTCACTGTATATAGTGCTCCCTGATGTATATTATATACATATTTTTGATATTAGAAATAATAATATTGCCATATTTATGAAATATTCGAGAGGTATACATCGAGTTGTGTAAGTTAATACAATTTAATTTAACTGGGACAACTTAAAAAGTTAAGTTAATTAACTTTTAATTTAACTAGTTGATTATTGAAACAGATACATTTCAACTTTAACTAGTTAATTTATCAAAATTAACTTTTAACTGCATTATCTTAATTTTAACTTAACTTGATTAAGTTAATTAGTTAAAATTCAATTTCTTTTATTATTCTACGTTGAAATACTAAAAAACTTTGTTTATGTAACAATGAGTTCTCCGATGATTTAGTTAAACACTGTGTCGATACTATTTGCTGTTTCAAACTTTTCAACGGGGTGATTCCACATCAAATCGATAAAATGGTTATTTTATCAGTTTTGTAGAAAATGTCGTTGTTATATTATCTTTAATATTTTTACAATTTCACATATAGTTTAAAATTAGATAGAAACTCAAAAATCTAAAAGTTTCGCTGTCTTTGACTTTAATTCAGTAGTAACTTGACTTATTATTTTTTCTTAATTCTTCAATTGGAAGTGGAGAAAATTTCAGCCAGAGAGACCGAAGAATAATCTTTATTATGTAGCATTGATAATTCTCTCAAAGAACTAACTTAAATAGTTATTTTTTATTATCAAAATAAATTTTAACTTAAGCAAGGTTGGGTGAGTTAAGCTATGTTAAATTACTCTAAAGTTAATAAACTTAAACAAACAAGTTTTTAACAATATCGAAATTAACGTTAATTTAAGTAGTTAATTTTAATAGAACTCAAAATTAACTTTATTTCAACTAGTTATAACAAAATCAAATAATAATCAACTTTAACTTAACTAGTTAAAAAGATATGTTATCTTGCCAATCACTTGAATGTGCATGTATAACAAAGAAACTTTTCTGTTTGTTTTTAATCTTTTATCAGGAGCATTTTCAGTATATGTTTAGATTGGAATTAAATATTATCGCTGGTATTAAAAAAATTATTATCTCTGTTTTTATTAGTAAACGCTCTAAAGATTAAAGTACTTATCAGTCATGCCAACATATTAATTTTTTCCCCAAAATCTTATTAATATTCTTTCTTTCAAATAATAGAGAACACGTTATACAAATTGATATAAGTATTAAGTAGTTACGTGTGAGGAGCCTCATGAAAACGGAGAGCAACACTCATGATTTCTTGGAGAGTTATCTTCTATACTATTACAGCAAAAATTTTCTTTAATCCGACGTCTAATTACTCCAGTAAATGCCGGGTACCACCCTTAGTTCTATTATAAATCAATTATTCATTTATTAATACACAAAAATTGGGGAAAGGTAAGGAACAAGGAACAGGACTTGAATCATATATAGCCTTATGAACTAATCCTTATTAACTTAACATGGCACAATCGTTTGGCAATCAACTACCTTAAGAATAAATTTTGAGTGAAAGTGCGCTCGAATTGTTGGACGTGAAATGATTAAGGATATCCGGCTTTTTCTACTGTAATTATCCTAATTTATAACTGTGGAGTGACTTTTTATCTGACATGATTTACGTCTTTTACATAGTGTTGTGTCAGTACTGATTTAATATTTAGTAGAACGGTTCATTCTAGTCCAGTTTAGTCCAACTTCAGTCAGTTCAGTCATTGTGATGTCATTAAGGACTTTTAATTATTTGTTTATCTTATATAACTTTTTTGAGTTAATAAACCATCGATCCTATTAAGAAAACTTTCAAGGACCGACAGTTAACGACCAAAACGTACTGGTTCTAAAACTAGATTGGACCGAATTAATAAGGCCCGACACAAAAATATTGCTACATCACTTGCTTTGAGATAAGCAATTATTCCCTTATTCTCTTTCCTTACCCTCTAAGACAGAGGTCGGCATGGCCCAACTGCGGGCCATGTCGGCCCGCCGTCTTATCATGGACAATAATATAGATATAATATAGCGAGCTAACATATTTTACAAATATTCGAGTGCTTTCCCGTTGGAAAATACCAGAACAAGTTGAAGAGATATCTATGTTTTTAGCAAGCAAGTAACAAAATATTTATCAACATCAAGATCAACCGTGGGTTGGCAAATTAGCTTTTTTTCGTTAGACATCAGGACCCACATGAACGCTTTGCACCTTGATCTTGAAGGAAAGAAAAAGATTGTTTATTAATATGTTTAGTCAAATAGCTATTTTTGAGAGTCTCCAAAATCACATGAGTGATAAACTAACAGATTTCTTTGTGAGTTCTCTTAAGGATTTGAAAAAAGAGTTTCCCTCTCGTTTTGCAGACTTCTGGAAGTACAAAATTATATTTGAATGATATGGTACTCTTTACGAAATAGATTTGGAGCAGTTGCCAAAAGAATAACTTTTGTAAAAAATTGACTTGCGTTGTGATGAATCTTTGAAATAGAAATTTCATTTCGAAGCCACTTGTGACTTCTACAAAGAATATATATTTTACTAACTGGAAAATATAAAAATATTATGAGTAACGTAAAAGTAATGATGTCATTGTTTAGAAGCACATATACTTGGGAACAACTTTTTCCCAAAATGGAGTGGACTGAAAGTAATTGGGGAACAAGACTGCGTCCTGACCACATGCTCCAGTCATCGATAAAAATATTTCACCTGATATAGAAAAAATATCATAAAATAAGCAGAAAACAAGTGTCTCAAAAATAACTCATATTTCTCTTACTTTCCTTTTTAAAAGTAAAATGTAGATTATTCTTTTAAATTGTGATTACATTCCGTTTTTTATTATAATTCTTATAGTAAAACATAAAGGTATTGCTTATATAAAGTTATATTAAATCATTGTTTCCTCTAAACACTCCAAAAATCAATTATAAATTCAATAACATGGTTTTCATCCATGATTATGCAGCAATAGATGTTTGGCCCTCTGACATGCCTCTACATAGTTATTTGGTCACAACTCTCCAAAAAGTTGTCGACCCCTACAATAATAATTGCCCTTCTCTCTGTAAAAAAAAAAGGATTGCTCTATTTTCACTTCAAGGGACCTGCAAACCCTCTCTCTAAGTCATAATTTCCCTATAATAGGAGATAGCTTTATATCAGAGCGGTAGGAAAAACGGGAACAAGACAGGTGGTACATCTGAATTAAACCCCTTGTTAAAATCAGCTGCCTGTTTTATGATTTTGGAGGGAGGAAATGAATTACAGCTCTAAAGAGAAGACACTTCTACGTTTAAAATAGTATTAGTGTATGGCAAATATTATATATATATGTATATTAAATTCATTATGCATTTTTAAATCCATTTACACCCAAACCCTTTATTCTAGTAATGTAAAATACATAACAAATTTTTAATGAAAGATCTTCTGTTATATTTTTACCGGCTCCGAAAGGAAATTAATTATTTTGACCAAATTGCAGAATATTTTATATAAATTTAGATGTACCAAAACCCCCTTGTCAGATACCTTGATTGTACTGTTAGATTGTGATAATAATATACGTGTGTACAAAAAAAATAAGATAAAAATACACCAGAGATAGGAGATAATTCTTCTTTTAGAGGGCGATATTAACATATCAATATTATTAAAAAAAGAACAAAAGAGATGATAAAGAACACGCATCAGCCTTTTATTTCTTTTCTAATCGCTATATTTAGTGATTCTTTACAAACATCCCCCCCCCCCTCTTTACCTATAATTATTATAATTGTTCACTTTTTTATTTCATTTCTTTATGTTCTTTCCTTAAGTTTTCCCTTTTCTTTTCTGACGTCATAGCGCGGGAACCTTATTCACTTTCACAGAGGAACTAACCATCTGGAGTCCCTCTGGTATAAAGGATTCCCAAGTCTGTCGGTAAGCTTTATACACGGTTCATCATTTTCCTGTAATCTCCGACTGGGTAGAGATGGCTTCTAGGATCTCCAATGAGTGGAGTACATACTCTTCCAGCCTTGGTGGAATAGGCAACATTTTATTTTTAACCCCATATATTATCCCCTGGACTTTAGAAATAATACATATATTCAAACTTCAGACTCTGTTTGTTCTTTGAAGACGTTTCTACGAGCCAATAAAAGCACTGGTTTCGTGGCCATACTTTTCAAGATTGATACAGTCTACTATTTTAACAACTGGAGCCACTTTTGAGTAAAAAATAAAACAAACGGAATAAGGTCTTGATGTTTTCTTTACAAAAGAGCACATTCAGGACCCAACCATTTGTTTTGATTTCTTCATAAATAAAGAAGAGGTGGCCAATCGGATTCTTAACCATTTTCGATGGGAATCTGTTAAGTAGTTTTTTTGTTTGCCTGTTTATTATGTAATCAAATACTCCTATTTTTTAGCCAGTTCACTAACTGCGATAGAAAAAGGATCCTCAAAAATATAAGTTTAAGATCGAACCGGTGAAATTGTTTGGTATCAACACTACCTGTTACCTTCATATACTACCTGAGTATCCCTTTTAAGAATAATTAAGTGATAAGGAAACTAAAAAATGACGTTTGTATATTTTGTGCTTTTTTAGAGCCAACAATGTGTTGGAAAGGAAATACATGAAGATTTTCCACACGATTAAATAAATATCTAGAACTACATATTTTGTATGTATATTAGAGTGAATAGTTTTTAGGGGGATTCGATCTGCTTTTTGATAATCTGAAAAGAGAGTATCAGGAAAAGTTGTGTCTCAGTATCAAAATAATGGAAAATCCTCTCCATTAAATTAATCGTAAAAAAATTCATGAAAAAAAAAAAAAACTTGTTGCCTTTGTCAAGCCCAGCACTTTTTAGTCCATTTTTATTTAAAATTGTCTTTTTTCAAGGAATAGACGCTTAATCAAAAAAAATTCAAAAAACTGTATTTGGCAGTGTGGAACTATTTAAAAACATTGATATTACCGAAATTTATCATATTTTTACTCTAACATGTCAATAATTGCATTTACATCAAGTTATGAAGTAAAAACGTTAATAACTATTTTATTTCATAAAGAAAAATTCCATAAAAGGTCTCCGAGTTGGTTCCAATTATCTGATCTGAACCAATTGTATCAATTTAAATTCCTTGTATACCAGATTGTTCAGATAACGCTAACTATACTACTTCCATAAAATAGTTCTGGAGTTATTTGCATTTACATAATTTTGATAATTTCAAATTAGCAAAACACTATTCAATAACTGGGCGTGTTTCTTCATCTCAAAACTTACAAAAAACAAAACAAAAAAAAAAACGTTCTTAAAGTTAAATTCAAGTCACATAACCTCTTGTATGGACAGGAAAAACTTGACCCGATGCACTCATACGGAATCTGGAGGAAGTCAAAATTTGTTAACTTTTTTCAAAATGTCTTTTAGAATAGTTTGGTTTTAAATTAACGATAATTACTGAATGGGCACTCAAAATTTATAGCAGCCAGTCAAAAGATTGGATATCTTGATGACGAAGGTCATGTCGATGGCTTACAACGCTGTCATGATGGAAGCTTGGAACAAATCCACATTTGGATGAGAGATACGATAGACATTCTCGTCCAGAAGGTTTAGTTCAGGACTGGATAAGTCCCACATGGAGGCAGGTCAGAAGTCCGCCATATTGTAGGTGAAGAATATTTGATTTTTAGGGCTATATGGAGATATATTTGTCTTCTTTATATTGTTAGCACTTGGTATATAGATATAAAGGGTATCTGCAGTCTTCTAGTTACTAAAAGCGGAGAGGACATCACAAACGCGTTGTTTTTTTTCTTTTGTAGCTACAATATTTTTACATTTAAGGACATGGTATATAAACAAAAATGGTACCTTTTTGTTTCAGCGCTTGATTGGTTGAGTAATGAAGCCTTATAATTTTAAAATAACAGGCATAGCATTGTTATTAAATACCACTTTATGAATACAGATTCCTTTGAACTTGGGAATTTCCTAAAAACATTTAATCGTCCAGTAGTTTGTTGGTAAATAGTCTTATAAAATATTCCAAATTTACATCCATTTATAAAATTTTGATAGTCGACCCACCCTAATACTGTACTTACACTCAATGCTATACTTATATCCTATATATATATATATATATGTTTTATACGTCTTTATCATATTATTATTTATTTGTGATTATTTAACCGTCTGTAAAGTGCTATGTAATTACTGATATAATAATATTATTTTTCAAAAAGAAAGTAACATACAGATTCATTAGTGATTGTTGTCCTAGACCGGTCTGAAAATGTTATGATTTGAAGTGAAATGATCCATTTCCGCCCTTTAAAGAAGTTAATTTTGGACCGTTTTAAAATAAAATATAGGTCGAGATCAGTCCCATCGAAAAATTTAGTCGTTATCGGTATTTTAAAAAATGGGTCTGAATCGGTTGCATTAAAAATTTGGGGAAAGTCTAATTTATTGAATAATTAATACATAGAAGTCGAATGATGTCAATCTGTTTTCAATAGTAATATATTAATCAACTAGCAGGAGGGCCCAGAAATAATGAACACACATACAAATTTTCCTTTTTGATGTAAAAGATAACTGTCAAAGAATTCCTGGGTGTTGTACCCCGTTTTTCATCGGCGTCCGTAATTTTTATCCGGACTCTCCTCAAGAATAAGTAAATAATAACACCCTGATAATTTTTTTTCATAGGATTTGATGAGTAAATTACCTTCTTGATAAACCTAATCTAATGTCACATTTAAAAAAAATAAAATTATATAAAGTACTTCCTATTTCTCCCCCCTCCCTTTTTTTTATGAGCTGAACTAAGTGTCTGGAAGATTTAATTTATTTTATAAACATTGCTCATTGTCTTATGTATTAACTATCTTTTTTTCTTTATACTAGGTATGTTACAAATCCGTCTTCTCTTTGAATCCCACGTACGAAGAACTGGTTTCTTAAAACTGGTGTATTAAATGTGGCGAACGGAGTTTGATTATTATAATTGCACTCAAATGATGTTTCTCTTCATTTAGGACTGTCGTAGTTTCAATCACAGAATCAACAATTTACTAAATATGAATTGTACGAGGTTTAGTCACTCCAAAATGACAAAATGGTTTAAAGCCTCTAGAACATTATGAAAGTAAATTTTTTGTCAAGGCTTTAATAAAAAGGCATCCAATTTATGCTTTAAATGAGACATATATTGATGACGTTTTATGCGTCACAAAACTTTTTATCAATCAGCTGTTCGAGCACCTTAATACGTGGTGGAGAAAAAAAAGATAAGAGTACCACTATCAAGATCAACACCGTATATATTTTTGGTAATCAAGGTTTAGTGAAATTAATTAACTGTTTTATTTAACAGTCATTCCTTTGGGTTTCCTTTTGATATATTGAATTCTTATTTTTTTTTAATGTGACGACTGGGTGTCTAACTGTAGGTAAACAATTATAATAATGTAGCTATTATTTTACATGATACCCACAACCTCTTCAAAACTGATGGTAACTAATTTGACTCTAGAAATATGCATAAATTAATGAATATTAATCAAAAATTTACTTCCTATAAACAAATTGTATCATGTTTTAACTACAAACTTCTGTTGCTTAGATTATTTTAAGATAAGGATTTAATTTTTTGTCTATTTTTTAAATTATTCATTAAAGTATTTTTAATAATTTAATTAATATTTCCGAATGAAAAATTGATTTAATAGTCAAAATAATGATACAAAGTTCAAATGACGTAATAAGTATAATCGTTCAACTTTGTGTATTTTGCAATAAAGTACTTTTTATTTTTGAGATTATTTTTACACCGTTCACTCGGTTCTTGCGGTAAATAAAAAATAAGACAACAACGAAAATTGAGGTGCTTTGGAGAAGAACAAAGCTATAATAAACCAAGTAGCGAACCATCAAGTAATTGGGATTTTCCAACCCATAGGTGTGTTGAATTTTTCTAAAAAAAACTAAAAGACCACAGTCCTAGACTTGGGCCTTATCCATCTTTTCCTCGGACTGATCCAACACTAGGTATGTATAATCCAAGAGGAAACAAAGTATGACTACGTCTGCTTGGCACTGGACAAGATAACAGCTTTTCAAGTGGCACTGCTGATAGAAAATCCTCCAAAGTACCCATATTATAGGTCGTCTTCTGGGCATATAAAAGCCTTCAGACAGTGAGAAGTTATTGAATGTTAGGGAATTGGGCGAGGAGTGTACAATTATCAAACAAATTAAAAAATCTCCTGGATTACAACGAATTTTGTTTTTTTTTAGCTAGATGTTAGCTATGTTTCCAATCTGACTCCAAATAGAACAAGCTGATTTCACAGATCCATATAAACTAGGACATGCCACTCATCGTTTGTATGCACGGTGGAAGATACAGCAATCGACAGCTTCCTACATGTTGAGTTCTATACGTAAGACATTGGTTCATAGTTTGAGACCGAAAAATACATTTGTGTCTTGGACCAAGTTTCAAAACTAATATATATTTGATTCTAATTCCTTAAATGCTTTTTTATTTTAAATACATAGAAACATAAAGTCATAAAAACTTCATTAAGCCCTATTAAAAAGTTGGTTGGTTGCACAGCTATTAAAAAAAAAGAACTCTTAATACTTTTTTTATAAATGCATATATTTCATTATTGCGTTTGATGTATGGCAAGGTTTGGTTTTTTTATACTGGAAAAATATTATTTATGATGTTGAATGATTAATGAGATAATATTTGAATAGTATATGGTTGGTATGGATGTAATTTCATTTATATAATGGCTTAAATACATTCCTCATAAATCAACAGGAGGAGAAAGGTACTCTAAAATTTATAAATCCTTCTTTTCGATCATATTTTCCGATCAATCTGTTTGAAAGTACCTTTATGAAAAATCTAATTATGTTAATGAGGCTATATTTTTTAGTAAGTTTGGCCAGCGTTGCCTAGGATATTTAGAAATATAGGGCGTAAAATTTTAAGAATTATTTTTGAGGCATGTTTTACAGAAATTAATAGGAGTGGAGATAACAAATTATTCGCTGTGGTTCGCGCACCTTTCAAATTATTTAAAAAAATCTTTTGTTTATTTCTTCTTTTCTTCTCTAAATCTTATAATCTCCTTCTTTTTTTTTTTTAATGCACAACGATACATACCAACATGCTACAAGAATAATTCCAAAAATGTTTTGTTTTTTATTATTTGTTTTATATGAAATAGTCGTTTGTTTGTCAAAAATTTGGTTTTTTAGAAAAATAATAAGATGTGGGAAAGATTAAACAAATCCTACCTTGGACAAAGCAACGGTTTAGACAAGAATTACTCCAAGGTCGGTCGTTAATTCCATTCCTTGGGTATGAGCAGGACCCGAAATGAGCATTTTACGTACCACACTATATTTATCATATCACAAACCTTCGCCCTTCTACTCACACTCTCAGCTATTGTGGGACAGAAAAAAGAGAAAAATGTTGAGCTATATTGGAATACATACAGGTGATCGAGTCTAAAACTGAACACTCCATCAAATTTTACAGCTTGAGGGCATGACAAGGGGTTCTCTTGTAGACCTTAAGGCCAAGATCTTTCTTAACTGGCCGGTCCATGGTCCTTCTGCTGACGTTGAACTCCCTGGAGAGGCCGCTGCCGGTGACCTTGCCTCTCTCGTCCACGACAGACTTTGTCACGGCTGCAACCATTTTGTCCGACCTTCGAGGCCTTGACTTAGATCTTGTGGTCGCCTCAAGAGTCCGTTTGGCTACCACACTGTAAACAGTGGTGCGGCTGCAGTTCAGAACCTCTGCAATTTCAGTGGGATTTTTTGCCGCACGGAAAGTTCCAAAATTGCGACTCAACGTCTCTCCATATTATCGGCTGTTGTTTCACTGTTACAATTTAGATTTTGCTGGAGTTTTCTTTATAACTAGTCAAGGCCCTTACCTCGAAGTATAAGCCGGTTTCAACTCAATCAAATCCCGAATATGTGCATGGCGTAAAATTTAAAAGAATGTTCAGTTTTCGACGCGCACACCTGTATTATATAGGTGACTACAGACTAGCGTGCACATTAGTTGTCGTACAAACTGCTTCCTTTTTTCTTTTACTTCCCCTCCTCTCAGTCCCACACCAGGAAGAATCGCCGCAATTTTGACTGGGACGAAAGTAGGAGATAAATATCCCTGTTTATAGCCATGCGTACCACTTTGATACTAGGATAAAATCCCTTTTTTGTAACTAATAACTATTCTTCTTTTTCCTTTGTCAATAGCATGATAGCTAATACGACAAAGACTTACACTTATAAATCTCCAGCAAATCTTCTTGTGTCTGTTATGCTCACGTGATTACTCTATACATACTTTTTCTCTCTTTGACAATAAAAAAATAAGGATAACAGCCTTTTAAAAACCTCTTCATTTTGCAATTACATAAAGACACTCCCTCCGTTGTCATATTTTGGTCATTAGTTTAGCTGCAAACAGCTGTGAGAGGAAGAGAATAAACACAAATTGCTGAATTATGCCAGAGATTCAAATAAAATGTAACTCCTGTACAGAAAATAAAATAAAAACAAACGTTGTCACCTTGACAATTTTAAATCACGTTCAGGACAACAGCTGTCATGATGTGTCATTAATCTAGCCGCCATGTGAGGATGGCAATATACACAAATCTCCCTTCATATTTAGCAAGGAATAACTTTCAATTATACCAGAGATTCAAATAGAAAAAGGAAACGCAAGTAAAAAAAAGAAAATGAAAATTAACGCGGTCAAAGTATTTGATGCCCTTTAATGTTTATCAGAATTTCATCAATTGATTATTAGTCAGAAACACGTAGTATTTATTTATTCAATTATATAATGATTATTAATTTATGTAATAAGTTAATAAATATTTTTCTGCAAAGTAACCAAAATTAATTAACCTATATAACACTTATAGCATATAGCAATACCTATATATTATACAACCATTTTAAATTGTATTTATGATTATGTTTGTCAAATATCCATGGTGGGCCATTTGCAGAATGACCGTTTGGAAAATTTTCGTGGATTATTTAGGACTAAAGTCTGACGTCATATTCAGTGCCGTCCTGCATGTCAAGATGTAACTGATAAAGTTTAACCGTTATAAGTATTTTGTGGGTATAGGATTTGTGAGGAAGTGTTCCAAAACATTTTTAATGATGACAGTGGCATACAGCGAAGCAGTTCTAAGTAAAAAAAAATATATTTAAACGTGTCACAAACTCTTTCAATATGGCCAGGAACATTCCAATAAGAAGCCTCGCTCTGGACGCCCAAGCGCATCAACAACATATAGAAATGTTGAGGTAGTGTAGAAAATTGTTTCTGAAAAACGTCGAATCACTGTCAGAGAAGTTGCTGAGGATTTTAAAATATGGCTTGGATAATTTTTCCGACTGTTTTGTTCATAAGACGAGTGTCAGCGAATTTAATTCTGGAACTGCTTAACTTTCAACATCAGAATTTTTGCATTTTTTGGCCAAAAACAACACCGCAATCATGCCTTATCTACTATATTCCCTGGACTGTGGCCCATGTGATTATTTTTTCTTGTTCCCAAAAGATACCTATGAAAGGCCAAAGATTTGCACCTATTGAGGAGATAAATACTGTATCTTTTTAAAATCTCAAGGCTATTCTGAAAAATGCTTATAAGAAGTGCTTTGAGGGTTGGAAAATGAGTTGGCACAAGTGGATTGTATCTGAGACGGATGACATTGAGTGGGCAACATAAATATTGATGAATAAATACTAGGTGTGCGTCTATGAATTGAGACTTTCGGCTATTGGTCCCGTGTGTCACCAATTAGAGATTCTTAACCGGTCTAAAAATCTAAATGCTTCTTTCGACATGTATCAAAATTATTTAATTCATTGTTTCTATAGTTTCATTCAACAACCACCTTTTACGCTCGTAAAAATGTATTATTTTGTCCCCACAAACTACGATGTGCGGACATCATTGATTTTCATCGCAGAAAAAACACTCTTCAGCCCATCAAATACTTGTGGAAGCTTACAGTGGGCATTCTCTAAACAGAGCTCAGTGCTTCAGGTGTTTTAAACATTTCCAAAGTGGAGATTTCGACGTGAGAAATGAAGATCATGGCCGGCCACCGAAAAAGTTTGAAGACGCCAAATTTCAAGCATTGCTCGATGAAGTTAATTGTCAAACTCAAGAACAGCTAGCTACCAACAACAATCGGCTGATTTGAACCATGTTATACCCCAAAAATCCGGTGCTTTCCTATTATCACTTATTTGTATCGATGGGACAGACACTCAATGATTTACAATTTGATTCACGCTAAAGCCAAAGAACAAAAAATTTTTTGGAAAGGCATTCATAAATTGCCTAAAGAGGGGGAAATATGTGGTTAGTAGAGGCACATATGTTCAAAATTAAATTTTTAACCATTTTTTGACAACACACGGTTAATTTTTTTTCATAAGAGCATACCTGGTATATACTTTTTTAAACACACCTCGTAGATTATACAAAATTTTTTTTTATATTTCTCTGGTGTAATCTCTGATTACAATTGATTTTGGACCTTTCTTACATTGATTGTATCTAGCAGCCTCTCATTTTCGAAAAATAAATATAAAAAGGCCCAAAGTACGTTGGTAGTCATTAAGCAATTCTTTTCAACTATGGAATGAGTATTTAAGGAAAAATTCTTAGAAATTCACAATATAAATTATAGAAAAGGCAAAAGTAAATGTTATTAGTAAAATTGAAAATGATATTATCTTCTAGTATGTTGAAGAAAAAGAAGTGAACATTAACATGGACCCTGATTATTTATAGGATGGTAGGAAGGAGGGAAGCTTAGCTGTCATTAAGTCAACTTAGTTAGCAAAGGCAAAAAGCCTCTATAATAAAGTTATTTTCATATATACTATAACAACAAGTCTATAGCAAGCAAATAAATTATTTTCTCTCGTTCCTATCCTTTCTTGAGTAATCCATGTTTTGATGTATACTTAAAAATCAATATAAAAATAGAACTTTCTGTTATTTTTCCTCATAACGATGCATTTTCTAATGCATATTAATAATTTGTGTATTGATTAATCGATAAGAATAATGTACATATACCACCGCCAAATAATAAATTCAATATATATACTTTTTGTATTAAGGGGTTTTCAAGATATTACAGGCAAATTAATTGAAAGTACATTTATAGTCTCTAATTGGCACCAGATGCATTTCAACATATTTTTGTTTCACTTGCTTGCAAAAAAAAAAAAGTCGTCCCCAAAATCCTTTCGAGTGAAGAAAATATGAGTTTATGTAATAATAATCAAAAGTGATGAGCGCATAAGGATTTAAATAATAAATATGTACATTATGTTGTTCAGCACAAAGACCTTAAATGGCATTTCAGAAGGGGATTTAGTTAGTACCAGGGGAAAGGTCACTAAGGATTTATGGCTGAGAAAGAGTTATGATCTTGCATACTGATAGGCAGAGAGGGGAAAAAAATATGATAATGTAAAAGTCTTTTGGTAATCGCTACCTAAAAATGTGTTTTTTATTTTCGAATTCTATTATCAATACTCTTTTGTTCTTCAAGAAAGAACAATAAGTAGAAAGAAAGGAAAAAATTATGCTTCAAAACAGCTAAGTTGCTCTCCTACAAATAAAAGAAAATCCTATGGTCAGTGTGACCATTTTATTTTGGGGGTTCTTATTAACATGACGGCATGTATGATACAACTCAACAACTAAAGGCAGAAGTTAAATAATATGAAATTTGGAGAATCGGTGAGGGAAAATAATAATTTATTGACCTAAGCCGTCAATCTTTTATTTTTGAAGAGAGAACAATACGTATAAAGTAATCACTGGTGCAAAAAAGTAAAGTGTAACATAAAATATTTTTGGACAGTTATAAGTTTTAATCCTTGTTTAATTTGGTACTGCGATTGAGGATCGACATTGAAGTCAATCCTGTCTACACCATTGCTGCATAATGCTTCATCAAATCCTGGAAAGATCTCTAGAGCTAATTTTCGATAAGAAAGTAAATTTTCATGATTTTGTACAATAGAAATATTGAAAGTTTGGAAGTTCACCATTCAAATAATATTTTTTTTTATCAAAATCAGACAACAAGTCTTTGAAATTGAAAAAAAAGGACAATGAGTTGCTGACTGACTCTGCCCTGGAATACCAGTGCCCTCCTTTGTGAGATTGTCCTTTGCAGAAAGACACTGATTGATAAGGTGAAGAAAAAGATAAAGGAAGTTGAAAGCTTGGAGAGGAGAATAGAGTAAAGACTGAAGAGTTTTTAGAACAATGGGGGCACGCCATCGAAGACAATGCAAAGACTTTCAGGGAGCTTAGTGTCTCGGACCCACAGTGCGCAGAGCGGTGAGGGACCTTCTTATGACCTCATATAACAGAAGAAAACGTCAATTTGCCAAAATCCAGGAGTGGTTCCCATCTAATCTGGCTAATTATTACATTGTTACTAATTCATTACTCAAGTATGGACTGTGATTAATGCATTGATACAGGATGCGTAAGGGATTGTTCCCAAAAAAATCAGATTGGCTGGTGGTCACCAGTCCAAGAGCCAAGGATGGATTTAGAAACCAGATCAAAGGTGCTCTTTAGAACGTATGGCGCAAGGTTTCCCCGTCAGCTATGCCTATAAGAGTTTGGAAGAGCTAGTAAAGATGCAGATAATAATTTTTGGTGTTTTTGACGAAAGAGGAGCAACTGTGGGTTGGGAATTCTCAAAAAAATAATTATGTTTATCAGCATCTTTATTTATGAACTGGCTCGACATCCTCTCTGGATCTGCTGGTTCATTTTTTTTTTTTTACAGTGTTTTTATCATGTTTCATTTTTTTATATTGTCTTATTCTTATTTTTTGATGAGTAGTGGCAATGATTTGATTATTGTAAATAGTTGAGTATATTTATTTGTCTATACATGGATGGTTATTGTAATGAAATAAATTATATTATTATCATAAAAAATAAATAATATTAATAAATCGGAGATCCTTGCTCAAGCCACTGCTTTAATATAAAAATAAACAAATTGGGGTATTGTTCTTACAGCTGATTTCGCTTCAATTAAATAAATGCTATATGTTATTAATAAAAGGCTATGATAAGAAAAAGTATGCGAATACTTCAAACCATGGCTATAAATGGTTTTATTGTCTTTAACATCCTTAACCATTTAATCTATGTAATAAAGTAAATGCATATGTAAGTAAATTAGTTCTCATATAAAAGTATTTAAAAACTTTAACTGCCTTAAAAAAAGGATAAAATGTATTTAATATTTACATGAAATATACGAAATCAATCTATTGAGTAAATTAATTCGTTTAAAAAATGTAGTATATTTTGAAAGTAGATTTGAGTAGACTATACAAGTTTTTGTACCTCACGCTTTCACTTTCTATCTCGAAATTTAAGACTCTGGGAAGTTAAAATTCAATCTTTTCCCCCTTTTAAGAAAATAACTTTGCAAAGTGAAGAATTTACTGCAGATTACATATGCAGTCAAAGTTATATATACGGAGTCCATTCGTTATTCATCATCCTTTAGTTCATCCAGATCGACTCGAGTCCCTCTCCTCCATCCTCCAAATACTCCATAAGGAAATAAAAAACTCAGAACATCTTCCACATAATGATAGCTTTAATTTACTTTCATGATCTTCTTAAGACCTAATTGTTTGAATATACCTGATGGTCCATTGACATCAAAACACCTACTAATTCAATATTTAATGAAGGTTGAGATCGATCATAACCTTGAGGTATATTATTATAAATTTTCCAAAGTCTTTTGATATCCACTCTTAAATGTATTGACCAAGGTCTCATAGTAGACTTATAGATAAATAGAAAATTCCCAAAAAAGGTAGGTCATACATACATTTTGCCGTTTTTTATATTCAATATATTTGTAAATCTAGAGTATTTTTGATCTGCAAACTTTTTGTTGCTGAAAACCTAAATAGTGGTTTTTTATATGCTAAGGTTTTTATGATTATTCTTTCATTCTCGAGGAGATAATATTTAAGTATACAGTGTAACAACAAACGTGTGTGCTAATGATTTTTTGTGAGGTTATAAGTTTGCTTGCTTGCTTGCCTTGTACTGGGATTTTTGCAATTTCTAGGGATGTACCTACCCCAAATTTTCAGCCTATTCCTGCTCTGTTTTCAATTCCGAAATATGTATAAAGTAATTTCATCAAACAATAACAAAATTATTTTAATTTTTTAATACTTAACTTTTTATCAAAAAAGTACATATATATTTATTTATCATAATTAGTTGTTAATAAAATTAAATATATATACATATTTTTTTTAATGAATAAACTTTGATAGTGAGGCATTATAATAAGAAATAATTTATTAATTATCATTAGAAACTCAACCGAATTAATACTGTAAATAGATTTGTGTCAGAGGTCTCTTAATTATTAGTGTGGCCACTCATAGTGGTAATGATGACTTCTAGGCGGCTATGGAAAGCCCGGCACCTTTGCAGATGTAGTTCTTAGTGCTGTATGGTGGTTTTGAGGGGCTAATTGTTGGAATGATAGACACTTCATGCCTTCCCCTCTACATACACCAAAAGTTGTAGTGGAGAGGGTTGATATTAGGGCTGTAGTGGGTCCAAAAGTGTCAAAAAAAGAGTTCCAAGGACTCATTCAATAATCATTCAAAAGAGTCTTCCCACGAAGGAGATGGGGTTCTTTCATTGCTGGAGTCAAAAAGTGACATATAACCCTCACAAGGCTCTTAACAACCCACTATTTTGATAGATCTCCGAACGGTGGGGAGTGAAATCCTCCGATCACTTGAATGGGCCTTAAAGAACTTGATCCTTGGTTGTTTTCTTAAAATCACATTTTTGACAGAACTCTTCTTTCTCTCCAATGTTTTGGACTGGCTGACGACGTAGACCTTGATCCAGGAGACGCCCAACTGCTTGGTGTGCGCTAATGGAAATTCGTGAATCAAGTTCAAGTGTCCTTTTCTCGAATTGTACCTAACCACGAAAGCTCAGGCTGGTTTTGTTTTGTAAATGATTGCTTATGCTCTAAAACATCGAAATATAAATTAATTTCAATTGCTCAATCTTAACTAATTATTGAATTTTTAATTGTTCATATTTGAATGTACCAAACGGTAGACTTTTGTCCTCATTGATAGTATAAACGGTACTCTTAGATATGCTAAAATGACCTCAAAAGAGTTTTTCGTTTTTCAGACCAGGGAACTTTTTTTTCTATATCGACCGCAATGCTCCAACTACTGCTTGAGACTCTGACCATATTCAAAATCCCCAAGGACCCCATTTCTCACGATTGTTTTTAATCCAAGATAGATCCTTACCTATGGTAAACATCTCATTTTGGAAAACAGTGTTTTGAGGAGTAAGGGTTATGTAGGCTTCACCTTTAGTGATTATAAATCCTGAACCAACGCCTTGATCGCTCTTTGATCCATCTGAGAATATATGACTTTGGGGTTCAATCTCCTTATCAAGTAAGCAGCATTTCCATATTTATAATTGTAAGAATATGACTCAGTCTTTTATGTAAAACTTAAAACCTTAGATCATATGGAACTTCATTAGATTATTTACTATCAGGGTGGAAAAGACACATAGCCCACCCCATTTCTAGAAAAGAGATGGCTCGAATATCTTCGGTGTCAATCTACTTGAAGTCCAATAAGGATGTAAACTTTTGACTCCCAAACAAAACCTCAACTGATTCTCTACTTCATTCATGAGCAAAATCCTTCATGGTTTCTCTTTATACTTAAATGTTCCCTCACCAAGAATGAAAAAGAAATATGATAACGGCGTTAGTATATAAAAACACATTTTTGATCCCCTTTCGAATTTACAACTCTATAATTTCCATGTTTTTTCTTGTTTAATATGACATATATATATCATTCAGTATGCTCAGAAATGATGCCTGTCTAAACATCCGCACAGAGAGAAAAACTTTCTTTTTTTACATTATATAATATATACATGAAGAATTTGGATTAAGATCAAATAAATAATATTAGCCTCTAGTCTCAACAGATCCTCATTGACTATGAGTAGTAATTTTATTGTTATTTAAAAAAAAAAAGTAATTATTTAAATACCTCTCCTCGCCTAACGTCATTGTGTACTAAACATGAATGCATTTAGAAGGAAATAATGAGTATTGTTCAAGCAGGGCACACTTTTTTTTTGGGGGTGGGTGGGAGGGGGGGGGAATTGGTCTTAAGTGACCCATCTTAACGCAGTTTTCCTTTCAAACTGTGTTCTGAAACCTTGAACCGATATTCAAATTCTTAAATTATTTTTCAAAAAAATAATTATGTTAAACCAAGTACCCATTATAATTTCAAATATGACCTTAAATTAAGTGTGTGAGTTTATTCAATACAAAATAAACTTTGCTTTACGGATGAGTATAAAACTTTTTCTTTCAAAATAGTAAATCAGATTCTTTTAAAGTATGAATATTTCTGTTAAAAGATCCACAAGTAAAAATGCATATATGTGGAGTAGAACTAAGTACAATATTTTGGAAGTAAAAATAAAACGAGGTTGTGTGCTTATATGTAAAATATTCTTAATTTTATATATCTTTTAAAATAATTCGGAGATGAAAGAAAAATTTAAAAAAATAATAATTTCAAAGGATTTATGACATAATGTGTAGAATTACTATAAAAAACATCTATTTGAGAGACCAATAGAGACCAAGGTTTACAAGATGATTTTATACACAATATATATAATAATATAATAATCAAACGTGGCAAAAATTGATCTTTCGTGGACGCGTTTTGATTTGAAAATCTGTAAAATGTAAAAAAATATAATAAAAACAAGATTTGAGTAATAAAAATGAATAGACACATCAAAATACATGTGAGTAATACGTGGTAACAAAAGATAATATTTATTTATTGTGGCATGTTTGGAACTAAAATACTTTTACAATGAGGCAAGTTACAGAATGATCGTAAAAGTATTTTTTTCCAAAATAAATGTCTTATAAAAATGTCAGGGATTAGAGGAAGGAAACAAACACAAGGAATTACTCCTTAAGTACTGAGGGGTTCATTAAAATATAAATCTTTGAATTTTAAACTCCAAAATAATATAATTTATTAATTTACAATAGCATTTCAACAAAATTAATACTATCAATAAATATGTGTCTGAGCTCTCTGAATGATTAATGTAGCCACCCTGGGCGGCAATGGTGGCATCCATTCTGTGGTAAGAAGGCCTGGCACCCACTACGGATGCATTCCTTTATCATGGTGTCCCAGTAATTGCTGACGTTAATTTTGAAGGGCCTTGGCATTTAGACAACGGATACTGCAGGATTTCCAGTCTACATGCACACAAAAGTTATTGTTGAGTGGGTTGTCATTAGGGCTGTAGTGGGCCAAAAGTGTCCAAAAAGAGTTCAAAAGACGAATTTAAAATTCATTCTTAAGACTCTTGCAACGGACAAGATTTGTATCTTTCAATACTGGTGTCAAAAGCGGCCTCTCGACCCACACAAGGACTTTCCCCGGTTTTTTTTGTTATCTCTGTGTACAACCTGCTCTGAAATCCCGAGATTTCTTGTATGAGCTCTCGTAGACATGAAGGGATTGTCCTGGGCTGTTTTTATTAACTCCTCCGCGTCCAGTTCGGCCTTTTTGCCAGAACTAAGTGATCAGATTTCAATTGCCCACCAGATATACCAGAGATTTAAATAATATCAAACACTGGTATGCTAAAAACACAAAGGGACAAAAACTAACATGGTGTCCTGGACAATCTCAATAATGATTGGGATAAGAGCAGCTTAAATGTCATGACGTGACATAAAGTTAGCTGTGACCAACTATGATATGAAGGAAAAAACACTCATCCCGCATTGAAATAAGAAGGTGTTACTCCGTTGTCGATCCTTAATTTTAATCCGAGTCCAACAAGGAATTATACATATAACTTTTCAATAAATTCTCAGTTTTACTCCATGTCTTTCACGTAATTGTGTTTTCTTCCTACTTACATGTCTCTCTTTTCAAGAATATAGGGAGGAACAGTTCAATCTTCTTCGCTAAAAAAGTAAAACACTAACTTTATTTTTTTTATATATATTAAAATGAAGAAACACACATGTTTTTTAGGTTATAGAGAAGAAATTTTATCAATGAAACCCCCTTTCACCTCCAAAACCGCCTTGATACAGGTCCAGGAATGGGAGCATGCCTTTTGAATTTACGCCGGCTGGAGAAAAACGAATTTGCAGCAGATAGCGGCAATCTACATAGCTGTGCTTGGTGTTGTGGGGTTATTTTGACTTAGGACCACAAACAGTAGTCAAACCCAGTAAGGAGGGGGCTTTTGTGAAAAGGCTAAGAAGTTATGCGCATTCTCTTTCTGCCACTCCTGGGTGGCATTGTCCCTTTTGGGTAGAGGCAATTTTTATCCTTCATACCCAAGGCATCTTGCCAGCCATCTACTGGATGATGGTGATGTGTTTAAATCTGCAACAATTCCCCGCATAGGGGTCGAAGGATCCGTATCAATGATCTCGTGGACCTTGCTGGTGAACTCCGTGTTCCTGACCTTCAGTGCTAGTGGGGAAAATATGTCTGTGGCGGTGCTACAAAATTCTTTCAGATTTAATCGTTCGGCCTGGATGATAATATTGATAAAATAATTGAACTTTTCCATTGTCATATCTTTTAAATCTCTGCCTATAAGTTCACATATAATTTTATTTGATGGGAGTTTAGTTTGGGAGGGTTGGCTCCGAGTGCCACAACATGCTTCTTCATATGTTTCCCCAGGGCCTCCGGGTCAACACTGATGCCTACTTGGACGTGCTAGAGACCAATGTGAAACCGTGGATCGACATGGTTGCCAACAGGAAGTATACATGTGGCAGCAGGACTCAGTTCTCTCCCACACTTCGAAAAAAGTCTCAAATATGCCCTTGATAATTTCGACTAATTTATCTTTGCGGACTTTTAGCCTTCAATCTTGATGGATCTGAATACGATTGATTTTTTGTGTGAGGGACGATTGAACAACAAACAAAGCGAATCCCCTGCGATACCAAAAAAAAACTTATCAGTCAGGACAAAAAGGAGATCCAGGGGTTGCTAAGGAACAAAATGACGAAGGCCTGCTCACGATTTACTCTCGTATACAGACTGTAATTAAGGCTCGATGTAACTTAATATTGAATATAATATATTAGAATGTATCAAGCTTTCAGGAACTGGTTATATTATTTAATCTGATAACTAGCTAGAGAAAAAGCTGTTTTTTCGATGCTCAGATAGCTTGTTCACCCTGTAGTTGTAAGAAAAGTCGAAATTATCAAATGAGTGTTATTACGCGTACATCATTATAAAGTGAATTGTATGGAGAAGGGTCGGAATATAAAAAAAATACTTGCATCAAAGGCAAATAATATAAAGGAAAAAATAAATATAAAAAAGTTTTTATGATCCTGTAAAAAAATCCGCTATTTCAGGGAATATTTCTAAAAGAATCATTATAATCATCATATATACATGGTTACGTAGAAAACTACATATACATATATTATAAAAAACATTGACAAAATGTGAAATTGGAATTAGGGAGTCTCGTATTTCTGGTGCGTTTTATTAGTCTACAGGATTATATTTTGAGGAAAGACTTAGTGCTTGGAATTTTGATGAAAAATTTGATATGTTTTTTTTTTTGAAAAATTAACATTTTTGGGGAAAAAAGTAAATGAAACTTAATTCTTCAGAAAAAAAAAATTCAAAAATTAAATTTTTGGAAAAATTATTTAAAATATTAAATTTTTTGAAACAACACTTCAAAAATATAATTTTTTAGAAAAAAAATTTAAACTATTTACAAAATTTTTTCAAAAATTAAATTGCCACTATTAAAGTTTTTCGAATTTTTTTTCCAAAAATTACAGTTATTCACAAAAAATAAATTTTTTGGAAAAAGATTTCAAAAATCCACAGCTATTTACAAAAAAATTCAAATAGTAGATTTTCTAGGCAAAAAAAAAACTTACTTTTTTTTTTTTGGGGGCTACATCCCCTCAAGCCCTCCCACTACCGATACCCCTGGTCAATATATAAAATTTAGAACAAAAAAATAGAAAAGCATAACTTCCCAAATTATGTCTTACTTCATATATTTATATCGCCCAATATTTCAAAAAAAAAAAAAAAAAATTATTGGAGTAAACTTTTGCCTTACTATTCAATTACTTTTAAAATTTGAGATAGACAAGAATTTTACACCACAGACTCAGCCTCCACTCGGCTTCTAAAGCAAGCAGTGGCAGTATTCACCAACTGGTCCATCTTGCTGCATGGATCCTTGATAGTGTTGATATAGAACGTCTTTATGTTGTAGACCCACATATTGCTACTTGATTCCAATAAGCCTCAGAAAAATTAATTAATTGGATTTAAATCAGGAGAGATGAGTATCCATGTATCCTTTAAAATAAAGTCTTACAAGAGAGTTACTGTCCAGTTTCCATCCTGTATAGCCTGTAGCGTAAATCTTCCTTGATACATCTTGTCATTGTGTTCCAATTAACCCATAATTCCATAGACACGCTCGTGGGTCTGTTTTTCATATAGGATTTCTAGAACAACCCTTCCAGAAGGGTCCGTATACAGTAGCATATTAAATATATATGTTGTGGCATCCTGCTGATGCTTTCTACGACGCACTCTTTCAGGATAATTAGGACAGGCTTTCAGCAGATACACATTTAGTGGGGATTTCCTATATCATTCTATGTCATCCTGCATTTTTCAAATCACCCAATAGTTTGGGCATTTTTCATAATGCTCGTGCCATTTGTAAAATGCCCAATTTTCTTATAATACCCGTAACATACACAATACATTATTATGATGTTATTAGGCTGTTCTTCTTCCGAACATCACTCTAACTGTTACATTTACCACGTTATATTTTTATTTATTTTTCACACTGGCAGATCATATCTTTTAGAACAATAGTAATACTCATTTCCTTGCTACTAGGAAGAACGAAGGAAAAATTAACAACTCTGGCATGAATTTAAAACTATTATCAACTGGCGTGGGTTGTGACACCTCCTTGCACGCTAAAAAATGAGATTTTAAAAGGTTTAAAGACGTTGTTTTCTTTTTCTTTTTTTGGAGTGGGTAGTTTGAAGATGCATTTTCTTTTTCACTGAGCAGTTGTCATTATTATTTAATTTCCTTAGCAGTGAACTACCTTTCCTAAAGAGATTCACATATGTTTTTGTTCATAAAAGGTGGAGAGTAATCATGACGATTTGTTGTGGAATTATTATTGTAGGTCTTTGTTTGAGTCAGAGTACAATAGAAGATCGACATCGGAGTAATTATTGCCAATGCCCTTGCTTATTTCCTTCTCCCTGGACACAGCTGATTATAGCTGATATCTCCTTAACATCCTCAAATTGTCAGGTTTACCATGTTGATTTTCGGTTTCTTTTTTTTACATGCCCATTAGACACGCAATTTTCATCACCACCCATGTCACTCTGAGCAGACATTTTGTATAAGCAAGTCCAGCTTTCGTCTCTTTAGACTGATTGTGAAAGAAAATGTGTCACTTAAATCACACTTCCAAAAATGGTTTTTACCTTAGACACGAACCATTTCTATATTTTTCTGATATTGTATTGATTTTTGCTAAAAAATGTTTTGTCAAATCTTTGTAAAAAAGTAAAAAGGCTTTGGTTTAAGAGCATTTTATTGCACGAGGATTTACCTAAAATGTATGGTTCTTATAGAACACTAAATATTACTACAACTATTTATAAGTTAATAATAAATGTTGCCCCTAAACACAAATGCAAGTTTAAATTATTTGTATTCAATAACAACAAATTATTCTCTTTTTTTTTATCAACAGATTATTCTGATGAACTCTTCGAGTGTGCCACAAATTGGAATTAAATTAGCTAAAATAGATCAAACATACTAAAAGAAATTGATATATTTTAAAATAAAAAGGAGCCATATGATGGCCAGTATTATACTCTTAAATCAATTTCAGATTTAATATAATAGATAATATTATTGAGTAACTTAACCCAGCCGACAAAATTGAATATAAACCTTACATATAATTATTTCACATATTTCTTTAAAATATGAGGCATTGTACATATATATTTTCTGTAAAAAGGTAAATGAAATATTGAATATTCAAGTGGCAAGAAATGTTCAGAAGTTAAATATATATAACTCCATTTAATGACTTAATTTCTAATCAAAACATATAAATTTCATAGATTTGGATCTTGTAAATCAAATGGTTTTTTCCTTCTATAGGTCAGCCTGAGGACATTTTTTACCAGTACAGCTACCAATACTTTCTTTTAGAATCAAGATCAGTGCTTTCTCCCCCTAGTACCAGAGAAGATGGCTAACAAAACATACATTTACACCTTTCATTGCTTATTTAAGCCGTTGCAAAATCCCAACAACTTCACAGCAAAGCATCAAAGCTATTAAAAATAAGTATCTAACCGCTCCTGTGATATGGTTTAAGTACAGAGTACTTTCGAGTACTCATGAAACGGTCGGAAATTACCACAAAGACAGGCGAGGAGATTATTTTTTCCGCTGTTTAACAAGAGGAGAAACAATTGACCATATACTACGGGAATGCATCAGATTAACGGAAATCTACAGTGGCTTATAGATCATCATTGAAAAGGGATTTGCCCTCCAACTTTAGAGAAATTACTTTTTATCATTAGCAAACGACAGAAAAATTGTTGCAATAATCACAAAGGCACAGTATATATTTAATATACAAATTGTGTACTACAAGACAGATTAACTTTGATGGCATTTTACCCATATTAAGATTGCATTTTAGGACTTTGAATGGGATTATTTGTTAATTATTATTTTATTGTCATGCAGTTATCAAAGGATTCTTATACTTGAAAGGTAAATTTGCTATTCTATTACATGATTACCAATAGTGATTAGAATGAGCACGTAGTTTTTTTGTATATTTTACTTGCGATTATATCAGTGTAATTGGTATTAGAGATCAGTTGTATAAAACTGAATGCCCTAGTGGCTAACAAAAAAAAAAAAAAAGTCAAATATTTGACTGAATTGTACTTAATTTCACAATATTTCCACGAAACCTTACATTGCTTATTTATTAAATATTCAATGAGAAAATATTAAGTAAGACTTGAGAAATCAATTAAAATCCAATTTTTTTTTTTGACCGAAAATCTTTTTATTTTGTAATGTCGTCTATGTAATTTATTCATCAGTTTTTGCTACAATATTAAGCAAAAAATTTAATTTCCATATATGATACTTAATTTTACGGGCTTTTTGTATGATGGCGCACATTTTTTAGGTAATGTTTATACCAGATAACATAAGATGATTTATCTTATGAATGTTAAAAAGTTTAACTCAATTTTTATTACCTTACATTTTCATGTATATTCACTTCAAAATATGGCTCTGAATTGAAATTATTCTCGTAGAGAGTAGATAGGTTGTAAAAACCAAACCTACTAACATAGAACCATTGATGGGCATTTCCGTGTGAGATGGTGTAAATGACACAAATAAAATAGGTAGTAGCTGGCTGTTGCATAGTGTAATATAAATATATATGAGGGGGATCTGAAAAGTTTCCGACCTGAAAAAGATACAAGACATTTTTTGGATTTTTTGAATAGTAATTTTAAACAATTTTGTATTGTAACTCTTCAAATTTGTTATAGGGGTGATTTTATGTCTTTAAACCATCCAAATAGTAATTGGAGTTTTTCACACCTAAATAATTGTTCAAGAGAAACTTTTTTTTTTTGGATCAATAACTCCAATTTGTAACGACTTAGACGCGTCAAGTTTTAAAACCACAACCACTATTTAAGGTTAAACTTTCAAAAAACAAATATTTAATAACAGCTCAAATATCAATTTTGTCCATTTTCTATCAATACGCACATCAACTGACTTCAACGACTATTACATAACAATTGCAAGTCTGAAATGGTCGGAACTTTCGTGAGTAGCTATCAACACATGTTTGATGGATATGACTAACTTCTATTTACAAGTACTGCCATCTTCATATTGAAGTCGAGAACTTTTCAGAGCACCTTCGTATGTTACTCTCAATAAGGGCACTGTAGAAATTATTCTCTCCAGGAAGTATTTTTTTAAAAACAGTCAGGTATGCAGTATGTTCATACCGCATCAACTGTTTATGATTGGTTTGCCTGTATGTACAGGGTGCAGCCTATATTTCTGAGCCAACACGAAGGAAGCAAGTGATGATGATAGTACAATTTGGTATATTCTTGACTTCCTCCCGGATCCTAGACATCAGGTGAGTCTATGTGTTGCAGAAGGATCTGTTTGTGTGTTGCTCGACTACATACCACACAAAAAAGTCTATTGGGCTGAGGGCCAGGTAGCTTGGAGATCAAACACTGGGTACAACAAGTTCTGGCGACCACCTAAACGTTTTCTTTATAGCATGGCATGGAGTAGAGTCTTGTTGTTCCTTCCAGAACATTCCATTTCCTTCTTTACTCTCCAGACAAAGAACCTGTAGCGGTAAAAAGTTCCCTATCTCAACATTGTCTCGTCCGGTACAGATTGCAGCAAAGACACTCTGCCTTCTCCAATATTGTGGATTAAATACTTCGTTGATCCATGCTATATTTTGTATCTGACAAAAAACACTTATGACTATAACCCAAAACAACAAACAACGTCCTACCACCGCATAATCTGTTAATGCAAGCATTCAAATTTCGTTGTTAAATAAAGAACATACACTGAATTAAAAAAATTATAAATTGGATTATCTCCTTTTCTTGGTATATGTTCAGAGTCCCCTTCTCCTACATTTTAAGATCTGTAATTTTGAATTATATATTTATTTATTTGAAAATTATAATCATTCATAAATATTTATTTATATTAATTCTCTACACGTATTTCGTTTAAAATTTATGGATTTCGTATTACCAATTGATCTTATACATAATAGAGAAACGTGATGTTATCAACATATTCTGATTAAAGGGCATCTGAGACATTGTCAAACAAAGGGACGGTATTAAATCATTGGATGATAGTATTTATAATGATATTATTTTGGTGCTAATACTCAGTGATGCTTATCCGTTACTATTTTTGCTACCAATTTTTTTTGTTGTTCCCGACATAAAGTATGAATTTTCTTTTCCTAAGCTGCTATCAGTAGTAATGGTCCCTGAGCTGTAAACTTCCTTTTCTACTACAAACAAGCTGTTATTGAGATATTCAAAACAGGATGGAACATCTGTGTTAAACAGTGTTAGAGTGAGTTTTCAAGGGATTAACGAGTATTCAAGCGACTAACGAATATAGAAGCTGGGAACAAGTACTCAAGCGATTGAACAGTTACTTGTGAGTGTGCACATGAAAAACGGAAGCTAACACTCAGGATATTTTGGGAGGATTTATCTTACTGTTAATATCTCATAACATATACCGGTAGTTGCATAAATACACGGACTATTTGTGGCAAATAATTAAATTTGTAATAATATTCGTATAACGTATTCATTTTTTGAGAACTATAAAATAGAGAATTTATTCTGGTATAAAATTAAATATAATTACTAAATATAATCGCCATCAGCTGCTATGGCACCCTCCAAGCGCCCACGGAAGGCCTTTCACACATTGATGATGTAATGGCCTTCCATGGCTGCCCATTGACACTGGCCTGCAATGAGTCTAAATTCGGGTGGCGGGTAGCACAGGCCTTCTTCTCAATTTGCTACCACACACTGTAGTCAAGGGGATTCAAATCAGGGGATTGAGGTGGCTAAATGTTTTTGTTCCAAAATGGCATGTTGGCAGCGAGCTAATCCTGAGTCATTCCAGAGGTATGGGCAGGTCTTTCAGATCTTTTACTTCCTTGAAAAGCTTCTGGACCTTGAACACAGTAGTCCTGGATAGTCCAGTGTCTTTGATTATCTCCTTGACAGACCTACCGGTGCGGAGGAGAGTGGCAACTATATGACGTTGTGCCTCGTCATTCATCGTAAACGACTTTGTTTGATGCAAGTAAGAAAAACAAAAACAAAGCCAAAAGATTTACTGAGTTATTTGTGCTGGAATTTTTTTATTTTCGGTCACGGAACCTCGAGATATAAGGGTTTAAAAATTAGTCCACATATTTATGCAACTACCGGTATAGTAATGTAAATTGTGTGTATTTTTTAATTTTCTTTTGCCTAGCAGTTGCCATTACTATTAATTCTTGAGTCTTGCACTTCTTTTCCTCATCTATTCAAAATCTGATTGATCATTTGTGTATCCTCATAAAAGCAGGAGTGTAACCCTGAGGATTTCTTACAGAGTTATAACTGTAAGTCCTAGTTAAACTCAGAGTAGAATTGAGTATCTAAATTGGGTAGTTGCCTTGTTTCTTTCCTTCTCCCACCTCCACCGTTGCCACAGCAGCTTATAGCTGATTTAATGAAACATCTGGAAAGGTAAGTGGCTCCCCTTCAAAATATAATTTCAATTGTGAGGGTTGTTTATTGGCTTCTTTTTTTAAACTACCGATTAGCATAACTCCCAACACTCTTGTTTGGATATATGTATTTTAGTGAACACGATGAGAATGCTAAATGGGGGAGCCCTAAACTTATGCCACAACTAAGTGAAGACCATTGTAAACGTCATATGCCACTTTGATGATTTTGGAAACATAAAATGAATTACTACTTTAGGGTGATGAACCTTCACCTATGGTGGAGAGGGGGGTTTAAATCAAATTCAATTTTACCCTTTTTTTTTAATGCAAAAAAACACATTTGACGTACTGTAGAAAAATTATTTACAACTTTCAGCCATTTTTGAAAAAACAAATTTATAAATTATATTTACTCTCGACGATAACTTTTATACATTCGATAAATCAAGATGCAATTTATAATACAGGGTTCACCCCCACCAGCAGAGCTATGGGGGAGGGGGAAGTGATCCCTAATTTATTAAGTTACGGCAATATGTTGGAAATAGCTGACAATCATACATTAATTATTTTTTGGGTTGGACATAGGCTTCGAAATTAGATTATATGTGCGTTCCCGAAGACTGTCATAAGCCAACACTATAGCAGACAAAATACAGTTTAACAATCATATCACGAATGCTTAAGTCCTGATTAAAACTATTAATTATGGAATCAATTCATATGACCTTAAAAAATATTTAGTCTGTGGTTACCCCCCCGTGATTCTGTACCATTCTCTTTATATTTGATCATTTGACTAAAAATAAAGGCTTGAAACAATAAGTTTTCCTTGCGTTGTCAATCAAGGGAGTTGATTTTCTCTAAATTGATCGAAACGTGACGTATTTTTAAGAGTGTATTTAATTTTATATGACCTGCCTTTAGAGTCGAAGATTTTAATATCATCAGAAGATTGATCATATCTTACCAAAATAAATTTGGATATATAATAAATTATTTCTTATAATAAGTAATTTGAGCATCATTAAATAAAATGTTAAAGGTATTTGATGGTGATTCTTCATATAAAGTTGAAAAACTATAATGGAATTATTTTTCTACTAGACATTGAAAGTTGAATAATAATTAACTGGAAGTAATCAATCAAATTGAATCATGCTCAAAGTGTCAAATATATATTTATAAGTTGAAGTTTATCATTTAAAATAACATTGGAGAAGAGCAAATATTGTGAAATTATATTCAAACATATATACTATTATATAATAAAATAATTTTTTTTATTGTAAACCGAATTTCATTTGACTGCAAATATTCAATGATTTTTTATTTATAATTTTTTTTTTAAATGGGGCTTCAATGACACTCTCAAAGTGGAAAAATTGAACGGCTCGCCAAAATAGCGGAACGCTTACTAGCCTGGTCTTGACGATGGAGGCCTTCAAGGCTTGAACTAAGGCCATATTATTATTGTAGGAAATCCTATCTAATTGCCCTACAGGTAAAAATCACGGGGATTGAGATGTGGCAGCTGGCTGGTCAATAAAAGGGGGTTCAAAAATCAGGCTAATTTTTTCTTAATAACTCTCGGACAATCTTGGCCTTATAAGCAGGTGCTGAGTCTTGGCAGAATGCATATGACTTCCCATCACTAACCTTATTCCTTTATGGAATGACCTTGTCCTTGAGGATGTCATTGTAGAACTTGTAGCCCTTTTGCTGATGACCGGCAGATCCATAAATGAAGTCAGATTCATTATTTTTATGACAGGTTAAACCTCATCATTGTTCAGACCTATCCATCTATCGTTTCAATGGTTATGCTTGGTATAAATGGTGAAGATTTTTTTAGTACGAAAAAAATGTATCTAACTACCTAAAATTTTCATTTGATTAATAAGGTCTTGTTTTTCGTTCATTGTCGTGGGTTTTACTCCTCCATCGTAATTCCGATTTATAATAATAAGAAATATTTAATATTTATTAAAATTAAGCCTTAAATTGATATTTTGTTCAGGAACTCATCCAGATATCTATGCACTTGACGATTCAGGGAAAAAGGCGATGCTCGACTCGATTGAATCGGTGTCAAATATTCAAAAGGTTGATGAATTCAAAGTTGCGGTTGTTAACTCTCTTTCATTGTCGAACAAATGAAATTCTTACAACACAAAGCCCATAATGTATTAGAGGAATCCAATCGTAATAAACAACTACATCATTTGCCTGTAATTTCAAAAAAGTTCTGAAACTCTTACAACACAAAGCCCATAAAGTATTAGAGGAATCCAATCGTAATAAACAGCTACATCATTTGCCTGTAATTTCAAAAAAGTTCTTGTGAAGTTGTACTATGTTTATACAAAACCTTCTGGTAAAGAGTACGTTAGTATGTTATTTCAATAAGAATTGGGAAGTAAATGTCCCAAATTTGCCGGAGCATATAAACTAGAATCATAAATGACTTGGACTCTCTTAGAAAAAGTAAAACAAAGAAAGAATGATTATAAAATGAGTGATCAACTCTTGAGCTTGGAAGATCAACCTCATCTTCAAATCCTTTAAATAACCTTATGTTCAGAGACATTTCATTTTTATAAATTATCTATTGCCTCTCATAATATTTTTCATACCGTGGTTAATCTATTATACACCCCGAGATTAATAACAAGGCATTTATTGTTTTAAATTTAAATTTTTTCATCAATATTTTTAATAATGCTTCTGAAACATGATTTTCGATTCAAATAATAATAGGTTTATCTCAATAATACCATGATTTATTCGTGTATTTTATTATTATTAAAAGAAGCTTAGTGAATTTAAAAACTAGATGAGAGTTGATATTCCGGGAGTAAATTCGAAATTTAAAAAAACACAGAGGTGCTAGACTAAAAAATTTGTTATCTCCCTCCCTATTCCTAATTGCAAAATGCCTAAATGTCGATCCTTTGTGTTTCCTATTAATTTCTTATATACAGGAGTGTTCAAAAGTCTGAAACCTCCTAGATTTGGCGGAAACGTTTTTTGGCATTATATTATACTACCTGCAATATGATTGGTTGTTATGTAAGCTGAGTTCAATCCCTCTCTTTTGATATAAAAAGAGGAACATTAAAGATATATTTATTAGTCAAGATGCATCATCTAAGAAAATAAGTAAAGAGTTTTCATCGTGTTGGCAAATAATCCCTTCAAATTTATCAGAATTTGAAACCTTTAATCAGTCTCAATTCTGTTATAAATAACGTTAAAAATATTTGAAAGACTGGAAACGTTGATGATAAGCCAAAAATTTGACTCTCAAGGTCCGCTCAGAACCCGAATAACGTCCGAAAAGTTAAATTAAAAATATACAGAAACCCCAATAGATGAATGACAATAATGACTAAGGAGATCAATGTTTCATGGAATTATCCATAAGGACCTTGTGATGGTTTCTCTGAAGTTTCATGCAAGGATGAAACGGATTCAAAGAAGTAAAACGTTATTAGAACTTTGCATGTGGAGTGGAAATATTGTATTTTCGGATGAGAAGAAATTGGACCTAAATCAAAAATTCAGTCGTCAAAACGACCGAATCTTGGCCTCATCATCAAATATATATCCTTAGACCAAAGAACAATTCCTAAACGGGCTAATAGTCAATCCCTTTCGGGGTGGACAGGGATTTAATGCAAAAGAGATAAGCTTCCTTTGTTTTTTATTCCGGAGGACCTCCCTATGAAGACAAGTGACTACATTTCATATGTTTTATAGCCTGTGATCATTCCTTGGTGTAAAGCCAATTTATCTAAAATGATGATAAATTATAATAATGTGACCAACAGTGATCAATGCCAAGAGTGGCTTAAAGCAAATATTCCTTTTTGGGACAAATCTATGTGGCCCCGTTTGAGTCCAGATCTTAAACTCCTTGACTAGTTTGTGTAGAATTATCTTAAGTCTAAGGTAAAAACTCGTCAATATTTAAATTTGGAAGATCTCTGTGCCTCAATTCAGATGGAATGTGTGAAACTTCCCAAATCTATGGTGCATGCATCATATGAAGTATTTCAATGACATCTAAGGGAGGTAATCGATAAAGGAGGGAGTTATATTGAATAATTTATAAAATATGGAATAAAATTTTATACACTTTCCCATTTGTATAATATATATGGAATAATTATTGTCAAGATTGATTGCTAAAAGTTTTTGAAATCATATTTTTCATTATCCTTTTCTAATAAAAAGTTATTAAGGTTTTAGTTTTGCGTCTTGATCGTAGAAAATTTCCCTGTCGCACTCTTTAAATAATACTTTTTTATCTTGAAGGGGCAGAATATAAATTTAAAGTGTAACCAAGGGTGTATCTGTTAGAGAGCAACGCATATGAGTTGTCAGTGTCAGTTAAATATGTTCACTCATTCATACTGCCTTGATAAAAAAATGGGGTAATATCTACGCTTGTAAATTGTAAGCAAAAACAAAACAAAAAAACAAACACGAAAATTAATATGGTAAACCTTACAATTTAAAGAAGGTTTGAGATAAGCTAAGCTAAGCAGTACTAAGATTTTATCAAAATACTTGCAAGCTACTTTGAAAGAAAGGAAATATTGACAAGTTTCACTCCGTACCAATCATGATGTGAACTGTTTTCGATCATTAATAATACTTTGAGTCCAACCAAGACATAGAGTTATTTCAAGGGATTCAAATCCAGTGTAGAATGTGGATGTTAAAAAAAAACAACAACCAAAAATCAACATTGTAATATGAGTATGTTTTGGAAGAGAGAAAGAATAATGCCCATATCGTTTCATTAGATTAGCGACAATCTAGCAATTAGCTGGGACGAGGTAGATTCACTGGATTTACATCACTGGTTATGATGCCCTAACAAATAATCTGTGTTGATTTTTCTCTATCAGGAGCACATGTACACGTATTTACTCTTTCTACTCGGAATAATGATGACAAGATTAGGATACAAAAAAGAATGTGAGTAACGCGGTAGAGTTTTAAGTGTGAGCCCTTGAAATTTTGGATTGTACATCTTTTTAAATGTGGGTATTTCCAAGCAACTTACTCTTCCGTTGGTACAAATCCTTTTAATAACGTGGTTAGTGAACTGAATAGAAAATAAAACGTTTATAATTACGTAATACACAGTTAAAAGATTGTAATAGTTACGTCATATACATATTCTAGCATTTTTCAAATTACTCCATCCATTTTGTACTTGTAAAGAATATGAAAATAAAATATCCTTATTTTATATTAATTTCAAAATTTTGGGGTTTCAACAAATCATTTAATGTTTTATCCTTATAGTAAAAAACAATATTTTTTTATTTGTTATAAAAAATGTCTACAAAATTTTGGGAATCAAAATAAATATCATCAGTTCTGATGAGATTACGTTTAATATATATATTAATAGCTATTATACCTTAGTTCTTGCATAGGAAAAAAAATACGGGTGACGCTATGGTCTAAAGCTTTTAATATTTTATATATTGTGTAATATATTGATCGTAGAGAAAACCACACTATTTAGTGTTTTCCATCTGAGGCCACGACTTCCAAGCACATTTGGGCCGGATGTTTTGTTGTGAAGATACTCTTGTTTTACTCAGGTGATACTGCTATAGGTATGTCGTTTCTTCGGTTCAAAACCGTATTCTCTTGTCTGAGAAGATCTTTATAGTCGATGGTTGACTCTTCAAGTAAGTAAGGACTTTTTTGCATCTCTATAGCCTTCATCCTGTCGGTGAGGAATTGCCTTGGAGTCCTGAAAAAGCTCTTAAGTCCCAGTTCATCATGAACTACCCTCCTGATGGTGATCTCGTCCATATTAAACTCGTCAGCTGTGCGGTGCATTAATGCTATAGGATCTTCCTTGATCTTTACCTCCATGGACTCGATAAATGTTTCATCTCCCTTCAAACCATTTTTGCCACTTCCTGACTTCCTTTTGATTCCTTTCCATTCTCATTGACCACCTTGATGTTCCGGAATGTCCTCACGGTAACGTCTACACTGTCTAAAATGTTTTTTGGATGAACATTTGCGTCGTGAAGATCCAAAACCTATGCCCATTTTATTCTTGTTAACTCATTTTTCATACGATTTTAATCCAATCAAAACAATGTGCAAGAAAAACAGCACATGTATCGGAACATTGATTGAAATGTCACCTGAAACCTTAATTAGCACAAAAAAAAAAGTTAATGACTCACTCTGTTAATTCAATTTAAATACAAAAGTTTTTAAAGCAAGGAAGTTGTTCCTACAATACATAGGTAGATTTAAATAATTAATTATATTAGATTAACGTTGAGACATTCTCCTTTATCAATAATTTTACATCTGCATGCTGTTTCCATGTATAAACTGTGGTTTTGTAGTGTAAAAAAGAAAAGAGAAGAAAAATGATTGATCAAGCCGAAGCTTTCTATTAGAAAATCCTTCCTTTAAACCCTCTCACTCTCTTTTAGGACCTCTTTTTTTTATATTGTATCCCAACAAAAGCTTAATAAACATTTATTATGAGGTGATATTATCCTCAAAAGTTATTACATTTCGATAAGAGGGACTTGGGATTTTCTTCGATAAAATCGCTCTAATTATTAATTTTTATATAACTAAGATACATTTATTTTTATGTTTGTAGTAGTTATTGTTGAAAATAGCATCTGCCGGGATGCTAAAAAAAACCTAAAAATTAACTTGTTCTCTCTGACAATTTGCAGAATGATTTGGCAAAGAACAGTATAATTGCCATGACGTTACATGAAATTAACTGCAAGCAGTTTTTAGGAAAAACTCTGAAAATTAACGTTGAACACTCTGACAATTTGCAGAATGTATCAGCAAAGAGCAATTTAGTTGCAATGACGTTAAATTACATTAACTGCAAGCAGTTGTTAGAAGCAGGAAATAAACACAAATCCCACTCTGTATGTAGAGTTGACATAGTTGCATAAATACGCAGACTAATTTTTAAACCCTTATATCTCCAGGTTCCGTGACCGAAAATAAAAAAATCCTGAACAAGTAACTCGGTAAATCTTTTGGCTTTGTTTTTGTTTTTCTTACTCGCATCAAACAAAGTCGTTTACGATGAATGACGAGGCCAAACGTCATATGGTTGCCACTCTCCTCCGCGCCGGTAGGTCTGTCAAGGAGATAATCAAGGACACTGACTATCCAGGACTACTATTTTCAAGGTCCAGAAGCTTGTCAAGGAGGGAAAAGATCTGAAGGAGGGTGTTCGGACCGGCAGACTACGAAAAGTCAAGGTGGATGAGGTGAAGGAGGCCTTTACAAAAACATTTGGCCACCTCAACCACCTGATTTGAATCCCCTTGACTACAGTGTGTTGTGGAAAATTGGGAAGAATGCCTGTGCTACCCGCCACCCGAATTTGGACTCATTGAAGGTCCGCGACAATGAGCAATGGCCACCTATGGAAGACCATTACATCGTTAATGTGTGCTAGGCCTTCTGCGGTCTCTTGGAGGGTGTCATAGCAGCTGATGGCGGTTATATTTAGTAATTATATTAAATTTTATACCAGAATAAATTCTCTATTATATAATTCTCAAAAAAAAAAAAACGTCATACGAATTTTATTACACATTTAATTATTTGCCACAAATAGTCTGCGTATTTATGCAACTACCGGTATGTAGGCAGGAATGACTCCAATGTCCAGCCTTCAAATCTATTACGAGTCCAACAAGGATTTAAACCAATTACTACGAAGTATACGCTTATTGTTACTCTAAGACTTTCATGAGCACACGCAATAGTTATTACTTCATAGTTATAATTTCTAAAAGCTTTAAAAAATAAAAAAAATCTGTTCACATTGCCAATTAAAAACTCCTTTCTATCACGTTTTTTATTCAGGGTTGAATTAGCCAGGAAAACGTATAGGGTTCTGAATTTCGTTTTCAGTATGTTAACAAATAAAATTTGAAATAGTAATCCCGGATATTTGAAGAATGTTTTAGAGGAAACCAGCTTAGCTGTCCTCCCATTATATCAAAATTAGCTGCGATCAGCTTTGAGATGAAGGAAATATCCACAAATATCAATCTGTATTTAGCAAGGAAATGGGTAGGAAGGACTCAATTTTTTATCCTCAATTATATTCTTAGTCCCACAAGTCCTTATACATTTATCTCCCCAACAAATCCTCAGAGTTACTCTTTGTCTTTACTTATTGTTCTCTCTTCAAGAATAAAAGAATAAATGATAACAGATTTGCAAATTAAAAATAAACACCTATTAAGGTAGCAACTAAATTTAATTTCCATGTATGATTTTTTATTCGATTGGTCAAAAATATTCTATAAATATAAAAGAGATTTCAGGAGAGCACCAGGAGAAAACAGGAGCAACGCTTATGTCATCACTGAATTAAGACTCTTTTTAACACCAACAACCTGTATACTTATATGAAAGAAGAATGCAATTAACGGGGTAACACTTTCAATTTGAAGACTGTGTAGGAAGAGATCTGTTTAACTGTCAAATTACGTACAAGCAACTATGAGATTAAGGGAAAAATATATAAGCAAAAATCCACACTCCTTATTTTGCAATGACATAGGCAGTCAAAAACGAATTTATCTTTGAGCACAGAATCCACAACTGATCTCAGTTCATTTCACAGTCATCTGAATTCTGAAATATATTGAACTCTAGTCATTTGGGATTATTATTGTTCCGAGTCATTTTTTCTCCGTAGAAAATCCCCAAATTAAAAGTAGTATTTATAAAAATTTATGCAAAAATGTTTTTATTTATTCTGTATCTTTTCCTGAACACCATATATTCCTATGTTTCCATTTTGATATATTGAAAATCTCTCATCATTGCGAGCAGATCATTTTATTTTTTTGATCCTGGTATGTTATTCCCAAGTAAGGAGTCCCCTTTACTCCGGTTTAAGGCCTGGTAGTTTTCTTCAGATCAATTCTCCTCACGGCGTCCCTTGTGGAATTCGAAATCCAAATTCCCCTCCTAAAAATTCAAATTGTAGCAAAAATCTTTGGAAAATCCATATTTAAGAAAAAGGTATTTCTTTAAAAATTAACTATTGAATATTTTCATCATTTTATAACCTACGATTGGAATTATATAGACTTCAGAACACGGTGCAGAATTAATTAAAACCCTTTATATAAAAAACCACTTTTACATAAGTTTGATTCATTTTTACTTATAATTTGGGTGATTTACCGAATGGACATTTGGAAGAAGGGTCATTTGACCCAAAAATGATATTTAGTATATTTATATATGTACTAGCATATTTTAATTTCATTTAAAAATAATAGTATGATAGATAACTATTGTCCATGCGCTATATATATCAAAAATTGTTCACTTATGAGTATTTTTTTTCTATTATAATATTTTGCTATTATTTATACTCATAAATGATCCTTTTATAATACATATCTATATTATGTTAGTTCAAAATCCTTGATTATATTCCAGAATAGAATATAACTTTTCCATTCGAATTGCTGTAGTGTTGGTTTACTATTTAATTTAATTAAAGTACTACAACGGTAAATATTCGAACGACATTCGAATCACATACTTATGTATTGTGTTTATATAATCATAATTCATGAATACAATAAATTAATAAGATATTCTTTGGCAAAAGAATATCTTATTAATTTACCTTATGTTATTAAATTATATATTCGTACATATCAATATTTTGACTATCGTTTTTCGGTCAATTGTGCAAAAGGTTATTTGGCAAATTATCCTTTGGTAAAATGTCCATTCGTGAAATTGTCCATAGGCGAAATGTCAGTTCAGCAAATTGTCTTAAGGCAAAATCAAAAATGTTTACGGGCAATAATCAAATGACGATATTTTATGCATTAATAGTCATGATTTATCACTTGTGTACTTATGCTTGGAGGAAAAGACTCGAATTAACCCTTCAATAACGATGTATATGTGCCAAGTACCCAGAGGAAAACAGGTTCCCACCATTAAATAAAAATGCAAATATGTTTTAAATAATAATATAATTTTTTAAAAGTATATTATCAGTTTATTTAATATGACTATTGAAACAAATAATCTATGAATATTTCACTTTTGTATTAGGACTTAATCCACCTATTCTGTAACGTTTAGTCCTGTTTTTATTTTTTGAACAATAATGTGATCTGTTACATCCTTCATTTCCCCTTTTCCAAAACCATTTATATCAATCTTTTTGATGGTATGTACACCAGAACGGACCAATGCGTCCTTATCTAATAGATATTTCTTTAACAAGATTCTATTCCATTTATTCTTGTGCCCGGAGCTTAAGGAACAATAATCCTAGTGTAGTCTATATCAAAATTAAGTAAAATAAGGATATACTTTGATGGATCTAAGGATATCAAAGTATACTAAAGCCATCAGGTTTCCTAAAAAAGATACTGTCTATAGGGGAAATCACCATGGATGGAAATGTATATAATGTCCATTTGATACCCATAAACTCCTTCGACTTGTGTGCTTTTCTGGGCATGCTTATAACCAAAAACCTTGATTATTTGTCAGAGACACGTATTATTTACTTGGTCTATTCAATTGATATAATAGTACTTAAAATAAATGTAATTACACTCTGATCCACCTTTTTACGGGTATTATACGAAGTGTATGGTATAAATTGATATTCCGTGTATGAGTCTACTTGTACAGAAAGTATCTGGATCTATCTCACCTGATTATAAATATATTCATTTAAAAAACAATTAGAGTTTCATGACTTGATATGTTAAGTTTGTATTAGAAATGATAAATTGGTACAGAACACCAAAAAAAGAATATATTTATTTTCTTTTGTCAAAAGTTATTCGACTATCAAAAACTTCTGCTAACTTATTTTATACTCGTATCGATGTATGTTTTAAATGCCAATTTCTTAAATGATTAGTTTATTCTTTAGCATAAGAATATTTATATGACAAATTAATTGTAACATATTCAATGAAATGATGAGCAGTTGGACAGTCTTAATATTTACGTTATTTAAGTTTTGATTCATTTTTTGAACTATTCCCGCCATTTTGCAAATCATCGTTCTCAATTAAAATGATAAGAATACTTGTACGAATATAAGACAGTGAGAATCAATAAATCATTATACCTATTATATTAAGCTTAACCACATGTGTTCAGTGTTTAAAAAAAAATATAAATTGTTTTTCAAATTATAGTAACAACAATAAGTGTATATTTTTGGATAGTTTTTTTTCTATGAAATATTTATCATGTTATGTAAATCTTAGGACTCATATTAGTGCCCATGAACTTTAATGAGATTGTGTTTATTATCTCAAATAATAGTTACAATATTGTAATTTTTTAAGAAGAAGATTTTTATGAATATCAGGGTGTATAATATCCCTTTTCACATACGGAGGTTGAGTAGTTGAATAGTTCTCTTGTTATAGATCAGACATGAGAGAGGTAATAAGCTCCTCGAATCCAAGAGATCGAAGTTTCCCAGGTAATGGCTATCCATTTACTAAGGAGGAGGGGGGAGTAATTCTTGAAAATGATCAAATTAAATTTTATCCGAATATTTAAGATGAAAAAGAACTTTTTATGTAATCTGAAAAAAAAAATTCCAGCAAAACACAGTTACCCGCAACCCGTTCCAGCCGATAGCTTAATTAATTTACCACCACATATGAGTATGAATTTTCAATCTAAATGGATCATTTATTAAATTAATATTTGTGTATCCGTCGTCTGGAGTACTTTTATTAATAGTATATATTTTTTTTTAATTATTTACCGGGTTGCCGCATTATTCAAGAGTCTAACTTGAAGTGAGCGTTTTGTTCAAATGAAATTTATGGCTTCCAGGGAAAAACAAATATTTTGTATACATATTAAACTTCAAATGGTAATATTTTGGTTTATCAATATTGTTGGTCGTATTTAAATTAAAATCATTTGGATTCATTTTTATTAATTTTATCTTTTATTTCATTTCAAAATAAGCTGGTTAAAAAATTAACTTCTTGCTTGTAGGGTAAGATAATTATTTATAAGAATATACTGTTTATAATATATCCGTTATATAGATCCGGTTTCTATCTATTTTGTAGAAAAACAGATAGATAAAGCGTAGAAAGCGAGAATGTGTTCTCCTATAATAGGTTATAACGTTGCAAAGGTCCAATGTTTAAAGGAAACTTGCCAAGATTTTGGTATTTCAGAAACAATACTGGGCAACAATTCTCATTGCATCTATAGTTCTCAGAAATAATATAAATTAAACTAGTATTTATGATATTTTTTCTCAAAACTTTGTTAATTTGAATACAAAACTAACAAATTATAATATGTTTATTTTTTTTTTTAAGATTCAATCTAGTAATTTAATAACAAATATGTATCCAAATCAAATGTTTCATCTCACATCTAAATACTACCGATTCTGGCGATAGTTTAATTAAATAACCGGCTCCTATCGGGATTTCTGGGATCTTTTGAGATTTTTTTTATTAATATTATTTTTATATTTGCGTCGTGTATAAATAATCTCTATCCCAGAATGGTTTCTAAATAATTATCGCCTGTTATTGGTTATTATCTATTGTCCAACTATGTGTACATTTATTTTTAACTCTTTAACCACTTATAATAAAATGAAAGAGGGAGCTCTGATATTTATTTGATTCGATTTTGAGGTACGTAAAGTGGTTTTAATCGTTTGAGTATCTAAAGTATTTCGTTGGGCTAAAATTTCTTTCTCTTCAATTTAAAAAATACAGATTATATTTTTATGTATTACTTGAAAAAAAGAACTTTAATTAAACATCTGAAAGTCAACTACATAGCTTAAAAATATAAGGTTCTATAATTTAACAACATAATTTTAAAATTTAAGGCTTTGAATCCCTTTACAAATAGCGAATGTTGTTAAAAAAAAATCATTTTCGAATGGCAATATAGCTCAATAAACGCCCGTTGAAGACTGAAACTTTACATACATAACTTTTTCATTAAAATAAAACAAAAAATCAAATTAACAGGTAACCCTAAAAATCGGACATCCTAGTACACACGCTAAAATAAAAATCTTAAAGAAGTTGACCTTTTTATGACCTTAAAACTGTACTTTATAAACTTAAAATGTTATATAACTATTACTTTAGCATAAAAAGGATTTAAAGATCACGATATTTGGGAGCTTCTTCCCATTAATTTGGAAATAAATTAAAAAAGTACTTATTTGTGAGCGAAAAAGTAATTTGGCCAGAAATTAAAAATTATTTTTTCTCACTTAAAAGATGCTCTTACATCCCAAAAGTTGGGCTAAAATTGATTTTAAGCCCCTTCCTCCTACTTTACGTTGTCACACTTATTATAAACCTTTTTGATAGTATCAACGGTGAAGCAGATGGCAATGTCAAAAATTAGCGTACAATTAAAGTACTCATAAATACTATACTATAAAAATAATACCGTACTTCCACTATTTTAAAAATATGGTGTTTTTTTATATATTTTTGATACCATCTTTTTTCTACAAAAAAACAACAACACCAAAACATGCCAGAATACGTTATATTTCCTAATTAATCCCAAAGAAGTCATTACCAATTTATATAAAGAATTGTGCAAATAATTAATTTTTGTATTGGGCTTTTATTAAAATTTATTTACATATTGGGATTATATTAAAATTTATTTATTTATTGGCCTTTTATTTAAATATATTTATTTATTGGCTTTTATTAAAATGTATTTAAACAATATAAAGATTAAATTAATAACAAAATACATCAAGAAGGATAACAAAAAATGAATCATAACCTTTTATTTTACAATTAACCCCTTAGATGAAAGCCCAACCCTTCAATTTTAACAAATTAGGTTTTTTTACAGACTATATAAAAATGTCCACCACACCAATATATGACTACATAAAATAGGAAAATAGTTCAATGGAAACAGACAAACAAATAATAACTATGTCTTCAATGTTTTTTTTTCTCATCGTCAGATATCTTCTTACTAAACCTTTCAGGTTTACATTACTATTGTGGCAAAATCAACCAATATCTGCAGCGTAGTTCCATTATCTATCCTCCTAACTGTGTCTCCATAAGGAAAAGGCTTTCTCCGCTTCAATAACAGATTGTAAAATCCCTTTTATACTTGAAGTGATATAATTATGGCATCTAAGTTGACTTGATTAATGAAATAAAAAGTATAATTAATTAGTTTAATTTTCCATTTTGTTTATTACTAAAAAGTTTTTTAAGAAATACTCGTAAAAAAAGCTCTTTATAATATTTCCAATTAAACTAATATAGTTTTATTTTCAAATTATGAAAATATTTTTTCAAATACACATTCAATTATAAAAAATTCTTGACGGGTAGATCAAGAATCCGTAATTAATTTCTCCTCATCGAACCTGGTTTTGGAAAATTTTAGAGCATGTTTACTCTTTTTGAGACAACTGTAGTGTATGAACCATAATAAATAAAATATGATTTTATTAATTATATTTACAATTTGTGAATCAAGGCAGGTAAAAAATAATTATAAGTGTTTATTGAACTCGGAGTATGTACAAATGAGGATGCAAAAAGGAGTCATTTCTGCCTAGATTTGTCCTTGATAGAAACAAGTTTGGATTTTGTTTATTTCCTTTGCTTTTATAGCTAATTCAATAAAACGTCACTACAGCAAAGCTGATTTTCTCCCAAACATTCTTCAAATTGTCAGGGTTACCATGTAGTTTTTGATTTATTTTTTTAACATGCCCAAAGTTCTACCGATTAACCTCACTGTGCAAAACGTTCAAGGAATTAGTTATAATTTCAATTCAACATCTGATCTGTTATAGGATTTACCAGCTGTTTTCCGGCTCAATCCGACAATTCTATGTGCTTAAAATCAGCATGCAAGCAAGTCTGATTTTATTCCCGCAAAATGCTTCAATAACCCATAGTTGTATACAAGCTTGTAAGTGTTCCGATATTTGGGCATTCCGTTCAATTTTTTTCCTTCAGTGTTCCACTTTCAACCATTATTCCTGTTCCATTCTGTGTTCCAATCATGAGATAGTACCATATCCACTTGTAGACAGCAAATTACAACTTCAACTTTAAAAAAATTCAGGGAGACCGTTTTTGTTAACATAGTTTCAAGATTTTTTAACACAATAATTCAGTGAATATTTACTCTCAAACGAGCTACAACTGACTAAAATTAGTTCATGCTTGTTGCCGATTGGATATGTGCCTAGAACACCAACAATATAAGAAAACCTGAACTGCGGACTAGTCAGGAAACTCCAGGAACAACAACTTCCTCGCCTACATGGTCGATGAGGTTCTGCTATTCAACCATACTAAGTTCCCAGCCTCCACAATGATTCTGAGAATCGTGGCATCAGACAGGAAGAGAACGACTCAGTATTTGTTCCCGAAAGGCCTGAAAATCGGGCCAAAGAGTGCCAGGACGTCCTCATGGAGTTGGTCTTTCCCGGATTGAAGTGCAAATACTTATTAGGATGTGTTCCTGCATGACTCTAACCTGAGGCACAAAGCCAGGACCGCGCAGCAATGGCTCGAGGAGAATGTTTCCGATTTCTTGAAACATAATTTGTATCCTATCTCCTCACCCGATATGAATCCTCTTGACTATGGTATGTTGGGCTATGTCAAATGTCGGGTAAGTGGCTTATCCCAGCGTTGATGCACTAAGGATTTGGTGGATATGTAAGAATATAGCAGTGGGTGGACATATCCGAGGGCCACGTCGTCAAAATATACGCAGCCTTCAGGCAATGGGTAGAAAATAATAACTAGTCTTATTTATTCTTTCGCTTGTTAGGCAAAAAAGTTGAATGATTAAATGAGGATTATTATGTTTTATACACAAATTGTCAGATTTTTATATATGTTTAGCCAAATTTTGAAAATTTTAATGAGTTTAGACCAAATCATTAATTTTTCCTTGAGCTGATTGCCGCAAGAAGACGCCAACATTTTCCACAATTTCCGAGGCTGTTATTGATTTATCGTAAAAATGTCTGAGTGACAACAAAAAATACCTCACGTCTGAGATTTCCCTCAATTCTACTTCAGTATCAGTGCCCAGAAGGATGGATATACAGTTGCCATGTTCATCCAGACTGCTGTCAACATCAATGACCTCATTAGAGCTCCATACAGGCAAGAAGAAACAAATCTTAATGACCAAGTTGAGCCTGTTTTTAGTTGTGGAGGAGGACATAGAGAATGCAAATATAGCAAAATATAGTATTTAAACATATCACAAATTTGTTTTGTTGTTGGTAATTTTGTCACCTTACTGCTAGTTTTAAATACCAACTCTGTGAATAATGTCAGTTGACATTTGTTTGACGTAAAAAGTCAAACTTGACGAGGGTTATGTATCACATGATTATAAAAGAAAATACCGAGGTTGCGATATTCCTATTTCATTTGTTCACGGAATACTTTAGTAAGTATATGGTTCAACGAAAATTTTTTTTTTGGGAGTATAGTTTAATTCTTATGATTAGATTAATAAACAAACGTTTGTAAGTGTCACAACTCTTTCTATATTGTATGTATGTCATTTCATGCAATCAAATGCCTAAATACATACTTAGAACTACGTCATAAAAAACTTGCAAGAAGGAGTATGAAGGATCATTTGGCAAAATATCATCTTTATGAAGTGACTTATGAACTACTTTGTTACTTTTGTGAAATGAAAAGTAAAAAAGTAATTGTTCTAATACTTTATCCAATCGCTCTCTTAATAATATTTAAAGTGCGTACGACAACATATCTTCCGTTTTCTAAAAGGCAATATAACATGTTTTAATAATAAAAAACGTTTTATTTTTGTTTCATATTTAGAATACCAATTAAATGTTTCGTTTACTGAGTTTTAAAAGTCGTATCAAATAAGTAACGTCCCCTATGGTACATAGACTGAATGTTCCATACTTCCGTATTAAGATATCTGGTAATTTATCATTTGTTTTATTTCTCTTGAAATAACGGTTTAGCAAGAAAAGTTCGTTAAAACAAATAAAAACCACATTAAGATTAGTAAAATATTAGTAAATACCATTCATAGACTTGAGGTTTCGTTGATTTCTAAAAATCGTCCCGGATAATTAATTATTAAAATGATTTCTCTGAATATAAAAAATAACTAATTTATAAAAAAGAAAACCGCATGAATCTCAACCGATTCTTCGGCAATTGACTTATTTAAAATGGTTCTCACTTATTAAGACTAAAGCCACTATTCTTAAGGTATGGCATCCCTGCAAAGCCTTTCTCGATATTATCGTGTGGAACTTTACCACAGCCTTGGACACTATCCTCAAAGCTGTCTGGCAAGAAGCATTACGGTAATTGGTGCTGCATTGTTGCTTTCCCAATGCTTTGGAGAGTACCCCTTGCCAGGACTCCCGCCCCTTTCTTTAGCCTTTGGCACACCCTGAAGTCGTGGTCCAATGTCTGTGTTTCATGGCAATGACTGCAGAAGCTCCACTCATGGTGAAATAGTCTGGTACTACAAGGTCCCACATTGTTTTTAGATGTTATTTCGTCTTTTCTTTTCCATTCCAGACCTCATAACAATTTGGAGTTCATCAGGTCTGGGATTTTGCAAACCCAGAGATCTTATTTTATAGTTGTGGGAGATTAGTCGAATAATAAATTAGTTATCGAAAATTCTGTAAAGATCTTAAAAATTTTAGTTTTCCTAGATAAATCAAATTGGAAATGCCGGATTGGATTGAACAGCACTAATTTATAGTTCTTGTTTGATACCAAATCTGATGGTACGATCAACACTTTTGCATCCATTACATGTAGCGTTATCCGCCTTCAAATAATTTTGTATGTAATTCAAATTATGAGAATCAATTGAAAAAAAAAAAAATGTATATTAAAAATTAAAGCCATTAATTGCATTTTCAAAATGGAACAAATGAATACTTTGGAGTTCAATTGCAGTTAGTTTAATTGTATAAAGTACTATGGCATTCCCGTATTAAATATTATATTTTGAATTATTTTAGTTATGGTTTAAGTACCTCCAGAATTTAGAAAAACTTGTTAATAGACAACATTAAAATTAGAAATATGTCCCTTTTTCAACCATAACGAAGATACATCCTAAGACTAACTCGCAAATCCTCTTCCTCATTGACTTTTTTAATTCGTATTCAATTTAAGTCATCTATTATCTTATTATTTGTTTTTTGGATTTTTTATTTTTTTGGTGCATTTTTGAATCGACAACAAAAACATTAAAAAAATCTTTGAGACACGGGAAATCAATCTTGTTTTATAAAAAAAATCAAATTATTAGAGCAAAACAAACTTACCCTCCACGGCACAGGAATCAGTTCTGATCAGAATAAAAGATAGCCTCAAGTACTTTACATAGAATTCTGAACAACTTTTATTTAATGTATTAAGTCTGTATCTGTCTCAGTTTTTGAAATGAATACCCTAAGGGTTTTTATCGTCAGGCATACAGCTATAATGTTATATTATAGTAGATTCTGCTAAATAATTTGATGGAAATGTAATGTTTTCAATAGCAAAAGCACAAAAAAAAATTCCAAAAATAATTTATATCTGATTTTTTTTTTCAAAATTCTTATGTTAGATATTTTTTTATTGTAATATATAATCCAGTGGACGCTCTTGATAGCAAAATGGTAAATATTATCTCTTATTTAAAATATTAAAGTATCAGAATCGGCATCAGGATTATTTTGTAATTGCTTTTTTGTCAAAAAGGAAAGATATGCTGTTTTTTTTTATAAAAGTATGCTTGACAAAGTTTGAACCATTTGTTTGAATATTTAGAGGTAGCTTAATCATCCTAAAGCGTTGAAATTTTACATTAAAAAAATGTAATTGTCTCTAAATATCACACAACTGCTACACATTATAGATTTTTAATAAAACTGACAAATTTATTAAAGAAAAATCCCTCTCAAACTACAAAATTATCTGTTTAAAACAACGATAGTAATAATGAAAGTCGATGAAGCTTTCTAGCTATTTGTTTGTGAGTTAATGTATTACTTCCAATAAAATTTGACTAATATATATAAAAATTTGTAATTTTTACTTAGATACAAAAAAATATAATTAAATTAATTTTTATGACATTTTTTGGCATAAAAATAATATATATATATACACCTTTAAAAAGATAAATGATAAAGAGATTGTGAAAATTTAGTAGGTGATGATTTTAAAAAGAAATGAGCGCTTTAGTCATTTGAGACTAAAGACAGCGACGATGAAATACAAATATATTTTTTTAGCATTAATAAGTAATATCACAATGTATCTTGGATTTAATTATCTTATTTATTAATAAAACTACGTTTCACGACCAGGAACCTCAGTTCTAGCTCCTTTAATAAATATATAACACTATGAGATACAATTTCAGTGTACAATGAGATGATACCGTTTGACTAAATTGAGTCAACTGTCCTTTCTTTTGAAAAAAAAATAGGCTTATTATTGTATCAAAGCCTTAAGAAAGTAACATTTACTCAACTTTAGAACCGTCGAGCAAGTCAAAAATAACTTATATTCGTTTACTTGTACGAAAAGAATTGTATATAGTACTTTCTTATGTATATCATATACCAATACGGTAAAACGAAACAAAAGAGTATAATATACTTAGAGCACTGTATAAAATCTTTAAGGAGTTTTTAATTCAACTCATATTAAAATAAATTAAAGTAAAGTATTGGATAAGTGTATGCGTCTTTAGATGTGGTATTATAAGGATCTAAAGAACTCCCAAAGTACTCTTCGGTTCATCAAATCATCGTATTATTATTTTTTTGAAGCTGTTATTATCTATGAGTGGTTGAATGTTTTGTCAAAATCTGTCCATCTTACTCAGTAGTCGGTACAATACATCAAATTGAAAATTTGAGCAATAGTGACGTCATAGACTATGATTGGTTGCGTGTTTTTTCAAAGTCTCCTGTTTTGACCAGCAATCATTCTAGCAGGGCCAATTATATAATGGTCTAACCATTTCTATTAACCTTGACCAAGGTTTTTTGGGCAGTTATCTTCTACAAGGGACAATGTAAAATTGTTCAGTATATGATAACGAACAAATAGGATATTGAAATGGAATAAAACTTTGAGGTTATATCAAAGAATTACTTTTTACCCTTCTATTCACCGTTCTTTTATATGTATAAAGCAATTACGTAAATAAAAATGCATAAATAAACATTATAGTTTAAAGTTTTTGCTTCATATAAGAACTTTTGAAAAGGACCATTGAAAAATAAAAGTAGAAAAAGCAGTGTATTGTTGTAGGTGAAATTAAGTGTCATTGATTTAAAATTGAAAAAAAAAACAAAAATAAAATACGAATCACATCAATAATAGTAAAAAAAAACATATTTAATAAAACACATCTACAAAAGTTACTACATAAAAATAATTAAAACCTAAAAAAAAAAAAACTTGCAATCATGAGTCCGGGTTAGAAATTATCAAACTTCTAAAGATTGACTTGGGTAATTTCTTATGTTGGAGTAATACCCATGGATAGAATTTCACTTCTTTTGACGCCGAGATTCAGGACGTGTCATCAGCATTGGGGACTTTTAAGGAAGGGTTGGGATATCTAGCAGTAGATGCCATCGAAATTGTTCAAAGTTTGCTAATGGTATATTGGATCATACGATATAAGCTTTCCAGCAATTAATGCCTTAGAGTTTAATAATGCAAAATTAATGGCTTTATACTTCTGTGGAGACTGCTTCTTCCTTTGAGATAATCCAAAGAGTATAAACGCCTTGATTAAATTGAAAGGTCCATTTTACAGACCTTAATGTTGATGGCAATGAATCTTTGCAGAATTTTGGCTGCAATCTATAAAGGCATGCACTTATTTATTAATATATCTATATATTTTTCAAAATGATTTCCTAATGCCTAAATGCGCCGTATAACTTCCTGATGGAACATGGACTAAAGGCCCACTGCTACTTAAAAGAGACCCCAAATTTCTGTAAGAGTTAGCGCAATATCTCTTTTCGACTACACCTCAAATTAGGAAGGAGCAGACTGGGGAAGAGGGTAGGCATACCTGATGTTTATAGTTTAACCAAGTCTGCAATTTTGACCTCTCTAGATCTGGATGACTCTGGTTGCTGTTGAAAGCAGTTTGCAATGTTTTCCTTACCAATTTTAATCATATTTGTAGGCTGAGGGTTTGTGAGTGATTGCTTAATCGTACAAAAAATTGTTCATTTTGACCCTTTTTGTCGGGTAATGATTAATTCTTGTGGTTTGCTATAAAATAATAAGATAAAGTCTGTATTTTAGTTTGGTTTAGTTTCTCGATTACGCAATAGCTGTGATGATATTTTTGGAGGGAAAATCTACCTGCCAATACATTAGGAGGGGAAACAATAAGAAGTAAAAACCTGTGTCTTTTTGGAGGAAACACTATAGATATGATGCAATCAGGCTTATGATAAAATGATCGGATATGTGAGGAAGACAGATTTTGACAACATCTAATAAGAAAATTTGGAAATTTAGGGCAAAATTACTGCTGAATAATCCCTTTTGAATCTTACAACAAAGGGAAAATACTTTTGCGCTAATTTTTTCCTAACTCTGATTGTATGCTCTAGTTAAATTAAATATATTAGGGGCAATGGATTCAGGCAGCCATGAACTAGACCTCCTATATTGAACAAATAGAGCAAATTATATGTGAACTGAATCAAAAAGATGCCCTCCCCCATAGAAAAATACACAGCAAATTTCTGAAGATACACCTTTCGGATGTCATTCATCAATGCTACTTTTTCATTTTACTGGAAACTATTACAAACACTCATTAATGATTCCCTGAACATACCTTTGTTATGAAACCCCAATTTGAGGGTAGAGAGAGAATTGAGTTAGGAAATAGAAAAGCACGTTTTCTTTTTGATCAAACTTCGTTTGCAGTAGTTCTATTCACTTTCTATTCTATGAAAGGATAAAAAGTGGGAAAATAACTCGGGAAAAAAAGGGGAAAATATTAAAATTAATGAGTTCATAAAAGAATGTTCATACACACAAAGGTATTAGGTATATAAAATATATATTTTAATGCATTGGCGCCTCCTTGAAAATATTTGAAAAGTGAGTGTATGCTTAGATAGTAATCACATTTTTCTTCTTTTTAATCATATAAATGTAATTATAAGGGCCATTTTATCGAGGGAGAGAGAAATAAGAGACGTATATTAGTAAAAATAACTCCCCATCCCTTCCTTATCTTCCTAAAAATATTTGGAGAAAACTTCACCCTGCTCTTTTCACCCCCAAAATTTCACCTCACCGCAAGTTCATCTCAGGACAAGTTCGTCCGCAGGAAAGTTAATCGAGAAGCCAATTATCGGACGTAAACTTAAACCCGAGGAAAGCTTATCTCAAGGAAGAAACATAATTTAAGATAGTGTGCTTAACCAAATCAAACAAATGTTAGTACATCAATATTTGATCATACGAGGGTGGTCTGAGAGTTACCGAGCTCAACGTGAGGATGGTAGCATTCGTAAATATAAGCTATTCATATCCAACAAGTATCTCTTAACAATTACTTCCCTAAAATTATAGTCATTTTAGACGATAAGTAATTACGTAACAGTCCGTTGAGTGAGTTGATGCGCGAGTTTTTGTAAAAAGGACAAAATCAAGTTTCAAGCTGTCATTAAAGAGTCAGAACTCAAAAATTAGGGTATTTTAAAAGCCGTTTTCACTTGTACATATTTATATTCTGTGCTATTTTTATAGCAAACTTTTGAAACAAAATTGGTAATTCAACAATTTTCTACACTTTTTATTCAATACGTCCCCTCCATCCTGAATAATTGTTTCTATACGAGGACGAACAGAAACACTGCTACCCTTGATTAAGTCCTGGGACAATTTGTTTTACCCATCCATGATCACAACCTTCAGGGTATCGACATTCACGTTAGAAATCTTGCTCGTCTTGCCCTCCAAGACAAATCAAAGCAAAGTCCAGGGGGTTCACGTAGGATGAGGACAAAGGCCTGAAATCTGCCGGGTTGAAGGCAGGCATGCTCTCCCTACTTAAATACTGGACCTACTTGGACGTGTATGCCGGGCCGCCGTCTTGCATAAATACATAATTATCCCTGGAGGAACGTGCTCTTCAAAAATGGCAAGACATGATACCTGAGGACCTTGTAGTAGATGTCCATTTTAACTTTCTCGTTGGCCTTGAAGAAGTAGGGATATATCTTACTGCCGTGGAATGCCACGACGCCGAGGGCAATGATAAGATTCCCTCGACCTGAGCTCTTGGGTCAGCCAAGAAGCTTTCATTTCTCCGCTAAAGAACAGCATCTAGGTTGAAGATGTTCTACTACGCAGAAGAAATCGCATATCCTCTGCCTTTTTGATTATTGCTGGGACATTTTTTTTTGAACCAAAACAAAATCAACATCAAATTATAGCATTTTGTCGGTTCATTCTAATGGCACCTAGTAAAAAATTATCAAACTTTTAGAACAAAGTCCTCACCCTGTAAAAATTTATTTTGAAAGACTATAGGCCTTCACAAATCAAAGGTGAGTTGGACTCATCTTTACAAAATGTTACTTTGGTGGATGATGGTACAAATTTCCCTGAAAATACCTTTCATCTATTATTTGCGTAGGCGAACTCCCTTCAGAAACAATTATTTAATAACTCACTCAAGCGACATTTACACAATAACTGTGCTTCCAAAGTGTCTGAAACTTTGTTGAGTACCTGTCAATAGATCCTAAATAGATGTGACTAGTTTTTATTTGTGAGAACTGTCATTTCCACATTGAGATCGGAAACTTTTTAAACCACCCTCTAATATCTCTAAATTTATAAGAGATAGAAATTTGAAATTATATTTAAAAAATTATGATATAATTAGTTAAACTTCATTCAAACGAATCCTTACGACGAAGCAAGTATTCTTGATGTCGACCTCATCCATTTGGTACAAGGCTGCAATGATAGAAGCCTTCCGGTCTTCCCCGTTTTTGTGGGAGGTTCGAAAGGCTGCCTTGTCTAATGGTTTCAGATCTGGTGAGGATGGTGGCCTTATGGATGCAGGCCAAAAATTCAAATAAATTGTCAAATATTTGAACTTTAACATTCTTCCAGGAGTTGATAACCAACTCATTAAAAATGTTGTTCCTCTCAACCACTATGGTGGCGTTCAGTAAGTCCACATTTGGTTGCGGAGTTTTGTTGGTTTCCCACACAGCAGAGCCCAGTATGTCCAAATCTAGGTAGGAAGGGTACGAATCTCTTTGCCTATTTCCCTCTCAAGCCTCCTGGCCTTCATGACAACTTTCAGAAGGTAGGTTGGGGACCTTGTGCATGGAAACGATCCCCAGTCGCTGATGATCCTAAAAGCTCAGAAGATTTTTTTGGCGAGGTTATTCATGGATTTGGTGAAGTACACATTGATAGTTTCTCAAAGGTGGATTGGAATCCCGGATCCCTCTTTAAATTGTACTATTCACGTCCTGCTTTCCTGGAGATGTCTTCTCCATTACTTTTTATATGGCTTACCTTGAAAAACGGGCTCCTCCAGAACTTCATAATGCCCATAATCTTCGTTTACTCACCTTGAGCATCTAAGAGATCTTTGATAAGCTGCCTTTTGTGTTTTTGTTTACTCATAATGACAAGATTACCAAATGTTTATTTATTTTTTTATGCATAAAAGAGATATTAACACCAATGTAAAAAAAATAATCACTAAATCTTCCTATAACAATAATAAAATTAACATGAGCCCATTACTTCCTACAAGTACATATATGTACATTAAAATTACCTTTTCTGCAATTATGTTTTTAGTTACAAACAGTACTAAAATCATCAGTATCTTTGATTGTAAGTAAACATGATGACCACCTCAACAATAATTATTACTTCATTTTTTTTTTCTTTTTCATTTAATTTGTGCGCAATAAGTTTTGTATCGTTTCTAGTTTTTTTGCATTATATATCTTTTTGGAGCAAGGTCAAACATTTTGAACTTTAGAAAAAATTGGGATACACCTTACTATTGATTTTAATGTTTTCAAATTAGATATTGATACGTGTCTATTACATGAATTATTTTGCTACAGTTTTATTTTTATAATTATTATTATTCAATAATATATAAATTATGTACGTTTGGGAATGTTATTTTTCTACTTCTGCAAACGTTTTTATTTTTGAAGTTTATCTAAAGAAACCTAAACATCAATTAATTAACATCAATGTTGATAATAATTTTACCTAATAATCAAAGATATTAAAATTTGAATCTTCAATATATTCTTTCGCTATTGGAGAATGATCCTCCATATGCATCTACAAGTGTTTATTTAATTCCATTCAAAGATCCTTATGAGAAAACCGGTGAAGATAGGGATAACGAAAAAGCAATTGAACAAGATCCTAATTGTCTTGGAAAAGGTTTTTTGATCTCCAATACAGAGCTTTGATTCATCATCAAGATAACTTAAACGAAAATGAAGAGCCACATTTTTATTAAACTAAACCCATATTTGTAAAAAAGAAAAAAAAACAAATTACATGTACATATACACATATGTATATATATATCAGAGGGGTTTTCTTAATTTGTAGACAAATAAACAGAGAAAACTGATAGTCAAAAGCTAAAAGGAATAATTATGTTATGAGAAAACAGCCCCTATCCAAATATTGCATCCAAAGTAAAATTCTACCGTATAAAAATTCAAAATGGCACAACTTAAAAATTTCATTTGATACTTATTCCACCACAACTACCTACGACTTCTTATAATTATTCATACTGGATTTCTGTATAGAAAAATATATAAATGGAGACAAAACGATCTGCCTCCTGTTCAAACAATCCAACTTTATTGACAAGGTGCACAGTGATACAATTTGAGCGAGTGATGGTATAATGTATGTAAGTAGCTATCTCAAAGCAAAACAAAGAAATATGTATGGGCAAAGACGGGAATACTCAATAAATATCGTAATAAAAAAGGCAACATCCTAAAATGTATATTTGATGAGTTTTTACTCTATATACATTTGCAAGTTTCAATGCTCTTTGAAACCGTAAACCGAACTTTGAAAAAAAATATGTGGAAACATTTGATTTTATTTGTGTGGATGAATCAAATTCAACACTTTTAAGGTATAGGATGTAGGTTTTTTGCTTCATCTTTCAGCAACCTTCTTCATTGCGTTCCTTATGAAGGAGCCAAAACACAATAAAATGAATAATAATTGGGACAATGAAGGATGTTGTTTATGAAGGAATTGAAAAAGAATCAATATCCAAAGGTGGTAAGGTGGTCACCGATATCTTTTATATTAGCTTTGATCTCATAGACAACTTCAGAGATAAAAAAAAGTTGGATTAATAGGCACTGTTAGATTCCATAGACTCCTTTCAATTCCCATACAATCAAAAAAGGAATCAATGAATATGAAAAGGGGGGAAATGAAGTGCACTTTTAAAAATAATGATAGAGTAATCATTGTTATAAAGGACACGTCGGCCAGTTTGTATTACAAGGAAACTTTATTAAAAAATATCAATTAGCAAAGAAAAAGGTAGAGGTGAAACAGCCTCATTTCTACAAAATTTACAATAACACTATGCAGGGGATGATGACCTATTTGATTATTCGGTGTTAAACTATGCGATAAGTTTACAAAGAAAAAAAAATGGTATTGGTGATTTTATAATTGGTTTTAAAATGTGCAAATGGTTCATACATGGTATGTTGATAGAAATAGTGGTGTCATTTTAAATTCAAAGGAGAAACAAAATATTTTATGAATTGATTTTATACGAGTATGGACATAGTCCTTGTTAACCAATCAGTCTTGAAAATATCCATACCATTATTTTGACAAACTTAAAACATAAAACAAATATTTTTTCTGTACTTTACGATAATGTGGGGCATCTAATTATCAAAACAAATAAACCAAATGTTTGTGCATCTTTTTCGTCAAGATGCATAAATAGATGCAAAAAACTGTGGTGCTGATTTTTGTGCTAATTCTTCTGAAAAAAAAAATGTATTCAACACATGTAAATAATATGTATCAATGTATTTTTTATTATATTTATCTTAATAAAGTTAACTTCTAATAAAAGAATACGAAAATTAGTCATCACCCTTTTTATTATAATGGGATCTTTTAAATTTATAATTGAAAATATTTTTGTAGGAGATCTTAAGTGATATTTTTGATGAGAATAATTATTTTAAATATTAATATACGTAATAATGAATCTCCTTTACAAAATTTATAAAAGTTGATTGTCCAAGTTCAAAATTTCTTTTAAAAATATCAAATAAAAGTCTAGATAACTTGTGACATCCGTTAAAAGGAGTTATTATTAGATTATTAATATATCAATATTCAATTAAGGGAAATAAAAATATCTGTGGCTATGTTGCAAATTTGTTGCAATCTGTGGTTAAGGGTTACATAAAGTGTTTGGTTAAGCATAATTTTGTATCTAAATTAAGAATTTCTTTATTGGGGTAGTGAGTATATTATTGAATGCTTAATTCTTTGTATTAAAAAGTAAAATGAAATAGTATATACTTAATGGTTTTTTTTTGTACCTTGGTACAACTATATTTTTCAATATTACAGTAAAATCCTTAGGCAATGGTGTTCTTGTTCAGCTACATTTATATAATAGAACTTGTACTCTTGTCTGTTAATTTTATGGGCCGTTATAAAAAAAAGAAAACATCTTTATCCACAAGATGCAACTTAAAATTGAAAAAAACGACTCAATCACTTGGTCCATTATATTAATTATATGCGTACACTCGAATAAAAAATGCTGGGATGTCTCCAGTGATTGTTTACAGAAGAAACAGGTTCTCTCTTCCGATTTTTTACTATAAAAAATACCCAAAGTTAGTAAGTTGGTAACTATTCTGTACTTCTTCCAAAATAATGAATAGTCAGTCATCCGTTTAAGGTCTCTTATTATCTCCCTGACCCAGGCATTAAAGCCACCCATATCTTTCTTTCTATTAATTTGATATAGAAATTGATTTTGTTTTGATTTTCCCACTAAAAACATGCTCAGCCTATTGTTTCCTATACTTCTCATAAAATTAAAACAACTATCCCTTGGGCCAATTTCTCTTCTCTTAAAACCACCCTCTACACAATTATTTCTCTTTCCAAGATTTCATTTGCCGTAAATTCACAATTTTCATTAAATACCTCTCCCATGAAAGATATATTCCTTTTGATTGACGTATCCAATATGCAAATCTGCTATTCTCTAAAACTAGTTCCAGCCATTCCATTCTTTCTAAAACTTTTTCGTCAATTCTCCATTAATTGCTCTCATTACTCATTGTTGATTTTTTCTTTTTCATTAACATATATTACAAACAAAAGTATTACTGGGGACGAATTTTTCTCGAGATAAACTTACTTCTTCATGAACTTGCTTCAGGATTGAGCTGAATTTTTGTGGGAGGAAAAGAGCGCGTTGATTTTTTAGTACAGACACAAAAAATGCTTCTAATTATCTTTTAATAACCATGTTTCTTTTATATTTCAGAAGATATCGAGGTCAACGTCACTAACAATCCCTCCAAAACAACCTCTGACGCACGCAAAGACTATTATTGGAAATTGTGGGCCAAGCTCATTCTTGGATGCATAGCCTTGGTGTTTGCCTGTTGTAAATGCTGTCGTCAATGTCAGAAGGGCTCAGATGACGAAGATGATGATGACGTAATCAAGAATGATAAAGAACTACGCATCATCTGTGATTTGTGTAAGGAGGAATGTCTGAATCCATGGCATACTCATGACTTTTATTGCAAGGCCATAAAGGCCTCTACATCTGTAGGAACAAGTGAGTATTTTCTGCATTTTCTCTTACATTGCACTAGTATAGCCCCATTATTAAATTTCTTAATGCAAGCGGTTTTCTAGATGAAAGGCGTCCAGTTCTTTATGGTAACCTCAAACCAGATTTTTTTTTCGAAATGTAAATTATACCGTTCGAAACCAAAAAAAAAAAAAAATAATAATATGAATGTCGTTTTTGTGGGTAGTTGAAGTGTTCCCCGTAATTCAAAATATACGGGGAAGACTCATTATAATGACGTTACTCATGGAGTAACGTAGCTCAATGAACAATGCGCTCGAATGATAATTATTCCCTTGAACGTATGCGCGTAATTCATGGTCGCTCTTTAGAAAGAAATGAACATTATTAGTGATGTAAATCGTGTGTATTTTTTAGCTGAGCGTTTTTTTAATACTACATTAAATTATATCAAAACCTGATTGAACATTCGTGTGAGTTCATTAAAAACAAAAAGACTATTTTGGACTCAGAGTAGAATTGATGTACATTTATGTCATTCTTCCCAATATTTATATTTATTTCCGTCTTCTCCCTTCTGACAGCTGCTTGAAGCTGATCTAACGAAACGTCATAACAGCTAAGCTGCTCACGTCCAAAACATTATTTATATTGGCTGGGTTACTATGTTGATTTTCGGATTATTTTTTGAACATAATCATAAAACACACGATTTCCATCACTATAAATGATGTTTATAGACTTAAAAAACAATTATTTCTAGTTGAGATGGAATAATTGCAATACTTAGAGGTGTGAAATGTGTCTAAATCCTTGTGAGCATTCATCAAAAAAAGTTTAAATTGGTTATGTTCATAATATTAGTGCTCTTATTATTTAACTATTTAATTTTAGTTTTTTAGTTTTCAAGCGTATCTCCTTACTAACACAAAAATACCTAATGTGTTTTTTTATAAGCTGTCGATTCCTTCGTATAACTTGATACGTCATGTCTGTTAGGATAATCCAGCTACCCCAGAAATTAGAAATCCTTGTCAGAATTAGAGGAACCTAAGTTTAGTACCACAAGTGGGTAAATAGAACACTAATACAAGATTAAATCAAATTTGGTAAATGTTTACCTCTACCACAATTGGAATTTCTAAATACGTAGTAAGCAAAAAAAAGAAAAATTGTGTGTTGGTTAAAAAATATGTTTTTTTAAAATAATATACATTTTATGAACATTATTATGTCATTCTAATTTCCTTGATTGTAGAGAGTAATAAGTCATGGGGCCTAAACCGTTTCTGAAACATATTTTGAAACTATTAAACTTTAGTAGAGAAAAAAAAATGAAAACATTTTTTTTTGTTACTTACTATCCTTTTAATGTAATATAATTTTAAATTTAGAATGTAAACGTTTTTTTTATTATAACAAGGGTGTAACAGTTCCCCCTTTTCCCAAAATTAGGAATCATCGTCAAAATCAGCCAGTCCTTTCTAGAGTACTGTAATCACCTCAGTTGAGCATATAAACAGATTCAACTCCTAGTCAATATGTCAAATTTTACTGCGTAGTGTGTAAGGTTTTTTGTTTCAAGTAGACATTAGTGATTGAAGAATCTGCATTGACAGGGCACAATTTGTTCATTAGTAGCATTTGTCAATATTTGAGTGTTGGATTAAAGTATTCCTTAGTCTAGGTCATTATTTGGATGTGATATCAAGGACCTCAATTATCCATCTCTTGACAATAGACTAGATGTAAAAAAGAAGATATCCCTCAGCTTTACAAAACCTTGTCCACTAAGACTTTTGTTAAAGGGGGATTGTAAGGAACTGGGAATGCTGTTAATTCTCAAAATATTTAAGGGAAAGGATACATTTCTCGACTATTCGTCTGACATGATGCTGCCTTACACAAAAGCAAGGTGAGTGGCTAAGCTTCTTTATGCTATAAAGATCGATCTGTTTAGGAAAAATGGAATTCAATAATCACCTAAGGTTTCTGTATTTGTGATTGGACAGCAGCAAAGAAACTAAATTACTGTCTACACTTTTTTATTTTGGGTTACCTGTCTTGGTGGTTTACAGCTCAACTTCCTTCAGCAGCACCTTTGAATGATCTCTTACCAGTCAATAACTTGATCAGTTATATGAAGATCAATGAAACTTGTGTAGATGCAGGTTTCAGGGCATTTTTAGTACATTTGTGGTACCTAACTGAAGAACTCGGAGCATTAACATTATTTTTTGATAAAGAAATTAAAACATACATTGTATCGAAATTACTGACTTTAAAACAAAGGCATGGCTCAAGATATTCCCTTCAAAATCAAAGAAGGAGACAAGAAAAAAAAAGTAATTGATATTTAAATATTAAGGAATCTATGTATTTATTTGTATAACGTAGTTACTAATTTAATTATAATAATAATATAATATAATTAGTAACAAAGAAAATAATAAAAGAAAGAAAAAATATAATCATATGTTTACTTCTTTTAATAACTTCATTTTAATAAAATCTTCTTTATTCTATTAACGGTCTTGGCACGATCCCTTATTGCTTGATACAATCAAGGAAAGTCAAGTGACAAAAAATATTTAACAAGATAATCTTTATTTGATTATAGAAAAATGTTACAATTCAACAGGTTTTTTATAAAACCCCTCATTTTTTTTCTTCATACACGTTTAGAAATTGCAATTGTGTTAGAGTTAAAAGTTAACCAAATTTTCTAAAATAATGTATATGTTGTTTTACTCACCTAGCTTCAGTTCTAAAATGAAGTTCTGCTGATTCTAATAATGTTCGGACAACTGCATGACTCTCATGTCCATTTCATAATTTATCATTTTTAATAAATAAACGAAATTATAAACTAATACTGCATTTCCAAAATGGCAGGACTACAATTTTCTTGTTGATCACTAATCGTATATAAATATACAAATATTGCTACTCTTTTAATTTAAAATTAATTATCAATATTATAATACAGTATCCATGTCAGTATGACAGAGATAGTCTGTGAGTACGTAAGAAATAAATAACATTTGGTTTGATAGACTTATTTGGTCAACTGAAAGATGATTTTGACATTTTTTTCTGTTTCTTTTTAGAGAAAAGTCTGTGCAATAAAATAAAGGTAACAACGTTATTAACGAGCAAAGAACACTATAGTTTCTATAGTGAGCACATGTCATCAATCAAAACGGGCAACCTATATAATTCTTTTTGATTGACACTCACGACGATTTTAACAATTTTTAGAGCCTAAATAATATTATAATGTTACCTCATACTGTCTTAGAGCAATTTCATCTAATTAATTAAAGGAACATAAAAGAAATAATGATGTCATGCATGGATGAAACATTAACAGTATTTATTTGATTTTTTATTGATGTTATCCTTCAAAAAGTGAGTGGGAATGAGCCCTTTTTCAGTGTTTACATAGTGAGTATGGCTTGTAGTTATGGGAGGGGTATTGACCTTCCACACTATGCAAAACCTTGTTATAATATATGTAACTATATGCTTAATCATTCTTGTCTTTTTTTCATTTTTCTTTTCCAGCTTTTGAAAGACTAAATATCCCCATTTCGGATTTAAAATGTCCAAAATGTATTCATGGATATCTGGGACTCCGCCCTCCTGACATAATTCCCATTGACTCACGCTTCAAGTTCATCTGCGACTTGAAAGAAAAGGTTCCTGAGAATCACGTTCGTCTTATGAGCTTGGTGGAAGGGAATGAGGAAAAGAATCAGTTTACGTGTATGAATTGCATGTGCAATCTCTGTCTACGCTGCGTGAGGGACATGAAGCTCCGAAATCGTCCCTTGAAGATCGTACAATGGTTTCATTTAGGGGATGAGAGCCGACACTTTGATAATTTTCGGCGAACAGGTGGTCCTTCAAAAGATCACGTTCTTCTTCCCCCACCTCCACCAGGGATGAATATGCGCTATGGATTCGAACCAACTCCTACTGTTAGTGCACCACAGGCCCATACTATGCACCATCACCATCCTCATCACCCTCATCCTAATCTCCCGATGGATTTACCTCCTTACCTTCCGTCAGCTCCTGACGGAGTCTACAATCCTGTGGGATATCCATCTAATAGTCCAAATGATGTCTATCCGAATCCCGTCCTTCAACCCCCACCTCCTCCAGAGAGAGAAGAATCTCGGTCATCCAATCTCCTTGTCATCTCAGATCTTCAAAGAAATCGTCAACAACGAATGAAGGGTCTAAACCGATCTTGGAGTATTATGTACCCTGACAACTATCCCAATCCAGAGGATGATGTCAATAATACACACAATTTAGCTCATTATAACGGAGGCATTCCTCCTACGAGTAGAAAGAAACGAGGACCTCTAAACCGATCATTAAGCGTATCCACAGACTTTGTAGCAGACAGGTCCATTGACGTGGATGATGACATCTTCAATCGACATCCTAAAGCTTCAAAATCTTATATTCATAAACAACATCCTCCCCCCATTACAAGATCCGTGTCTACAAAGAAAATCCCCCATGAATCTGTAGATCCAACACCTTTACCCATTTCACTCAGGCCCATTCATCGACGAGGAGCCCTGAATCGTTCAATGACCATCATTGAACCAGAGGAACCTGCACCTGCCCTCAAACAAAAGAGAGGAATCCTCAATCGATCAGCATCCATGTCCACGCAGCAACTGGCTAAAGCATCTAACGCTCTAGAAAACGAAAGGCGGGCCTTTGAGGCCACATTTATCAAAAAAATGGATGAGGAAGAGATCCTTGAGGATGACTCTGGGACAAATCGAAATTCTTATGGGGATTTAACGTCAGAGGACTCACGTCTAACAACAAACGAAGACGACTATCAATCCTCAATCAAAAGTATAGGAGTTGCTCCGGGGATGAACAACAGTTCTGGAGGGAATGGAGGAGGAAGTGCTCTCAAGAGAGGGAATCGGCCAAAGCTACGAGCACAATTCTCTACGGATGAGTTGGATGTGAGACGAGTTGTGAGTCAGTCACGGAATGAGAAACGCTACAACAATTCGGGGAATAATAGCAACAACTCTGGGAACTCTTCCTCTGGCGGAGGAATGGCTGAGCGTGGTGGCTATGGTGCCATAAATGTTTAATTCATCTGTCTGATCCTTTTTTATATATGTATATTATGTGTATTTTTCTATATATCAACCAACCAACCAACCAACTAACTTCAAAAGAAACAACAATCCTCTCACGTTCCCAAATCTTACTTCTTACACCATTCACAACACATAAGTTACAAAGCAACCACCGAAGCAGAATAATGGTGATACACAATTTCGACTCTATGAATCATATATATACATTTCAGTTTCTATTTTTTTTAATTTATTAATCATAATCATATATTTTTTAACAAACAAATATTAAAAAAAAAAGACTAAACCTCAAAGATTTTGGATACCTTTAAAAAATATATTTCTAAATGTTTATGATACAAAAAAAAAGATAAAATTCACCCTAAAACTATATATACAGGCCCCTCCATCTAAAATGCATGGTTTTTTTCAATGGCACGTTTTTGTTTTAACTGTTATATCATTATATTTAACCTTATTGTAAGAAATTGTATAAAGAAACTTTAAGCTAAAAATAGGCAAATTCAACCCACAAATAAGAGTTGCAGGTGACTGCAAGAAAAGCTTCCACAAGGTCATGATCAAGGCCAAAGAGGGAAAAGTAAATTTTTTAGACAGTTAAAGGCCCTATTGAATGCAAAAGAGGCAGGATGAAGGTCAATGGCCTTTCTTGTGAATTTGAAAGCATTTAGACCACCATGTAGCACTTGTTCAAGCAAACCTTAATGCCTATAAAATTACCTAGTGCTTCTCCCTTAAACTATTTTGCCTCAGGACATTTTGCAAAAAAACCCATTTTCCCTATAGGATATTTCACCTTCAAATAAAAATAAATAAGGTTTATAAAATGTTAATGTTTTTTTGGGTTGCAATTGATGTTCCCATTGAGTTTTTTTTAATAAAATATGTAATATGTATTTCTATACAACGCGTTAAATATTTGTTTTCTGTTGGACAAATGAAAAAATTGTGCTCTTTCCTAATATTAGGCTTGTTAGTCAATCCATGAGTCTTTTCGAACATGAATAATATAACACTTCTTCCGTTCGAATCGTCGTCCCATTTTTATTTTTGTAATTATACTAAATTCATTTAAGATTTTGTCTCTGGTTCGAACTTATTTCATAGTGAAATTCCAAAAGTATTTATGTATTGAATTTTTGTGGATCATATTATCATTATTTACTTATATCCTTGAGGCGAAATGTCCTGAGATAATATAATATAAGGCAAAAATACCTTATGCCCCTTTACAAGATGATTCCTCATCAGGGTTTGACGCCATACTCAATTACTTAGAAAATCTAGTCTCTTGGTCTTACAACGTCCCCGAATGTCCCCCCCCTGCACTTAGGTTCTTTTGAGTTCCTTCAGGGAAAGCTTCTAACCAAAGTCCTTGATTGTATTTTTGCTATTCTCTAGAAGTGATGCATTTGAGACGGAGGAGCTGGTATGAATAAATAAATAAACAATATAGCATGTATTAATGACATTAATTAATTAATTACTCTCTGTTTTTACAGTATTATGATTATTGTAATATATATTGCATTAAACAATAATAAGTATGAAATTCTGATAAGAATAAAAATGGACTTTCATTCAAAGATTAGACGTAATAGGTAAAAAGAAAGCAGATCACGAAATAGGCAGGCTTTAAAAACATTAGAACAAAATATTTGTAATCAAAAAACAAATTTGTGAAAGCACTCACTTATTGAAAGGAAGTGAATTCAAACATAGGTAAGTGTACTTTATTCAATTTTTAACATCATTTTAAAATTAGTTCATAAATTGTGGCTCGTCAACATAAAATCAAGATAGAACGATTTCTCTCTACTTGTTTGTGAATTACATTTGTATTCCTTCACAAATTATCGTCAATTATTAATTCAAAATTATTCTTAATAAATTTCTGTGCGTTGTTGCTATTTGCACTTAAAATAGCCAAAATTGATCATCACTACCAAAAAACGAGAATTTGACATATTTTATTTGAAAAACCATATTGGGACTAGTACAAATTTCTACAATCAGTTAAAGTATTTAAATTAAAGCTAAACTAATTGAGTATCCAGAAATAATTGATCCCAAAAATTTAAATAAAAAGTCTTTAAATCACTCAAAAATTTCAATGAAAAATTGTTCTGTATGTATTTATGAACCAAAATAATAAATTGGAATGATCTCTAGGTTAATAAATATACAAGGTTATGCCATCAAGTAATTGGGCTTGCCATCATTTTTAATTTGATGTACCGCTCCGACTGACGGGCAAGAGATTCTGATGTCATAGAGTATAAAAGCAGTACTCTAACAGTCAAGGAAGGGGATATATAGCTACTCTTGTTAAGCATTATAATCTGTGACGTCATGATTAAAAAGCGTGGTGGTAGTCAAACATCAGTCGGTTGAGCGTTATGGTATAAGCTTGGATATCTATACGCCTTGGGATTCTCTCTGTCTCTTGATTTTTGTTCCAGATTGTTTTTATTCCGAGGTGCATTACATACTTGAAATAGTGTTTAATTTATATAAATTTAAAGCAATAATGAATTATACGAAATATCTAACAAAAAATTATTTTTATTAACACCTTGAGTGCGTTGTAAATTACACTTAAAGTAGACATAATTGATCGTCACTATCTAAAAATAAGATAAAGACCTATTTTATACTTAAAAAGTTCCATATGGGGCACAATATCGATCCATTAAATCAAATAAAGGTCATTAACTATAAATAAAACTATTGTGGATCTTGACTCATACCTCAAATTTGAATACAAAGTCTATTATTGAATTAAATATATAAATATAGATAAAAGTTATTGGGGTGTTTGTATATATAAAGTATAAAAATTTCACTTGGATATTTTTCGTTCGTTTTTTTTTTTGTTCTAGATTGCTTATATGTTGACATAGCACATTTCCGCTATATTTATAGGGTATAAAAATGTCTTAGCCTTTATTATATTGATGTATCTCTACTAAATATATGAAAGCTCATTTATTCTAATTGGCAATGAAGTATACGCATTTTAAATGTCTTTTGAAAGCATAACAGGGTAAGTAAAAAGTTTTTAAAAATTTTATCGCTATATTTTAAAACATAAAATTAACATAATAAGGATTATCCGATTGAGAAATTAGTATAAGGAATAAGTGCTCAAACACCGGTCCAACTACAAAAAATTCCATTATTTTATCGACATTTTTGACGTTCATATTACCAGAACGAAATCGTGGGAACAGCTGCTTTGTTTTTGGATTTGAGACTGTATTAGATTTATGTTTTGAATAAAATTGAATTCTTCGACAAATTATCCTCCATTTCCATAAGCAAATTTTTCGTATTAACCCATTGAGTCCGTCGCAAATTCCTTTTAAACTTAGCCCAATGGATTGTCACAATATAAGAATGCGAAATGGATAGATTGTATTTGAAAAGACAAATGAGTTCTTTATTTAAAAAAATAAAACATACAATACTTTTGGGTGTATAAGAAATATATGGTATTGCTTCATAAGATACACTCATACTTTGACTTTCTTATAAATTTATTTCACAAGACAGATAAAATATTTATTGTTGTTATTTTTTAATATGTTTATGACAAATATCAAGAATGATTATTGATTTCTAAACAAGGCAAAAAGCAATGCATAATTGAATTGCTCAAAAAGTTGTTTTGTATCCTTCACATCTGTGGCTCGTCCACACAAAAACGTGATTGAGTAAGTTTTTTCTCAAAATTTGAAGGTGGATTACATCTATATTTTCCACAAATATTGGAAAATTTCTATGAACAAACTATTCTTAATATATTTGTATAGGAACTGCAAATTGTATTTAAAGTTATCAAAATAACTCGTCGCAATAAAATAATTAGCAATGGACTGATTTTATTTAAAAGAGACCATGTCAAGGCCAATATAAGTATTTTAAATCCAACTAAGGTTATACCGTTTAGCTTAAATTATAATGGATCCTAACTCATCCCGCCAATTTGAATAGCAAGCTTATAAATGTCGTAAATATGACTATGAAATATTTCAAATTCCCTCTTTTTGGATTGACTTGCCACAAACACTTGTTAAGTGTTTGAAATATTGTTAAATTTAAAGGGGAAAATATGTATGATTTTTATATTTTGAAATTGAATTATCCGAAATATATATCCACAATTTTTTGTTATTTCCCCATTGAGTGTACTATAAATTGCCCTTAATGTAGCCCAAATTGATCGTCATAATAAAGTAATGTGAAATTCAGAGGACTCATTGACCGTACGTACGCATCTATGTAAAATAAAATACCTAAAAATGCTCTCGATGATTGGGATGAGTTTATCAGAAAAGTGAAAATTGGTGATTTCATTGAGGAAAAGATAAAATCACTGCAGAAATAGATGAATATTATAAGAAATGGAACAATAAGAAAATACAACAAGTCATTCACATCCAAAAAAATTATATTCTTCTCATCTTCATATCTGTCTTACAATAAAAGTTCAAAAATACCATATTTTGAGCTATTTATAGATGTTGTAAAAGATTTGGAAGAAGAACATTGATCCATTGATATAATTATTGGAGTTATTAAAAAGTATATAGATGATACAACGTCAGTATACAATATACTTTATAATAATATTGATCATTTTGTAAAATACATCAGAAACCAGAAGAAAAGTAGTGAACAGAGTAATCAGTAGCTGAGTACTTTGAGAAATGTGTAGAGTCTTTATTCCAATGGAATTATTTCATAAACTAAAAAATAATAATTGAGTCCTTTTAAAATTAAACATAACTTTAATGTAAAATAATCACGTTCCCTTTTACGTATTAAAAAAAGTTTTCAAGTATGAATAATTTAAATTAAATTTATTCATATGAAATAATTCATCGTTCAATTAAATTTAAAAAAAGTAGTTAAATGGATAGATCTTATGAATGAAAGGAGTCATATCAAGGGCAATACAAGTTCTTTTAAGCCAAAAAAAGGATATACACTACTGGTATAGTTCTTGGGTATCTTAATTCATATCAGAAGATTGAATAAGAAGTCTACAAATGACTCAAATATGTAGGGGGTCAGCAGTGGATGGACTGGAGGAGTTGTAGACCCCCCCCCTTTTTTCCTTCATGATGAATGATATTTTATAAATGTAAAAACGTTTTATTTTGCGTCAATATCAAAAATTTAAAATGCCATTCAAAAACCTTATATTTGAAAAAAGTAACGTATAAATTTCCAAAGTTTAAATAAAGCTCCTATGAATGATATTTATTTACTTATATAAAAAATAATAACAAACTTGTTTTATTTACTGTTCTTTGGATCTGAAAATCTTATGACGTTCCAAAACCGTTATGATTTTCAGTGTAGTGAAGTAACTCATTCTTTTTAAGACGTTTGGTATGGATGTATTTTACAAAAAAAAAAAGAAAAAAAAAGTCAAAGATAACAAATGAACCACAGTTCATTATCAAAATTGTAAACAACAATTAAGAATAACGTCAAGTGAATCTAAATGTATTGCATTTATAATATTTTTAGTATTCATAAATCGGGAACCGGGATAAATCATAGAATGAGAGAGAAAATAAAGCTCCACGATTTGAAAGCGAATAAATTTAGGTCTATAAATTTATTACTTTTATGAATGCGCGGTCTGGACTGAGATATGGTTCTATGTTGGTCTAGGAAAATTACTTCAGATCGAACTGAAAGAAAATCGTTACAGATCGGCCTAAAGAAAAATTATGTAATGGTTTTTTTTTACAAAAATCAGCCGAGATCTGTCTCATTTTATAATCGGTATAGACTGACATTATGGATTACTTGTTAATGACGTTCGTCGAGTTTCAAACTTAAAAACAATTTAATACAATAACGTCATATAAAGTTAAATGTGTTGCAATGAGATGAGCTTCAACAAGATTCTTTTTGGGACACACATTCCATTATGGCCGACATCACTATGGCCATCATACTCGCCAGATGCCAAACTGCTCAACTTTCATTTTTAACTGGAGGTCGAGGCCAGGACTTTCTGGAAAAGGGCACTGAATCTCGAAGCTATCAAGCCTTTAGTTGATGAACATTATAACACCATGTGCCCCAATTATACTACTACTGCATGTCAGAGTTTATAGCGTATATCGAGACAATTATCAAGGTTGATGAAGACACTGTTGTATATTAAATGACAACCCTTTTTCCAACGTCTGTACAAACTTTAGGCATTATAGCTCCCCTAGTTTCCAAAATTAAACTGACTAAAATTCCTGTTTCAAAATGTCACGTTTTAATACCGTCTAGAGTCTCATATATGTATTATCCTGTTCCAACATGATTGAGACAGGTTGGTTTGAAGGAAAAGGAGAAAAGTTATCTAGAAGATTCGAGTAGCATCTATGTTCTTTTGAATTTTATGGTGGAAAAACATTTCATAGTTATTCATAACCTAAATAGCTAATGCCTAAATATCGTATTTTTACTTGTTTCTCTAATCATCCCTGTACATGGAGGCTCCCATATTTGGCTTGCACTTTTTAATATGCTACAAACTGGGAAAAACCGTGTCTGAGATCACAACCACTCTCATTATCGTTAACCCTGATGCCGGCCCTGATAATGCAATCATCTTTCGGCGAGTTGTTGAGATCCAAGATGCAACTTTTAAGCACGTTACAGGTATCTCTTCAGGGCGTCGTCGGGAGACAAGGACACCTAATATCGCCCAAGTGAAGGCCCTGGTAAAGAACAAACACTGATTCAGCGTTTGAGAGGTCTCGCCGGAGATTTTCTCTACCACACACAATGGTTTTTAGAATCCTGACTGATGATCTCCGTTTCAAAAACCTTTCAGCATCTCGGTAACAAGCAAACAAGGATGAGTGTAAGAAGTGCTGTAGGTCCCTGATTAATTTCTTCTTAGGACCATGGAAAACAGTTTTTGGAATTTCAACTGTTTATACAGAATAAGTCCTGGCTCTTGTGGGATAGGCGCTAGAAAAGGCATATATTGGTGGACCCCAAGGACAGCCAGCCCGCGACTGCTCGTCGAAAGCAGACATCGAGAAAGACGATGATCCCGATGGGCTTTACCTGTAAACTCAAGCGAGTTTCGGTACAATCCCTGCCTGAAGGGGCCACAGCCAAGCGAGAGACAAGGATATAGTACCTGCAAACGACAGTATACGGTTTTCCAGCCTAAAAAAGAACAAGACTCACCTGAAGGAACTTCTGCTCATGTGGGACAATGCACGTCCCAACATAGCCCACGACAGTAGACAGTTCTTAACGTGGAGAAAGTTGGAAACGATCAAACTGAGTCCCTACAGCCCGGATCTCAATATCTGTGACCGATTTCTTTTCTGTAAGTTGAAGCACCTGCTCAGGGTTACGATTTTGATAGCATTAAGATCTCACACGCGGCGTTCAGCGGGTAATGCAGTTTGTTAAGGAAGATGAGCTCTCCAGGCAGTTTTTGGAGTTGGAAAACCATTGACATAATGTTATTCTAGGAGACTATTTGTCATAATTGAGTTCATTTTTTTTAGAATTTTAAATGGAATTTCTTGTCTTACTGTGGAAGTTTAAATCATTTTGGAACAACCTGATATGTTGAAGTTCTACTGCATTTAAGTTAAGAAGGAAATTCATGTTTAATTTTTACGAATAGGAGGATATAACCTGAGGAATTTAGCCATAAATTGCTTTCTTGTGAATTATTATTCTTTATTTGGATCCAAAATATAAATTTTTTGTTTTGTTTTTTAATCTAGTTAGTTGGAATTTTTTGGAACATTTAAGTACAATCTGCAACACCTACAAAAGATTTATCAGAATAATTTATCAATTGAAATTGATGATGATTAGTTATAGACTAAAAAAAAAATTCCCCATCCATTTTTGAAAAAAGAAATCATCTTTGCTTTCTTTTGTGTTGAAAAAACATATATTATAGATATTGTTAGGCCTATTACGTCATTATGTATGTACATTTGACAGTAACAATTTAGGATGAGGTGATTTTTTTATGTTCATAGCTAAAGAAAAGTACAATTACAGCGTCATAATAAACTAAAAAATCACGTAATCCCAACTTTGTAGCACATATTTAACAACCAACTTTTAGTGCATGTGCAGGCAAAATATTCTTTGTTGTTTTGGCGGATAGGCAGATGTGTTTGGCTTCAGTTTAAAAAAAATGGCATCGAGGAACAAAGCATTTATTGCACTATCTGGAAGAGGGTGAGTGCCTTGTTGTGATCCTCACCTGACGAGAAAATATTGGGATTGCAAAATTCTTATTACTGGGGAAGTCCTTTGTCTGGAGATTCAGGAAGATGTTGGAGGCTATTTGTATGGCAACAAGACTTTGTTCCATGCAACAATCCCTATAAAATTTATACCTAGTTGTCATATTTTTTTTACTATGTTGTATTCAGTCTTTGGCCTTCAATCTCACGGGACCGACAGCCTATGGACTTCTTTGTATGAGGTTTAGTTGAGTGGCAAATCAAGAGACTCTCCTACAAAACAAGATGCGAGCACTTGTCCAAAAGCTTGGAAGAAATCCAGAATCTGCCAAAGTTACCTGTCATTCAGACACGCTCCCGTTTCCAATGCTTAGTAAATGGTGTTATAGACGCCAAGGCCGATCATATTGAAAAATAATATATATATAATTTGATTTAGCTTTCACAATGTTTTTGGTTTTTACGGAAATTGGGTGATTAGCTTAGGAAAAACTCATTTGTATAAAAAAATGCGTTATTGTTCTCAGTTTCAATAATAAATTTAGTTTATAATAAGCATAGTGTAAGATTTGAATCATAAGTTCTCCATCAATTCAAGTTCGTTTTATGAAATTTTTATTAATTTTTTAGTCTGATTGGGTCTGAGTTATTGAGAATTTCTACATTTATATGTAAAATGGTTTTTCATTGTGCGTAGATAATCCACTATTCTTTAATAAAAAAAGATTCTTTTTTTTTGCCTTATTTTTTGTCATACTATAAGTTTGAAAACTCACCAATCAAAGGTTTTTCGTTTGAAATTATTATCTATTAAAAATAAGTAAGTTTCTGCATCAGTAAATAATTTTATTTCCATATTGTAGATAAAAATAAAATGTAACATTTGAAAGAATATTTTTTCTTTTATAACATTCTTTCTTTTCTCGTCTTGAAATAGTGTTAGATATGTCTTAAAACTAAAAAAAACTGAATTCATATCAGTCAAGTTGTAGTACAATTTGTCAGTCCAGCAGGGGTATTATCGGTCTTTTGGGTTAACTACCACTTAATTAATAACTACGTGACTTCTGATGTTCTGAATAACCTCTTTCAACGCCACAATAAACCTTAAATTTAAAGTTATAGATCTTGGGCTAGATCGTATAATATTCAAGTTTCGTATGTTCTTGGTATCGTTCATTATTTTCTTTGTTTTGTTTCTTCTTCAATCTTAGTTACAAGTGAAGAAAGTAGATATGAATATACCGTATGAATAAAGGCACGAATACTAAACCCCTGTCAGCGAAGGCTCATGCCCCCCACTACAAACGGGGTAGGGAAAATTATAAGTTAAAAATGATTTTTTTCATACGCAATTTTCTCCCCAACCAGTCTTCAGATTTAAAATATAAACCAGATTCTGAACTTTGATAGATTCTGATTAATTTTATTCAATAAAATTACCTCTGGCCTCAATTACAATCTCTATGAGAGGCTGAATGTGTGACCATACATTTACCACTTGATACTTTGCCTAATCCTGAAATTCCTTTTTGATCCAACTAATAAGTTTGTCTTTGGTATTGTTGGAGATTTCGGTTGGTTTTTCGTTCAATCGCACGTCATACAAAAAAAAAATATTGAATTAAGATCCAGACAATTGGAATGCCAAAATTCCGCCCAGATAAAGTTGTAAAAATTGTCTTAGATCCCTTAACTTTTTTTTTATAGGTGAAGTAAGGAGTCAAGTCCTTTACAGGTCTTAAATTAACTTTAACCTTGAGAACGAATGTCTCACTTTGTTTCAGAGTTCCAACAATTGTTAGGCTGTCGCTCCAGGTACAAATTCTAAAATGGGGTACTTGCCTTTTGCAATGGAAGACTTAAAACTTTTAGTTATTTCTTATTGTACCGAATTCCAATAAAAAAAATTGTTCCATAAATATTGGCTAAGTTTTGACTATCAAAATTTTGCAGTATTTCAATGAGCGAATTGAAAATCAATTATTTTACGAGAATTTTGTCTGGCATTATCTCATTATAGAGGGTTAAGTAGTAAAAAAAAGTCCGTGTACAACAAGGATTTCAAATAATAAGGATTTATCTTCTTCACAAACTTCCCAAAAAGTGGTACCCCCTTCATTTTTAATACATTTTACTATGATTTATTTCTCATAACACTGTTTATCCTTCGTATCAAGTATATTTCTAAAATGGTGTTAAGTCGTTTTTTATTCATAAAACATTTGATGGAAATCTTTCAGAAAAAAAAATTAGAAAATATTAAATTTTTGAGAAAAACATTCGAAAAATAATATGGAATTGAATGTATTTAATTTTTTGATAAAAAAAAATCAAATTTAAATTTCAAAATGTAGCTTTTTTGAGGAAAAATTTAAAAAACCCAAAATTATTCACAACAAATGCTAACTTGAGCAAAAAATTGCTATTGTACAAGTATTAAATTTAAAAAAAAGATCTAAAATTATTTTTAAACATTAAATTTTTGGAGAAAAATTTCAAAACTCTATAGATATTCAGAGAAAAAAATTAGAAAAATTATATGGAATTGAAAATTTTAAATTTTTTAGAAAAAAAAATCAAAATTAAATTTGAAATAGTAAATTTTTTGTCGAAAATTTTTCAAAAATCGAAAGTTTTACACAACAAATTTAATTTTCAGTAAAAAAAATCAATCTACAACTGTTCACTTAAGATTAAATTTTTGGAAAAAAATTTAGAAAATTCTATTTCTAAATGTTAAATATTTTTAGAGAAATTTTAATGTCTGAAAAAAAAATTTCAAAAATTAAATTGAATCAATTTTCTTTAAACTTAAATTGCATTATAATTTTTGGAAAATTATAATGTATCAAATTTTTGGGAAAATTAAATGGAATCAAACATTTTGAAAAATTAAATTTATTCAAATTTTTTGGAAAAAAAATCAAATACTAAATACAAACCCTCCAGCCTACCTCCCCTGACGCCCCTGTTATGGGACAGATGTCTACAGAGTTACAAGTCCTATTTCCAGTTACAACCTGTCCTCTTATTTTTCTTCTCAAAGGATTAAGATGTTTTTAAAATTGTACGAGTGGGTGTAATTTGATAGTTATGATGTGTAACAATTGAAGAGAAGTGACATCTAAGGAACAATTCAAAAACAAAAGCATAAAAGAAGCTAAAAGCCTCAACTCACTCTCTATACCTTTTCCTCATCCACTTAACGTGCAAATAGGTATCATATGATAACATGGTGTGTGTACATTGTACAAGAAGTAGTAGGTAAAGACATAAGTATTAAAGCAATGAATTCCTTGCAAGAACAAAAGAGTTCTCTTTTTCTCTTATAGAATATAAATTACGATGGCGCAATATGTCTAATTAATAAAAAAACTGTATAAGACATGTTATACAGTTGTTAAATAGATATATTTATTCAGGGGACTCTGCAGGAGGTGGGCTGGAGGTGCTGTTGATCTACTCCTATACGATTTGTTTGTTTTAGAAAGATTTATTTTCTTTAAAAAAAAAGATATTTGGCAATTATGTATAGAAAAAAATTTAGTATTTGTTCGTTTTTTTCCATAAAATTTAATATTTGTTCGTTTTTTTCAAAAAATTTAATATTTGTTCATTTTTTTCCCAAAAAATTTAATTTTTTTGTGAATAGCTTTGGATTCTTTAAAATCTTTTTGAAAAAAATTTATATATAAAATTTTTCCAAAAATTTTTTTTCCCCTGTGAATACCAAAGGATTTTTGGAAATATTTTAATCAAAAAAAATTTATATTTAAAAATTTAATTTTTCAATTTTTTGCATAAATTGAACTTTTCATATTTTCTTCCAAACATTTTAATTTTTCAATTTTTAAAAAAAAATTATTAATTTTTTGTATTTAACTATGGATTTTCGAATTTCTTTTTTTTTAATTTAATATTTAATTTTTTTTGGGATAAGCTTTGGAATTATAATTGTATTTTCAAAAAATTCATTTTTTGTGAATAGCTGTGAATTCTTTTAAATCTTTTTTGAAAAACTTTTAAATGTAAAATTTTTCCAAATAAGTTTAATTTCCTGTGAATAGCAATGAGATTTTTGGAAATATTGAATTAAAAAAAAATTTATAAAAAAAATTTAATTTTTCAATTTTTTTGCATAAATTGAACTTTTCATATTTTCCTCCAAAAATTTTAATTTTTCTAAAAAGTTATTAATTTTTTGTGTTTAAATATGGATTTTCGAATTTCTTTATTTTAAAATTTAATATTTAATTTTTTTTTGGGAAAAGGTTTTGAATTATAATTGTATTTTTAAAAAATGTAATTTTTAGTAAACACCTTCTTATTTTGATTTAATTTTCTTGATTTTTTTCGAAAAAATCCTGGAAACAATCACTTCTTTAAGCTATTATTTTCCTTTGGATTATAAATTATATTATAATCTGGGGATGCCAATGTACAAAATTTAGATGGCCAATTTATAACCCGTTTTCTCTTATCCAGGCTGCTGATTTTGGCCTATTTACTAAGTAGCTTGTTTGAGGTCATACCAACGTCCCTACTGCAAAGTTTTGGCATTGACCTTCTTTGATTATTCCCAATGTTGCCCCCCCCCCTATTTCTCGAAAAATTCCTCAGTCCTTATTTTGATCACCCTTCCAATCCCCAGCTTCCTCACCAAACTTTCCGTTTCCTTTATCGTCTTCTTCACCTCATAAACAATTGTCCCTCTCCAAAGGACAATCTTACAAATGCAGGGAACTGTTTAAATCTAATACAAATATTCACATTGCTAGGCTGATATAAAAATTATTAATTGACCAAACATTTATATTTGTCGTACCTAATCAATAAAAAGAAACCCTCTACTTTAGACATTTTATAATGATGTTTCAAACATATTATTTTGATTATATTGCAATATAATATGAATATCAAAATCCTTTTGCCTTCTGCTCTACGTTTATCAATTGTATACAGACATATTCAATACATGTGATAGTCTTATTTATTCATTAAGCCATTTGGTGGATTATAATCAAGTTTTTTTGTAGCAGATTTGTGAACAATTAGATGTCAAAATGGGACTAACTAATAAAATGACTTATATCGTACCGTCCATCAATTATCCATCTCTCTATTGCCTAATTTGATTATATATCTGGCCATAAAGTGCATTAAAATATGTTATTTCATCATAATAAAGTCTTATGTCTATATTGCAGATCCTAATTAACTATAACAATAGATTTGATAAAATATTTCTCATCAATTACACTCTTTTCTCGTACTTAATCGATCAAAAAAAAAAAAAAAAAATAGTATAAATATAGCCCTATATAGTAATTACTTACTTAGTTTAATTCAAATATAACTTTTCATCATTGCCTCAAACTGTATTCAATGCGGTTCCTCCGTTTTTTTATTCTTAATGTCATTTGAAGAAGTTTCATTACTAATTATGACAAAATTTGTCTAATTATGTGTAGTAAAAAATCAACTTTACGTCCACAATAAGGCCTTTCCTTCCATGATGATGCAATTTATGACGTCATTGAAAAAGCTTTATACAAGTTACATAAAATTAAAACTTGTTCACGACAAGTAATGTTGGATAAAACTTGCCTGAGAAAGGCTTTTTCTAATTGTTAATCTGAACATTATTTTTTTTTCCAAAGCTTTTGACGTTATTATTAAAATTTTTGAAGAGAGAACATCTAAGTATGAAGTAATAACTATTGAGTGTACTCGTCAAAGACAAAGAGCTCCTTTGATAGATATAAATAAAAATGAAAATCTGGGGTGGAATGAGCATGTTTAAAAAAGAAAATTAACATGGTAACCCTAAAAATTTGAAAAAAGTTTTGTAAGAGAGACATAATAATGCACATGGCGTTTCATTAATCCGCTACAATACGCTGTGACAAGAGAGGAACGAAAAAAAGGTTTAAACAATAACATTTGCTAGTATCACTCCTGACGTCGATCCTCATTTCTACTCTGAGTCCAACAAGGACTTACATTTATAACTCAACAACAAATCCTGAGGGTTACCCCTGGTCTTTTATGAGCACACACGGACGTTCAGATAGGCTTGGAATATTATTAAATCTATTTAGGAAAGGATGTTCACTACTCAGGAATTAAATAATAACGACAGCTGCTAAGGAAAATAAACTCTTTCTTTATATCACCAATTAAAAATTAACGGGCAGGAAAAAATACACAGGATTTACATGTATGGTTATAAGTGTTAGTCTTTGCCGGACTCGTTGTAGAATTGGGGATCGGCCTCGGAATAATTCCAGTCTATATGTCCATGCTATATTGGGAATGAGATTATTGTTTATTTCTTTCCGTTCGGGGTTGAATATAGCTTATCTATTAAAACGTCATAACAACTTTTCCACTCTTTCTTCCAAAAATTCCTCAAATTGTCAGGGTGACCACGTTAATTTTTTCTTAATTTTATTTATACATATATTTTAATGCATTACTAACTATAAGATATATATTTTTGTATTAGTCATTAGACGTTCCCGCTAAAGGTTATGAGTCAAGGGCTTATATAAAATTTATATATATGTGAGTGTAAACATTCATCATTCTTGTAAATACAATTGAAACATTAAATTCCAACAAACGTATTTAAAATGACCTGTTTAGGCCTTGAATACGTTCACGGAGAAGTACCCAAATCCTTACATAAACTATTAGGAATTTGTTTATAGGAAGCCTTGCAATAATGTTTTTCCATTTTTCATTTAGAGATAGTCAGGAATTTCTTCAAACTGTATGTGAATGGGGCTTGGAGCAACTCAAGTACGGGACACGAAATGATTTTTATTCAGTATTTATCATTGGGGTTCCTCACTAACATTGTAGTAAATGCAATTTATTTGGTTGTCAGTTGTCTATGTTTACTCTAACCAGTGTCCTGAACGTTGATTGGTTGAATTAGAATTAGACCTTGTTAAGCAGTGTACATTTTCTTAAGAGTTATTCAATTATAATTATATAGTTTGGAAGAATTTTCAAACTACCAACTGATTTTGTAACTTTTTTCTTCTGTTAATTTTAGTGTGGGAGGTTGCATGATCCAATATTGATAATAGCATGTTAAATTTAAAAAAAATGATTGTCCTCTTTTTTGAGTAGGGAAGAAGGTATCAAATTAAAAATAAGACGGATCCACATTTTCTTGTATCTGGGTCGGTTCGAACTTTAATAGAATGAGATCCACATTATGGTTGCATTTTTACTCAGTTCTCAGCCAAACTAATGGATAACTCAATTTTATTCCAATTAAAACATAATTATGATAATTATTATTATAATAACATGGGACAAGTAATTACTTTTACTCTATCTCGCAACCTATTATCCAAAAAGAAACAAATTCAAGTTCAAAATCAGTTGGTAGTTTTCTTCAAACTATAAAATTATTAATCAATAATTGTTGATATTTGTTCATTACTCAATAAAAACTAATTTGTATCCAACCAATTCATGTTAAAAACACAGTTTAGTGGATTAAAAAAAAAACGTCGAACCCTAACTCATTCTTTTGTTTCTGAGCTGGGTAACGTCATGGGAATTACCCGACAATGCAATTGGTTGTGTAGATGTCGCCAAAATCACGAATTTGAATTAATAAAGTGCACCTTTGATATGGACAAAATACATCTTTTTATAACTAAGATTAAGTATTAAGCAATACTATGTATGTGCATTTAAAGATTTTAAATATCCCTCAGATCTTTTATATAATCAGTCAAAGGTCGAATACTTGAAGACAGTTTGGATCTCTTATCCTTTTGTCTAATACAATTTTACTTATACATTATCATAATAATTTGGACATAAAACCCGTCCAATCGTTAGCTCAAATGCTTTCATATAGGAGAACAATTCAAAAATGTTGAATAAATTTGCTAGATTCGCAGAATGTGTTCAATATACTATGTTCTGACCTATTTAGAATTATGAAGAAAGACTTTTAGTTTGGAATTTTAAGCAGACAAATGGTGACGAATAGTCTGGCTCTGGTCAGGCTATTAATATCGGTTATGATCTATTGATAAAATAATAAAAGACATTACTTACTTCAAAAGTAAAATGAATGACACATTCATTTAAAAATGACACTCATTTTTGATAGGTATATAAGATTGAATCCCCAACAGCATTTCATTTTGAAGCCTACGTCTCAAAATTTATTATTTACAATATTTAGCAATACATAAACAAAGTATTATAAAATTATTCTTCATCAAATTGAGTTTTAATAATGTTTAAATTACGTACTTTAAAAGTACTCAGTTGTTACTCTTACCGTCGGTTTTTTAATTCATTAGAATTATAAATAAATTATGAGTGGTATGTTCAAAAAATGTTTACACAAAAGATTTCACTTGGGGGGCAAACTATATTTGGGTCCTGTACTCATAATACTGTAAAGGTGACTCTATGGTTCTTACGCCCACTGAATTGGTTGAACTACAGCGGTGCGTTCCTATAATAATTATTTTACTGACATTTTTTGAAAGAAGGCCAATCATTTTTTGTCATTTTTGCTTGTCAATGACTACATTTATACAAAAATACTTTTTAAATACTCCTTTCAATTATTTTTCACTTTGTATATTATTTAAAAAATTCCTTTAGAAATAATTTTTTACGTTTTCTTTCATAAATTTAAAATCATGGGATTAATACAAAATTGGATTATGTTTATTTCAGCTGTCGTTTTATTGTGTAATGAATTCTTTTAATTAAAAATACTGAGGATGAAATCGTATTTGGGTCCTGTGATTAATGTTTTCAAAATCAAGATATACATTTGTAACTATTTTGTACGCGAGTCTCAACAAAATACTTGAAATATTTCTTTAAATTATTTGGCAAATGTGTATTTGTACAAGTATATCTAATAGAATATACTTGTAAGCGTAGAAAACATCATTTTTCGATCAAATGTAAATTAAATATATTCCTTTGAGCACTCTCGGTTTGTTAATATGAGTGCTAGTGATCATAATAATCAATAAATAGCACGGCGTTACGTTAATAACATATAAATACCATTAACATTAAAGAAAGAAAATGTAATAAGAAGCTAGGAATTATAATTAATTTAAAAATAACTAACTGTTCTTTTTTGTCTCTTACCGAATCATAAATGTATCTAATGATGAAACAAGTCTAACATAATAAAATAGTTTAATTTGATATCTTATAGAGCTTGTATGAGTAAAGGAGTTTATGATATATATATATAATTAATTATGAATGTCTTTTAGTAGAGGAGAAGTCACGTTTTGTCGCATTAAATTATGATTGAGACAACACTTTTATATAAGTCTATTTGTATTATTAAGGCTTTTATAAATCCTTCCTTAATGAACTTGGATTGTAAGCACTCAAAACAGCTTCTCATTACGTATAAAGTGTGTTAAAAAGAAATTCATTATTTTGGAATGGGTTTTATCCTCACTTCATATTCATCTCCTGTGCAATCAAAACATTGTGAACACGAGAATTTCCATTATTTTATCCACATTTTTGACATTTGCCTTTCCAGAGTTTTGTGCATCTTTGAAATTAACAATATCCGGAATGGAATCGACTAAATCAAAATACTCCAAGATGACTTGTGACAATATCCGGACTTTAAACAATATTCTCATTTTTTATTTTTTAATGTTCCTTTAATTGGTCAGATGAAATAGCACGGATCAAGTATAAGTAAACATTTTTATATCACATTTCCTCCATTCGAACAAGGAATCTTCCTTGAAGGCCATATACATGATATGTTTTTCCTTCTCAAGAAAAGAACCGGACGAAAATCTACGCACATTGAGTTGAAGAGAATAATTTGATCACAATCGCATAGTCCATTGAGCTATGTCGTTCCATCCTAATTATTATTATCTAATCAACTAGTGATGCTTCCTCGCGGCTATGGAAGGCCTGGCACCCTCCGCAGATGTAGTTATCTGTTGGCGTCCAAGTGGTGGCTTTAAAGGTCCTCGTTGTTTGAACCAAACGACACTGCAGGTTTTCTTCTCGGCATAGCGCCATAAGGTGACATGGGGCCAAAATTGTCAAAAAAGAGTTCAGAAGATCAATGAAAAAGAGTATTTCATTAGAGGAGATTGGTTACTTTCATCGATGGTGTCAAAAGTGCTATGTTTTTTTAACTCCTCCAGATCCTGTTTGGCCTATTTGACAGATAACTTCTTCCTCTCTTTAAGTTTTTGACTTTCTGACGGGATAGACGGTGGTCCTGGAGACACCTAATTGCTTGGAGTGCACTAATAGAAATTCGTTGGTCAAGTTCAAGTGTCACTTTCTCAACTTGAACGTTAGGAAGATAGCGAAAATTTGTTTTATATTGTTATTAATTGCTTATACTTTAATATATCGGAATATGTGTTCATTTCAAATACTGAACCTTCATTTATTGTTGGATTAGTCAGTGTTCAGATTTCAATTTACGACCCGGAATATATATATATATATAAGTATTATAAACAAGATATATTTTTATTATTTTGTCTCAATCCCATTTTATGAGTTAGTTTTCTTTTATACTTTGTAAATTTCTGGAAGTTAACTTTGGAATTTATCTTGAAAGAAGACAATATATCGCAGAGGATGGATCTAATCATCAAAAGTTGAAAATTCAATTTGGGTATAATGTCTGATTAAAGCCGATTTTCATCTTTCGACAAATTAATAGCAATTGTAGATTTCCTTGACAAAGACTCGCTACAGGGTTGTTCTAGTAAATCCAACATGCCTTTAATACCTTTAACTGCATCCTCTGATCGATAAGGGAAGCAAATAGACGATGGAAATTTTATTTACAAGTGCTAATAATACAAGAGAAAAAATTCATTTTCGCCGATAATTCGATCGATCTGAGGCAAAAAGTATTTGCTGGCCTTGATCATGCCCAAGAGGTAGTCTTTGTTCCAGTACTTCATGCTGGATACTTTCAAAGAGTCGATGCTATTGTCTGAACTGGTAGATACTTTTCTTTCTAACTCACCCTAAAAGAAGTAAAGCATAGGATTTATATAGGGGAAGTTAGAGGGCCAAATGTGGGAGTGTCAAAATTACACCTTTTTTCAATAAACAAGCTTAGGTCTTGTGGGCCTTGTGAGAGGGGATCGAGTCTTCTTCAAAAGGGAACTCCACAGCACTTACCTCAGCTTTCATCCAAGGTATCATTTGGTCAGACAAGACTTCGCAGTACCTGTATGAGACTATCATTGCTCCCAATGATACCAAGGGCCATCATTCTGGCTGGGAAACTTGGTTTTAAAGAAGGCTGGGGACATTAGCTCTCTCTATGACCAACCGTTTATCATTCTGGATATTATGGGATTTGTCCACTATACATTGTTTCTCATCTGAATAAAATATATTCGAACTTCAATTTGTTCGGCAATTTTCTTCCATGTGCAGCTTGAGTGGCCTTCATTTTGTCTGTGTGGATATGTATTTCGTACAAGCAACATGACTTTATCTTCAGGTCAGTTTTTATGGAGACTGTTGCACTACTAACTGGGCATTTTTTTTTGGCAAGAACGTTAATCGGAGTCCCAGGAAATGACTTCAAGGACATTTCAGGCCTATGAGGAATATGGATGTACGTTTTTTATCAATCTGGGATTGATGTAATTTTCAATTATATCCCCCCTTCGTTCCAGCGTTTGTAGACGTCGCAAACTGTGCTTGATGGGCATATGAGCATCTTCTTCATGTACACTAGGACATTCAAAGATGGTGATCCTCCAGGTCTCTTACATTATAAATATTTGTTTTGAATTAAAAGTTGCGCAACTAACTTAAAGCCAAGACTCAACCTCTCAATTAAAATAACCGAATTAAATCCTTTCTTTATTGTTCAGGGTGTAGTTAAAGATTGTCAGAATTTACCTGAACGATCCTGTATATCTAAATATATTACTTACAAAGACATAAAAATTTGAATTGATGAAAATGTTTATTGTTGTTAAAACATTTTTAAACTACAAAAGAAAAAAAATATCATAACTTTATAAAACACTACTTTTGAAACTTAGAATGATTACTCTTGCTTCATGAATACTTAAATAAAAGTACTAAATTATAGGACTCAAGGACGTTTCAATTCTTATACTTGGCTCTATCCTTGCCCTCAACATCATCATCAATTGATGAGTACAACTCGTAAATGGCTACACAAAATTCTATTATAGTATTGCATAATTTAAAAAATGTTGAAATTATAACAGATTATACGTTTTTCAGACCGCAAAACTAATGTTGTGCATATTATTTTGGATTGTGGCTTAGTTTTCGATGCCTTGAACAGGTTTTTGAAGGTTTAGCTTTTTATAATGCAAGATTTACTTAATTTATCCTATTATTGGGTAAAGAGTAGCTATAATGGTTGAAATCTTACCCCTTTGGAAATAAGATTTAATTATTGAAGAGTTCCTTGAATTGGTTCACCTTCTGCTATGAGAATTTACCTCTTATTTGGAGTAAGCACAAAATTTAAATTGCAGTTACTTGAATGTAGGTCGCGTACAGAAGAAAAAAAGTTGGTTTAAACCGATAATAAAGATGATTTAGATTGTTATGCGTTCGTAAATCCTTAGTTTCCAGCCTATGCTTTAAGTATATTTTTAATATTATATTTTACACTTAACAATTTCTTGCAGATATTTACAAAATTTGATTATGCTATCATTTTGTAAAATGTTCAAAGCAAATTCAAGGATGGTAGGCATCAAGAATAAATTATATATTACAAATAGTTGATTACATGTTTTGTATTAACAATGCAATCCTTTGAAGATGAAACACAATCAATCTTTGCATCTCCTTTGTCTAAAAGGGGGTTCAATAACTTTCCTGATGTAAGGGCATTATTGTTGATTGAAAAATTGAAAGAAGTTTCCTTTGATATACTTAGAGATGTATTAATTACCGAGAGTTGTATTAATTACCTTATAATAGATTGTGCTTTTGTGTAGTTCTCATTAAGCTTTCATTGTGAACAAAATAAGTAAAGGAAATATTTATATTCAACGTTTTCATGTGACGTCACAGGGGTGCCTGCAGGATTATATACCGGTAGTTGCATAAATACGCGGGCTAATTTTTAAACGCTTATATCTCGAGGTTCCGTGACCGAAAATAAAAAATTCGAGCACAAGAAACTCAAGAAAATCTTGTAGGTTTGTTTTTGTTTTTCTTACACGCATCAAACAAAGTCGTTTACAATAAAGGACACTGGACTATCCAGGACTACTGTGTTCTAGGTCTTGAAGCTTGTCAAGGAGGGAAAAGATCTGAAAGACCTGTCCATACCTCTGGAATGACTCAAGATTGGCTCCCTTCCCACATGCCATTTGGGAACAAAAACATTTGGCCAACTCAATCACCTGATTTGAATCCCCTTGACTACAGTGTGTGTTGGTAAATTGAGAAGAAGGCCTGTGCTACCCGCCACCCGAATTAAGACCCATTGAAGGCCAGTGTCAATGAGCAATGGGCAGCCATGGATGCCCATTACATCCACAATGTGTACAAGGCCTTCCGCGGGCGCTTGGAGGGTTTCATAGCAGCTGATGACGGTTATATTCAGTAAATATATTAAATTTCATACCAGAATAATTCTCAAAAAAAAATACGTCATACAATTTTTATTACACATTTAATTATTTGCCACAAATAGTCCACGTATTTATGCAACTAACGGTGTATATTTTTTGTTTGTGGAAAGGGCTTGGTTTTTGAAGAAAAAATCCCAAATAATAATATTTTTATAAAAATTTGTAAAATTAAATATTTTTCAAAAAATCAAAAAAAAAAAAACTTTTCAAAAATAAAATATCACATTAATTTTTTGGAAAAAAATTTCCAAAATATTACTACATGTTTAAATATTGATTATTTTCAAAAAAAAACTTAAATATTAATTATTTTTGAAAAAAATTAAATATTAATTATTTTTGAAAAAAATTTTAAATATTAATTATTTTTGAAAAAAATTTTAAATACTAATTATTTTAGAAAAAATTTTCAAAACTCCACAGCTATTTACAAAAATGTTAATTGTTTTGGAAAAAAAACTTTTAGTTCCATACAGAATAATCTGACTTTTTAGTTGTAGTAAATTACAACTTCCTTGTTCTTATAAATAAAATGAAAAATGATAAATGAAATTATTCTGCGCTATATAATCTTCCGTTAAAATTCAAAGGTTCGTTGGATTGCAAAAGAAGGAGAACTGAATTTATAATAACATAAAATCCTAGACAAACTCATCTGCGTCCAGTATTTCCTAGCCTTTTTTATAACTTTTATTAACTCCAAAGGTCCAATAAAAACTCTCTGACGAAAGCTGGTTATCTTAAAAAAACAGCTATTGGATATTTTCACTATAGAAATTACAACTTATTCTCAATCTTTACTGCCAAGAAAAATTCAGTGATCTCCACAAAATGGGTATATTTAGTGCAACGAGACCCAATTTACGAAATATTTAGCTCATACGGCTTCTAGAAGCCTGCGGGTATATTGGCCCAATATCAACTCTCCGGTTACGTCTGTATTATGGATGTCCACCATTTTTGGAGCCCAAACAAACAAATGTTATAAAAATTAAAACCTTTTCTTTTATATCAAGGAAAATAGTGAACTCCATCATGTGTATGTACATCGAAAAATAAAACAACATAAACCTCACTGTCTATCAAAAACTTATCCCTTTAATCCTATTTTTTATTATAATAGGTTGGCCAAAGTCTAATTTGGTTTATGTCGCCTGATTTCAATGCTGTATCAAAAGTGTTACAATCATTTGATTTAAGCCAAATATGCATGTTCTGTTCCATAACTTTAATACAAAGAGAATCACACTTCATGTTATCCTTCCCGTAAAAGCCCATGTTCCTATTGCCAAAAAAACAATAGATGACCAATTTTCACAGGCCTCTATTGAGTCAAATTTGTACCCCAAGAGCATTGACCATAGAGAAGAACAGGTGGTAGTCACTTGTTGCCAAGTCCGGACTCTAGGGTGGAAGCATGAGAGCTCCCATCTGAGCTGCCGGAGCTTCTGGCACGTGATCAAAGATGTGTGGAGACTCACATTATCTTTATGATGTCTTGCTGTCTCTTATTTGCCAATGTTGGCAGCTTGTGCTCAATTTCCAGCTTCAAACAGTCAAGTTGTTTACAGTAATAGTGAATATCGTCCCTGTATACATCACAAATTTTGGAGCGTTTTTTTTTATTAGGAATTAAAAATGTAAAATATGGCAAATTTCTTCCTTTAAGACTTTTGACTACGCTCGACAATTCACGACTGGCCAAGCTCTATACAAGCCGAAAAGCGTTAATAGTATACACTCGTACCTTTTAAACACTTTATTTTATGATTTGATGTGACCCATAATAATTAAGATATACTTAGTCAAATAAAAGGGGCAGGATGTACAAACCTATGTTATCGCCAAACCAATATGTCAGAGCATAAAATATTCTTACTGACATGCTATTATATAGACCCTATTTTCATATTGTAGACAATAAATTAGATATTGCAGCGTAAACCATGGGAAGTTTGTCTTTCATTATCCTACTTTGTTCCTCCTTAATCGATCAAATATATAATTAAATATACACAATTAGCCGTTTTGAAGAGATTAAAAGTACATATTACTTTGATATAATTCCAATATTACTGTTTTTTATTGGCATCAAGAAGTATTAGTGTTGAATTGATCCTAAGACATCATCACTTTTCCGTCATTTTTGTTGATTTGGGTTCGAGTTAAAATTTTTAGCTGCGGTAGATTTGATATTTTGATAATTGAAGTCGAGTTAAGTTCTTATGATGATACAAAAATACTTATATTTTACTGCGAGCTTCTAAAATCAGGTTCGTGTTTGCTGTCAAGAAATAACTCGAATGACCACAAAATATTCATAATTTTCTTGAATAAAATACAATGTTTATAACAAAAGAACATTCCTTGGCCTGCGCTGTTAAAACTGTCAGTTATAAACTGTAAGGTTGTGGTGGCTTAAGATCTATTTATACATTGTAATTTCTACGTTATGACCCCATTCATTTTCTTTGTTATTTATATTTACAAAAAAATATTTGAAAATTTGGAAAAATTTGAGTAAATAACAAAAAATCAATCTGTCTTTAATTATGATGACTATTCTTTTTCATTCGAGTAATACTCGAACCCAACTCTACTTTTTTCTAATCTATGGATTCTATTTCAACATTCTTCAGTCCTAATGTAAGTTTTAGTCTTTTTTTTTTGCCATATTACATTTTCCTCCAGGACCGTTTGGGGTACTTTGCCGAAAAAAGATATACTGATGCCTACGATTATATATTTTAACTCAATTTAAAATAATATTATAATAACATAAACTGCTTGTATCGTATATATGTATGGCATAGTAGTCAAATTAATTAGTGATATTTAGCAGAAAAATATTTTTTTTATTAATTATATTATATACAGCAGTGTAATTTGTGGTTCGAATGTAGTTCAATTCTTTACTGATGGAGTACTTTCAATAAATTAAATAATACACAAACGCAACAGTAATTCGAAGTATCAATGGATCAATTGAATAGTGTTGGACATGAAGTATTATTCATATTGGGAAAATGTTCATGGATTGACGAACACGTATAGTATCAGGCAATTCATATGCTATATAATTTTTGCCTAAATGTGCAAATGTTCCTTTACTGGAATGACCATTCGACAAAATTTCTCTGGCAAAATTACTGTAGTGCAAATTGTCCTTCGGCAAAATGTCCGTTTGTCAAATTGTCGTACAAAAAATGTTTTTGATCAGTTGTTCTAGAACCCTTAGGGTCATATTAGTCGGTCCTTAAGTCTACGGTCCAAGCTTTCTTGATATTTTCTTCACTTCTAGCTAGGATGGAAGAAAATTAAAAACAAACTATAAAATGAATTATTGTTAGAACCTATAATACTTTAATATTTTCTATTATTATTAAGGCACATAAACACTTATCTTATAATATAAAATATGTTGATAGAGGAATTGGGATATATAACATAAATAAACATTTTAATTTAAAATTATTCCTTTCTCAAAGAACCTTTCAGTACGTGTTGATATACGGCAATAAAAAAATTCGGGGAATTAATAAAATATGTTTAGATGTAGTAAAACAAATAAAAATGGAATATGACAAGGAAAAAAAATTAAGTCAAGAGTCTGAAATCCAAATTAACAACAATTACTTGCCATAAATCTTATAAGATTTATTTTAGATTTGCCATTTTTATATGTTATAAATTGCTTTTTTAATTTTTCTTCAATTATGACGTTAGAGAACACGCCATACAAAATAAAGAAACATTAAATTCAAACGGATTTTTTTCAAGGAAAAATAAAATTCCTCTACTCTAAAAAGATACAAAAAACCATTCTTTGAAATCTTACAAATATTAAATTTATATGTTGTCAAATAAACGCCTAAGATTTTATTTACTTATATCTATATTTTAAACATCATTTACAGAGCCTCTTAAATTTACATAATTCAAATGAGTTGTTTATTTAAAAAAAAAACAAAAAAAAAAAAACATTTAATACTTTTTTTTTGCGTTCGTCATTTATGAAATGTTTACCATTGCTTCATTAAATGTATTCTTACTCTGATTTTCTTAAATATTTATTCCATAAGAAGAATAAAATATGTACTTATGTAAATATTACTTGTCACAATAAAATAATGACAAATTGATTTTATTTAAAAAATACCATATGTAGGCTAATATAAGTCTCATAAATGAAATAATGGTTCTATCTATTGCTCAAGTGCTCCAGTAGATAAACGTACCCCGCAAATTAGAATAGAAAGCCTATAATTGACTCAAATATGTCTATAAACTTTGTATCACACCATATAATTCAGATTCAAAAGTAAAATGTTGCTTGTCAACTCGAAAGCAAGCTGATTCTGATAAGAATTGAATTTGGATTACATTTGTACTTTCAACCAATTTATTCTTTAATCCTGTGTCTGAGTCGCAAGCTGCAGTTTTAAAGTAGCTAAAATGGATCCTTACACTAAAAATATTGAGAGATTTACATATTTTATGGTTGAAAGGGACCATATTGGGGCCAAAATAAGACCCATAAATCTAATAAAGGTTCTAAACTGTTGTTAAATTTCTTGGGTATCTACACTTGTCCCAGTAATTTGAATAGAAAGCTTATAAATGATTTGAATATGTCCTGGAGATATTTGGCTGTAATATCAATGAAATAAAAAAATTAAAAGGGATTTTATCTTTTTCTTCATTTTTTGCTTAAGATTGCTTTTTTTGTTAACCTACCATAAATGCTTTCTTGAAGCAGAGAGAATCGTAATTATAATTTTTGATTATTTTCCTAAAACTTATTTTTTTCGTCCTTATTTTAAATTAAAGGACGCTTGAGAAAGTGTGGACAATGGTTTTGACTATAACAGATATTTGGTGTCATGATTTTTTCTACTTTTTGATGGTCTTTAAAGTTGGATGTAGATTGTTCCCAATTTTGAACCTATTCATATTTTGTACATACAATTAAATTCCTTGAACATCCAATTTGTAAAAAATAAAGTATGTTGACGGATGTCACCTTCCACTTAAAGTCAAATACAGGGTTCGGAAGCAAAACGTGGATTGAATGTTTGATTTCAGAAAAATGTCCATAATTTTATTTTTGATGTATAACTTCGAAATTTTTTTCAAAAGTTTGAGACACGACTTTTGAGAACCTGTTCATTCAATATGGCCGCCCTCAGTAGAATCACAGCCTCCACACGACGGTGGAAAGCCATGCAGGAGTTGTTGATAAACTTCTGGGACAAGTTGTTCCACTCATTTACAATGGCAATCTTCAGGGAGTCCACGTTCGGATGAGATGTCCGGTTAGTCTCCTTCTCCAAAGTGCCCCACCCAGCAAAGTCCAACGGGTTCAAATCCGGCAACGATGATGGCCACATGTCCTTGGGTCAAAAATCAGCCATGTTGTCAGTGCAGAACTTCTGGAATTTGTCCGATGTGTGTGAGGGTGTACCATCTTGGTCCACAGATAGTTTTTCTCTGGGTAGGTGGCCTTGAGCCATGACAGTATAGTGAAAATCAGCACCTTGTAGTACGCCTCCTGGCCAATTTTCTTCCCAGCCTTAAAAAAGAAGAGAGGCATATTCTTGGCTTCGGATGCCATGACCCTCAGGAGCATTATTTGGTCCAGATGTTTTGTACAGAACACCCCCTTGAACTCCTTTGGTGATACCCCATGCCAACAATCGCTCCGACAGTTGTAGACCTGGTCGTTGGTAAAAATCTTCTGGTCTGAGAATTTTTTTACTGTGGATCCATTTGCCTTGATCCACGCACAAACATAATAATGCATAATAATATTATAAATGATAAGTGCGTGGGGTCCTTGTGTAGGAGGAAAACTGCAAGTCCTCCTTCAAATCCCTTGGGATCATCCCCTTGTCCACATCAAACTTGTTAGAGAGGCGATTCATGGATTTTATGGGGTCCTCCTTGATCTTCTTCTTCAGGTCCCCCAAAAACTCAAAATCCCTTTTCAAGTTGTGTCCCCCACTTCCTTCTGTCCTTGGAAGGTATTTTCAATCCTTTTTTATCTTGGTCACCTTGAAAATGATGCTCCTCGAGCATTTCACAATAACCATAATCTCTACCACCTCAATTTTGACATACAGAAGGTCTGAGAGATCATCTGCCTTTTTGCTTCTTGCTCACTTATGATGAAAGATTTGAGAAATGTTTATTATTGTATACTTATGCAGAAAGGACGGGAGATTCGTAATATGCAGAAAAAAAATCACAAAACATCCTATTTCAATTACATAAGTAGCATTTATTAACAGTCCACGTTTTGCCTCCGAACCCTGTACACCCTTAATATAATGTGGAAATCCCTACAGCATTAACACTGAAAACTGAGACACAGGGCTTTTTTATCTCTCATAATTGGGGGGGGAGGAGCTTAGCCCCGAAAATTATAAACACCGTAACATAAATAGGTTTATTTTATATACACAACGTAAGGCCCTTCAACGGACTTTGAATGTTTGTAACAGATAAGATGTTTTTATTTATTTATTATTGAACAAGGAAGGTTGAACCATTCATAATCTCGAACTATTAATTATTGTATGATCCAAAAAAGTTATTATCAATTATTATCAAGACAGCATAGGAATAATGAAAGATTTTTCTAAAACTTTTCTTTTGTATTCAGCAACTGATATTGACAAATTATATTTCATTTGAAAGAATAATTAACTTTATTTCAATACAAAGTGATGAAATAAAATTAATTGGAGAACAATAATTAATAATAACTAAATCAGGGATGACTCAATGCATATAACACAACCAAATAAATTATGACAAAAAAGTGAAGCTCTCTGGACTTATAAATTCATATTTTTTACAAAGGAAAAGAAAGCTCTTATTAGTAAGATTAGTCTTATTCAACCGAAATTGCAGCTTTTTAAAAACAAAGCTATTAAATTAAATGTATTCAATATCAGACATGATTATAATTTGAAGATACAGTATACACTATAGGTATCTAAATAAAAATATATACCGTATACACTAAAAGACTGTCAATTCATTTTAATGTTCTTGTTTTTTTTGCGTATATCACGCATGAATTTATACAAATGCAATAAGTAGAGAGCATCAGGAGAAGGCAGGAGCGGAACAACTGGTACTAGTAAATTAGGATCCTTGAAACCAACAGCTGTCTGATACACAATTTTGGAAAAATTGTGGGAGCAACAACAACAACAACAAAAGAAGAAACGGATGTGGGATATTATCTGCGCTGATGTCGTTTCTGAGAAAGCTGTATATACCGTTAGCATCTCCATCCGTACTCCCTACAAGATCAGGAAGGACATATATCCCTCCTCAAGTCCTGACCTCAATCTTTTAGACTTTGTAGCTTCAAATGTCTTTGAGACCAATGCCTGGAACATCTCTCATCAAATTTGAATTCGCTTCGAGTTGTCATCATGACAATTTGGTACACCATGGACACGTTCTCCAGCATCAAAAGCTGGCAATCTGTTCATTGCCAGGTCGAGGCTGTTATTGCTGATTAAGGAGGACATACAGGGGGCGGGGATCAAATTGTCGCCAAAATATTTTTCTACAAAAAACAACACAAAATATACATTTTTTAATTTTTTTATTGAAAATCAAAACTATGACGAGCATATAGGCATGGAGTAGCCATTCATTCGATATAATCACCGTTGGCATCAATAATGGCCTCAATACGGCCTCTGGATGCAGGCTCTTCCGACCATCTCATTCTCCATGTTGCCGAATACCTCCTTGATGGAGTCCATCAGGCTGGCCTTGGTGCTATGGGGATGTCTGTTGGTATGTCTTTCGACATAGCCCCAGACAAAATAGTCCAAAGGATTCAGGTCGGGATAGTTAGGAGGCCACAAATCCTTGGTTACGGTTAACCACTGCATAGAGATTTTGAACACATGGTAGGGTGCTGAGTTCTGTTGCCACACCTAGGGCCTGTCTCCGGCCACCCCTTGGATCCAGGGCAGAACCACCTTCTCCATAACATCCAGGTAGACCTCTGTATTGACCTTTAGACCCGTTTCAAACATGTGGGGAGGCATAACATGACCTTCACTGGTGACCACCCCGAACACCATGACCATTGCAGGGAACTTGGTCTTCATTACCTTCCTCACATGGTGCAGGTGGCTATCCACCTGTTGTTCTGCTTGTTGACCTTCTGATCTTGACAGAAATTCTTTTCATCAGAGAAAACCCACATCATCCCGGGCTGCTTTGGGTGCTTGAGCTTGTTGATCAATTTTGTTGACTTCATCAGCCTGTTGTCCTTTGCCTTCTGGGCCAAGATCTGGCCCACCTGCATCTTGTAGCTCCTGCAACTTAAATCCTCAGATACACAGTCCCTTATTGTTTTCTCATGGCATCCCAGATCCCTCGCCATGGCCTTCATGGACCTGGTGGGGTCATCCTCAACCATCTTCTTCACCTTGTCGACAAAGTCGGTGTCCCTGACCTTCCTGTCGGCGCCCTCCTCCTTGGGGGCCCTCTTTATGGTGGCATCAACATCCCAGGTGTCCTCTAGCTTCTTACAGATACGCTTAACAGTCCGTAAATTCACTCCTAAGGTTGAAGCAATCGTTGAATTGGAGATTTCACCTCCATTATTAACCAATGCCATGACTACGGCGGACCTCGAAAGCTCCTCGTTCCACTTATAGCTCTTTATCTCCTCATATGATGACGGCATGATGCTAACTGAACTACGTATCGTCAGCTGACGAGAATAGCTTTCCTATTTGGTAACCGGTTTTTTTATTAGATAATGTCGTCTTCACGTTATCAAGGTTTAAAGTAGGCAACAATTTGATCTCTGCTCCCTGTATAGTATTTAAACATATCTCCAATTGGTTTGAGTCGTCTCTTCTGGACTCTATAAAACTATGTTTTTAGTAATTATTTATGGTACAGCAAGTTTTAGGCCCCACATTTGCCGACGTATTTATTTTTAAACACAAATGAAACACACACTAAATTCAAATTTGACCATTACCCACATATTACTAAATAATTTTTAAAAGGAATTCCAAACCTAAAGCGAATGATACTCCAGTAAAAGTATTATACATTCAGGAATATGAAATTTATTGTTGAGCGACACCCTAAAAAATAATTTATAAACTATTTAATTGAATTTTGCTTATAAAACGAATCATGTGTAGGGGTTTCCATGGAAACCATGTAACTTTTCAATTATAATTATAATAACATGTAGATGGTTGCATTTTTAAATTGTAAATGCAATAAATAATTGGCTTTTCTTCAAAAACTACAAGTCCAATTTTATTGACATATTTAAAAACATCTCATTTAACTATTAAAAATATGAATTTATTCAATTTGATCATTTTGGTCTTTTTATAGCAACCTATCTCTTCGAAACCGAATTACAACTGGCACGTACTACGTCATCGGAAATTTATTTCCATTTCTTCTCAAGGGATGTCATGTGAGCATTCTTATATCTTGAAGAATTAGCATTGAACTCCTTCTCTAACATTCTCTATATCGGGATATAAATTAGTTTCAGAGGGAGGGGGCTTATAGACTTGTCCCAAAAATACTGGATTTTTCTTACAGCAGTTACACATGATTTCTCTTTGTATTAGTACCCTCTATCAAAAGATGACGAGACTGAATTTTGTAAGGTTTGACACCAATGTCATCTTTAACCAACTTTGTCAAAGTATTTTTGCTTACACTGTGATCCTGGGACAGCTTTTGTACGTATCTCCGTGGATTTCTCCGATTTATTCACAGACAACCTTGACCCACATTGGAGTTCTCACAATCTTGGTTATTGTTGGTTGCCTATCAGACTTCATTCCATCCTCCAATGGATTTTTCTCCTGTAAACAGTTTTTCGATTTACGTTGGTAATCTTCTGGATTGACTTAGAAGTGTGCCTAGCTTTTAATTGAGTAATAATCTATTTCACTTTTACAAAAATTATATTCCCCATATAATTATGAAAATTTAATGTTTTGTTTACATAAATTTTCATACAGAATCTGACAGAGTGTTTCCTTATGCAAAAAAGGTTTTTTTAAATATTGAATGATTTTAAAAAGCACTCCTCTATTTCTAGGACAAATAATTAGAACTACTAAAATTTTTTTCTTATTCTGCCCAGAATCCATGAGAACAACTACTTCTTAATGTAGTCGCCTTTGGAGGCATTAATGAACGTCAGGTGGAGTCATAAGATCCCACATACATAGGAGATAGTCTTATTGCTCATATCCTCCCAGTGCTCATTCGGAGTGGCCTTTGGGACGGTGATGTTTTGGTGGCAGATACTGCCAATTGAATCCACGTGCGCCCAAAATTAAAGTCAAACAGGGTTGAGTCAGGGTTTTAGGGGTGTCCCATTGCCAGAAGTATGCCCTGTTCTTGTTTCAAAATAGAATCTTCTCTGTGGGGTTTGCCATATGGTCAGGAGTAACAACCTGCTAGTTGCCACTGTTAGCCAAATATAACTGCGTTCTTGGATATCTTGACCTGCTTCAAAATCTTTGTGCGAGTATCTTTCCTTGCAAGAAGTGTAGAGATCTTGGTCCAAACGTCTCCTTCCGAGATCATTTTACCGTTAGAGTACCCTTCGAAGAAGGAAAAAAAAGTTCAGCTGAGCAGTTTCTTAAGCATTTTCAAGCTTTGGACTATGTTCACACCAACCAACAAAATTTCTATTTGAGGTTAAAATTGATACTTATTAAGGTTGGATTAGAAAATATAGACTAGCCGCAGGGCGTTAAAATTATTTTGACTGAAATAATTCGGCCTGGAACCACTTTGAACTATAAATCGGTCCACACACAAAAAAAAGTGTCTCTAAAGAAATTAATGATGTTAATTTCTATACAATTTCAATTTCCATGGTATGGTTTAGAACAAATCCTTTTAACCAAAACTGATTTTTTCTTTAATTACAGTTTCTGAGTTATAAACAAATTCTTAAATATATTGTTGTATAATCTCTTCCAAAAAGGCAAAATACATTTAGTTGCAAGTAGAAGGTTTGTGGCTAACGTATACTGAAAGTTCACGGCGCTTTTTTATCCCCCGGAAGGTTCACTTACCTCAATTTACCACAAAGGAAGTTCATTACCAGGAGAGTTCATTCCAAAACAAATTCCCCCTTTGGAAAAATTCATCCCTAACAAAACAAATATTTTGAATATATCTTAATGAAAGAAATCAACTATTAAAGGAACTATTTTATTCTACATTCTAATACAAAGTTGAATCATTCAATAATCCTAGTAAAGAAGCTTCTAATTTGAATAATAACTTATTCTCAAGGAAACAGTTTATTTATAACTTAACCATAAAAAGGCGAATTTCTAATTAAATACACGAAATTTCGATTTTAACTGAAAAGATGATCATTTTAAGCCATTTTTGACTTTAATTTCTAGAAAAAAGCATCAAATTACGTGATTTCTTTGCAGATTGCAACAAATTTGCTTCATACAGGTAGCTTTAAGATCATTTATATCCATAAATTGAATATGTATATATATTACTAAATTAATTATCACTCCTTGTCGTGATTGTCTCAAATTATATAAATTTTTATTTCATATTTTTTAAATTTATTTTGAACTTGATCAAAATTAATTATAGAATGTACTCATTTTACCTTTCCCAAAGATTATTTTATACTTGCAAACGGATATTACATTGAAAATGGTTAATTTCATTTATTCTGAACCTCTTCATCGGTTATTTCCTTTAACTCCCTGCTCGACTGTTTGGTCGATCACAATTTGAGTCACCACATCTTCGATATATGTATAGAAATGCATTTTCTTTTAGCTCAATGCAGAAAAAATCATGCAAATAAATGAATAATTTCATGCAAATAAGCCTCTTCTTGGTTTGGACCTCTTTAGTGCGTGTGGAGCATTATAATATAACGTCTGTATATTTCAATAAAATATATATAAATTTAAAAAAAAAGAATTATAAACTGCAAATAACATTAAAACATTTATACTACAAAAGTTTTGTCTAGATAAGAAGTCTATCTTTTATTTTTGTAGAAAAATTTCCAAATCAAAATTTGTAAAAATTGGGAAAAAAACTATTTTACACTAATTTTGAAAAAAAAAAGTAGTTAATAACATTTATTGGCATTGTAAATATTAACACAAATATAATCAAACTTGCAAAGAAATAATTACGGGAAATAATATCGTCAAAAAAATTACAATCGATAACTGGTTCATTTTGCAAATACTGAAAATATAGTCTTATTTAATGTTCCATTCATTAAAAATACTGATTTGTAATTTTGAAGATCTTTAATTTGATATCCAAAATATATTGTTTTGTCGCATTTCTTCTTAAAAATTGAAAGTTGACATTCAATGAAATATTAAGAAAAACGAGAACAAGATCACAACGAACATTCCAGTAACCGATTCACTAGAAGGTACAATAATAATCATGATTCGTTTTAGTTATTATTCATTTTGGCCAATCCTAATTAGGGGAAAAGAAATTGCAAAGATTGCTAGTACTGTAGGACAGAAGATCCGAGTAATTGCTTCTTAGGCCTGATCAATTTTGCAAAAAAACCGTACGATTAAATAAAAGTTTCAAGGGAGAAGAAAAAACAGGCTGAAAAGGAGAAGCAAAAAGATTAATTAAGAATACAGTCCTAGAACCAATACAACACAAATAGACAGTAATTTTCAAGTCATAATACGAAAAATAAAATAGGATTTTTATATTGGTATATAAATTTCAAAAACACTGAAATTTACATTTAAAATAGCTTTAGTCTAGAAAAAATATTATAAATAAATATATACATACATACATTTTATAATTAGTTCCTTCTTTAGAGAGAGAGACAAATGTTTACGCCAAGACGACCTATTGAATAATGAGCAAAACAATAAAAAAAAGAGCACACGCAACAACCGGTTTTTCTTTTCAATTTTTAAACATAACAATGTACACCTCTCTAATAATAGCATAAATGTACGGCATATATGTGATGTGGGGAAGTCTAAAAGAGAGATAATTATCAGAGGCTAAATAATTCGAAGAGTGAAATTACCGCTTATGATTTTGACTATAAAACTGTCGCGTCTTATATGACATTTCAAAGGAGTTTGCCTTGAATATGTATAAGAGTTTGAAGATATTTTGAATACACCAGAGTGCAGCTTTTTAACTCTGGGGATATATGAGGTGCATATATGTAGTGCTTGGAATTTTAAATGTATAACATTTTATTAGACACGTTGTAATAAATATGTTAATATGTCAAGACAGCACAACGTTGTATGAAAGTCACAAAATATTATTTTTATTCTTTAAGACAAAGAAACAGACATGAAAAAAAAAAAAAAAAAAAAAAAAAAAATTAGAAACAATGTGTGTTTAACCCGGGTTGTTCAAAGGATTTTAATTTAAGGAAGCGTGTTTTTTTTTAAATCAAACAAATAAAAATTTTTGAAAAATTAAATTGCTTAGAACATAATCAGAAAAAATATAATTCATATACAAAAATTAATAGATATTTTCCAAAAATTGAATTTAAAAAAAAAAAAAAAATTCTACAGTAAATGTTTAGAAAATTAATTTTTTGAAAAAAAATAAGAAATAAAATTTTCATTATATATTTTAAAAAATATTAAAAAATTAAATTTCAAATATTTAATGTATTCAAAAAAATTTCAAATATTTAATGTATTCAAAAAAATTCAAAATGTATTCAAAAAATTTAAAAAATGTATTGAAAAAATTTGTAAAAAAAAAAAACAAAAAAAAAAAAATTAGAAAAACAAATTTATGAAAAAAAAAATAACAAAACAAAATTTCAAAAATTGACAAAAAAAAAAAATTAGAAAAACAAATTTATGAAAAAAAAATAGAAATAAAACATTTTGAACAAAAAAATAACAAAAAAAAATTTCAAATGTTACATTTTTTATATTTAATATATTTCAAAAGTCCAATGCTATTAATAAAAAATGAAATTTGTTTGAATAAAATAGCAAATATTTAATTATTTGGAATAGTAAACAACATAAATTCCTTTATATGGAGGGAAGTACCGCCCATCCAGCCCACGCCCTGCGAATACATCTGATAATGTTCCAAGCATTCTTTTTTTATACTAATGCTTTTTATAGCAAACACGCAAAAGGTATTCGTAGGCAATACATGGAGCAGAGGACATACTTTAAATTCCGGCCATTCATTTGTACTCTGACCATTTACTTCCTTCTCCTAGTTATGATGACAATACAACAATAGGAAAATAAGAAAGAAACTGACCTTCAAAAAGCTTAAACTGCATTCCATATAACCTTACATATAAGTATTAAAAACTCGATATTTAAAGTTTAATTACGTCAAAGGAAGCATTTTTTTTTCATATGAGGGATGATAGGTAATTTCCTGAAAGGAAATTGGGGAAAAAAAAGAGAGACTCCAAAATAGCATTGGCAAAAGCTCAAGAAAAAAGTAGTGTGTGTGTTTTATTTTTTACATACCCACCCACCCTCAATGTTTGTATACATATCTATGTAAGAAAATGTCATCACCGTTATGTTATACAGAATATATATAGAGATCGCACGCAAAGATTCAGTTCTACCGTGGTAATGTTCCGTGTAGTTATATTTGTGATCGGGAGCGTTGAGTTTGGCTTATAAACCAGGGTTTATAAAGATTGGCAACACGATGGTAGCAGGGAGTGTGACGGATACAGTGGATGAGGAAAATTTGGCTGGTAAGGCTCTTTATTCAAGATAGAGTACCACGTGAATTGTATACAGGGTGTGATAGATATATTATCACCCTTTTAACAAAAAAGTATTCTTTTCTTTTGTTCAGAACTAAATATATTTAAGGAATCTTTCAATTTTTTAATTTTAGTGGTAACATATTTTCTCGATATGGGCTTGAGGGAGTATATCTTTTTTATTAACCATTGTTACAAAGTTATTTATTCGAGTGTTTCTCGAAAACATTCTGATGATGATGTGGGGGGGTCCACATTTTCGATTTTTTTTTTTGATCCATATTCATTCCAAAGAAATATTGAAAATACATAATTAATCACAAAAATTACAAAAAATAAATTAATGCAAAAAAAACTATTTTAAAAAATTATATTTTTTGGGAAAAAGTTACACAAATTCATAAAATTTCTTAAAAAATTATTTTTTTGGAAAAAAATAAACAAAATTATTTTTTTATAGAGAAATTGGAAATATTATTTTTTTTGGAAAAAAATTTCAAATATATATTTTTTTTAAAGAATAAAGCTTAAAATAGTTATAAAAAAAAATTCAAAACCCAACATTTGTTACAAAAACTTTTTTTTTTTTTTTGAAATATTTATCCAAAATCTTTTAAAAATTAAATTTAAAATTTATATGTAAAAAATTCCAAAGTCCATAGCAATTTCAAATAAATCTACTTTTTGGAAAAAAATTGAAAGATTTAATTTTTGGAGAGATATTTTAAACAAATAATTTTTTGGAAAAAAAAATTCAAATATTAAATTTTTTGTCAAAAAAACATTATATTAAAAATAAAAAATTCTTAATTTTTTTGGTGGGAGAAGTGGGGTGGGGCTTAAGCCCCTAATCCCCGCCACTTGTGGATGCCCCTGCCAAGTATTTGAAGGCTGGTGGTTTTTTAACTTTGAAGGCTGTTACTTTTCACATTTTTTCATCATTGCTTGTATCAAGAGCCGGCCCCATCTTAACTTATAGGGCGTATATCAAATAGTCATCCTTTTGTTACTCTTATTGCATCACGCAACCTTTCATTAGAAATGAAAAACAACAGACAAAATCATGTAATCGGCTGGTAGTTAGCCAAATTTGTTTAACCTACTAACTGATATGTATCTTTTAAGTACTTCCAGAATATTGTTGTCAAAATTAACTTCATAGTGTTCAAAACTTACATTGTATTTTATTTGATTGTTTATTAAAATATGGTTAGAATTATTTCATTAAAAGCGTTGCTATACATTTGTATAGGATAAACAAAATTTTCTTCATATTGTCCATATATACGACAAAAGATAAACAAGAAATTGTATAATTGTCCTTTTGAATTTGATCTTTTACTACAATTATTAATTAAAAGAATAAATTAGGTAATAACTATGACGTATCATGGAATCGTCAGCTGACAACATAAGGTATTTTTATGCTAGCAAGATAACACAATGTTATACACATAGACTTTTTGGAAGTAATCCTACAACCTTCAATTTTACTCATCTTTCAAAATTGATCTCTGTGACTTAGAGGATTCGTGTTCCTCAATTTTTTGAAGTCTGGTAAAATAATATTTGGGCTGTTAAGATTATGTAAGTTTTTCCTTTCTCTAAATAAATACTTATACCCTATAAATTGTTTTTTAGACAGGGCCCAATAGATAAATTAACATCCCAATAAAAGAAAAATGATTATATCCTGATTTTTCTTACTTTCAAAATATATATAAAAAGCCATAGTGTTTAAATACTCAAGTACAAATATATTTCGACATATTGTTTCATGAATGACAACGTTGAGGTGAACTCCACACTTCAAACATAAAAAAGGATATCATCTTTTTGTACAAAATTGGTATATATATATCAATAAAATGCAAATACAAAATTATCAGGCAATGGCGTTCTAGTAGATCTAATTTTTTATAATAAGCTTAGAACGTTTGTTATTTATTTTTAATTAGTGCCTCTATAAAAATTTGTCAAATCTTTAGTGTTTTATAATAATTTAAAATTCAAATAAAAAACAGCATTTAAAGTATTTCAGACGTATGTTACATTCAAATATTGTTGATTTTATTTGAATGTGAGGCAACCAGTCTTTGAATAGATACCATTTTTCACTTAAAAATTTAAAGAATTTGTAAGTAAATTTTATGCAGATAAACGTGGAGAATACCCTTTTTGCTTTTAATAGAGACTATCAATCATTTCTTGTTGGAATACCAGGTTTCAAATATAATATAACGAGACGTTATTTCATTTTTAGATGATTCTTTTGTGTACAAACTCCAAAGGTATTACTTTTTAACCTTTTTTTAGCGGTACATACAGTCAAAACCTGAATCCTGTCCTTACAAAAGCACAGCATATTTTGTACCCTTAAGGTCAAGGAAAGAGAAACACTGGAGGAGTTTTAAACATTGTAAAGCTGTACACGAGTCTCTTAAAATATTTAAAATGCATGGTATTTTTTCATATGGTTGTAATTATTTCATTTTGTTTGAGTCTCCTTTCTTTGGTTTAAAATCTGAAAATATATGAATGTTAAGTAAAGGAGTGCAAACATTTATCTTACGCACCTTGTAACTATATTATGTTGTATTTACTAATATGTATAAGCAAAATGAATAAAAATTGACTTTGTTATTTATGGCTGTTCATAATATTACATAGGTTTCCTTCCCAAGTTACCGAAAAAAAATTAATAAATGATGATTTATAAAGAAAATCGTTGCTTTCTTCATAATCTACCCCTCCCTCCCTCCCCTCCCCCCTCAACTCCTGCCGTTTTCTCTATTAAAAAAATGAGGCTATCGCTTTTACTTACATTCATAGTATAATGTTTCAATGTAAATAGTTGAGTAGTCTTCAACTTTGTGCATGTGTTTTATTTAAGTATTAAAAGATGCAGAACAACAGTGAAATAACTGAGCTACACCCTGCGTGCTCAAATCGCGGAAAGATCTTTAAAGACATTTTTCGATACAAAAAAGTATGAGGTTTTGGTAAATATAAGTTATAAAGTTTAGGTTTCAAATGGTACTTGTTATGATCAAATCAAACTACTAAATATGTTAGAAATGAAAGAAAAAAGATAAAGAGTTGCTGACTTGCTCCGTCCCGGAATACCAACGGAAATATCCTTGTTTACGAGGTGATAAGAAAAAGATCAAGGATTGGGAAAGTCTGGATAAAAGTGGAGGAGTTGAGCGAAGAATAAAGTGAGGAATACTAAGTTTTTGGAGCATTTGGAGGACACCATCGAGGACAATCCAAGAAAGTCCAATGGGAAAACTTTTATTGGAGTTGTGTGTCCCAGAGGCCACAATGCACAGAGTGGTATGGGACTTTGGTATGATCTCATATGTCAGAAGGAAAGGGCAGTTAATTAATGAACCGTTCTAAATCAGCAGACTGGATAATGAAAAGGGATATTAATTGGCCATCCAACTTTTGGCCGCCCATCTTCTCCATACCTTGCTCCCTTGTATGATTGAATCTGGAGTTATGTGGAAAGTAGAGACTATGTCAACCCCGGAGGATAATGCTGTAGGGGTCTATAGTGTCTTCATGCGCAGAATTGAGGCCAGTATTTAGGGAGAGAGGTGACATTTTGAGATATGAAAGTTGAACATGTAAGAAATTAATAAAGATTTTTTCTACCCCGAGACATCGTACTTGGCAAAGTTTTATCTACAATTCGTTGCCCCAAGCTGTATATACAACGTACTTGTTTGTCTCTGAATAAAAATATATGCAGAAAAACTATTTACATTGTACAAATGTGGTAGATTAACATCAAAGCAGTCTTGAACAAACATCAAGAGAAGAGGGAAAATCCCGACATATTTTTTTACTAGATATATTTGCTCATTGTAAATTCCGGTCAATATTTTGTGGACATATAAGAGTCAATTATTGGCATTGTATTCCAATTTGTGGGTTTAGTTATACTTCCATAAGTAAAATGGGATATTATACAACCTTGGATTGGGGGTTTTGGTGCTCTTCCGTACGTTTGAATATTCAAAATAGTTAAAAATAATTAAAAATAAGACTAATATCTGGCAGATTACTTGCTTATACTTTTTTTAAATATATTTTTCAGGCATTTTTAAAATGTTCTTTTTGATCATAATTTTGTATAAAGAATAAACTATCAAACTATTTGAAACAGTTTAACATCCAATTAATTATTTATGGTTTCTTTTTATATGGATTCTTAATTCCACGTTTCCTTTTTTTTTTAAATAGGAGTTTTTTAAACTTTTTTTTCCTGTTGGTATTTATAACTTATGTATAAATTATTTTGAATTTAATTATTTATTAAGCCCACTTATTTCATCCGTAAATTTATAACATAGATTTTTCTGTGGGTAAAAGGTGAGTCACTGTTATTTTTTTAAACTTGACAGTAACTGTCGAGTAGTAACTAATGTAAGAAAACATACGTGAGTTATAGGCCTATTATTCAAATTTACTGGTATGAGTTAAGATATCCAATTAGGATCTAGAAAGTTTAGAAATAAGATTGTTAAACGATGTAATAAAGTATTTTTAACACATTTTGGGTCAGATATATACAAAACTAGAAAATAGAAGCACCGATTTTTAAATTACAGAAAGGTTTTATTTCGTTTCTATAATGCTTCTATTTTGATATTCAATATTTCACTATTCTCCTTAATATTAACAAAACTAGGATTTTAACATTATATAACTTGGTTATTTGTGTAATCAAAATGGCCAATATCAACAATGCTGACGTCACGTGAAAACGCTCCTTACAATCGACAACTTTAACAACATAACGTTAAATTAGGGAAGTTAAAAATCACAGGCTGCATGATGCATTGAGAAATAAATTTTCAGAATTATTACAGTATATAATTAACTTTTTAAACCAGGCTTGTAAGCGTTCCGTTAATTTAATTTTTTATTCTGTATTCTGTGTTCAACCATTATTTCTGTTCTGCGTTCCAATCATAGTACCATCAACACAGTATGACAGCAAATCGAAACTTCCACTTTGATAGGGTCAAGGAGATCTCATTTGATAACTAAGTTCCAATATGTTTTTACAAAATAACCCACTGATATTAGCATTCAAATAGGCTTCAATTGACTAAAACCGGTTCCTTCATTGTTGAAATGGAGCCCAAACGGTAAATCATAGCCGATTTGGTTCGTGCACAGCACAGCAACAAGACAAGAGAAACTGGACCATGGACTAGTCGAATAGCTTCAAGAACCCCCGTTGCCTCTCCTTCACCATTGATGAGGTTCCTCCAATAACCCAAACTAAGTTCCCAGCCTCTGTGATGCCTCTGGAAATCGTGGCATCAGACGGAAAGAGGATACCCCGTATGGGTTACCCGAAGACCTGAAAATCAGGCCCATGGAGTGCCAGGACGTTTTCGATGAGGTGTTCTTGCCCTGGGCGAAGTCAAACTACTCAGAGTATAACTTTGTGTTCCAGCAGGACTCAGCCCCGGGACACAAGACTAGGACCGCGCAGCTATGACTCGAGAATAATTTTTCCAATATCTGGAAAGACGATTTGTGGCCTTCTTCCTCACCTGATCGGATTTTTCTCCACTATGGCATCTGGGGATAAGTCGGAAGTTGGACTTGAGCTCTCCACCATCCTGGTGTCGGCGCGTTAAATACCTACGCCAAGAGACAGTTGTTTTCATGTCCAAGAGCCACGTCGTCAAGGTGTTGTAGCCTTCAAGCCCAGTCTGGAGACTGTGGTGGCAGCAGAGGGCCATGTACGCTAAGAGTGTACGATTAGAGCTTTCAAAAATTGCCCCCTTACCCCCCCCCCGTCTGTGCTACTACAACAAAATAGGTCTCCTAAGTGTTGTGCTGGCTTTATCAGCACTTTATGGCATATTTAAAATATAACAACTTTGATATCTTAAACTTTTTATAAGTACTATTGAAACGTAACACGAAAATCTCATTTTTATCATCCAAGGCTCAGCGTTAAAAAAAACTATGTTCCATTCATTGAAAGCAAGTTCAGCACCATTTAAACCATTTATACTTATATTAATGTGGAATCTTTGATACATTCTATTATCAATAAATACAATACCTATGGTGTAATCAAAAGCTCTGTACCAAAATACAAATTGTATACGTACATTTATCAAGAAAAAAGAAAGGAGGCATAAACAGAACTCACCAAGAAAACGGAAATTAAATATGCTTTTATTCTTTAAATAAAAGCTCCAACAACAATCAATAACTCTTGTTCACGTACATAAAAAGTAAAAATGAGTTAGTGTATGTAAATAATATACTTATATCCAAGTATATTATGGATTGTTTTATAACTTTCAATTTTATTTAGATTCTAAAAAAAAAAAAACTTAAAAGTTGTTCACTCGTAAATGAGTGAGTGATTTGTAGGGTAGGTATTCTCTTCAATCCTCCTTTTGCATTGGTGGGTATACTTATCAATGTGCAATTTGACTATCGTGTGATAACAATAGAATACAATTTATCAAAATAAAAATTAGAGTCAACATATTATTAATTAATCAAAGTTCTGCCATAATGAAAACGAAGGGAAGGAGAGCAGTCGAATGTCCTCTAACATTTGGTCAGTTAACCGATCTGGCAGATCAGAGTTGTTAAATCCTATTATCAGCATCGTGGGCGTAAAAGAAATATCTTCCATGTTAGAAGATAGTGCTGAAAAAGGTCTACCATTTATCACAGATTCGACTTACAATAAAGCAGTCGACAGCTGCTCTAACGAGCCAAACGAAATTGTCGGTGAAGCATGGTTTTTGTGATTTTAATGAGACCTTCCCAAGTTCCACCTTGTTAGGGAGCTCTAGGCGGGATTAATTTCCAGTCTAATCCAAACTTAGTAATCAAAATATTTTACCATTTCTAAAGAAACAGTCCAAGTAGTCATTTCGGCAAAAAAACATATTTCAATCCTTGATAAAATACAAACTTTTTTGCATTGATGTTAATTGTTGTATGTTTTGGCTGGCCAATTTTTTTTTTTTTTTTTTTTTTTTTTTGAATTGGTAGTCTGAAAAATGAGTTTTCTATTCATTACCTGTTGTCTTTATTATTTAACTCCTGAGTGGTGAACTTCCTCTTCTAATATGTATAATTAAATTCGGTACATGATTTAACAGTCGTGTTTTCTCATAAACGACAATGAGTAAGCTGGAATATTTGTTGCAGAAGTACTTTTTAAGTCCCTGTTTGACTCAGAGTAGAAATGAGAATCGACATCTGAGTCATTTTGGGTAATGTATTGCAAACATGGAACCTGAGAACAACGTTGTTGGTCTAGGATTTGACAAAATAGTTAGCTATCATGGCATAAACAACGGTGCAGTAAAACTGACTGAAAAAAAAAAATGGGCGAAAAGTTTTCTACTTCGCTTGCAGACATCATATATCAGAGGTGATAATGGGAGGATCATGGAAATATATGTTTGGAAGAGTCAGGGTCTAGACAATACAATGTTTAATAAATTAAAATATGTTTGGTTCATGTTAGATAAGGACAATCCATGAATTTTAGCCAATGCTGAAAATGATTTGGATCCCATGAAGAAAAAGTCAAATAATAACATAAACAATTTTCTAGAGAAAACATCTCGAAGGGCAGACTTCAGATAAGAAGCGAAGCTGTGCCTAATTATTCTCGGCAAGAAAATTAGTCGAAGGATTCATTGGACAAAGACCCGTGCAATTCATCAAGAGCGTTGGATTGCCAAGAATACATATGCACTGAAAATGTGAATGTTTTTAAATTTAATAAAATACGAAAAGGACACCATCATTAAATTAGAGAGAATAAATAAATTCTTGGCTTTATTTTATACAAAGCACTAGAATACAGTAAAATCTACCCCCGATGCTCCTATCCAAGATTTACAATCGATTAAAAACATGCTTAACTATCAACATATTGATAATAAATTGCAACCTCTGTTCTGAAGAAAATGAGGAATCACAGTTGGTATCTGACTCAGGAATTAGTACCAATCACCTGATTAAGTTTACATGAGAGCATGACAACGCCTATAAAACAAAAGCAGGCAATCAACCTATCAAAAACCGAGAAGGCAGAGATTATAGAAAATGCAAGCCAGTTTTTCTAGTCAGCACTGAAGCTACATCTCTCAGAGACTTGTCAGGACCTAAATCACATTTTCTTTGATATAAACCAAAACATTTGTTAGAATTACTCTCATGTCGATTGCTGAGTTCAATAAGAATGTACAATCACAACTCTGCAACAAATATGAACACCCAAGGGGGTTTGGTTTGTTTATATAAATTTAAATAAGTAATTGAATAATAATTAATCAATTGCATATATTATTGTTTTGGGAAAATTGCATTCAACATCATGTCAGGAAACCTTTGTTTTCTTGATCGACGGAGTGGTTCCGCATTAGAGTCCATTCAAAAAAATTAAATTACTAATAAATGATGGTCATATTGAAGTATGTTTTGGTTCGTCAACACAAAAGCAAGTTTCAATGATTTGTCTCAATGTTGAGTCTTTGTATTCATTGACGAATTATACTGCATTTCTAATTTAACTGTATATAAATTACTCGTAAATTAATTCTCACAATAAAAAAAAAGGATTTTTTTTTTAAAGTAGTCATATCGGGGCCAATATAAGTCTCATAGATTAAAAAAAGGTTCTAAACAATAGCCTGAGTTCTTGGTTATCTGAAATCATCCTATAAATTAGAATAATAAGCTTATACTTGACTGAATATTTGGTTAAAGTACAACAAATGCAGTAAAAAATAAAATTGGGGTTTTCTCCCTTGTTTGTTTTATGTTCAATATTGTTTTTATGTTGATGCATCACACATGAAAATAATCCAAAGTTAATATACTTTGATATAATATGACAATATATCTGGCTCGTCAACACCAAATCAAGTTAGAATGATTTGACTCAATAATGAGGGTATATTGCATTTGTATTCTTAAACGAAATTACATTTTTATTAACAAATTATTGCAATTAAAAAATGCTAAATTGACCATCATTTATTTAAAAGACTATATCGGAGCCAATACATCATGCTCTTTAAACTAAAAAAAAGTTGTCAACTTTAATTCAAATTATTGGGTATCCTAATTTGACCCAGAAATTTAAATTTAAGACCTATTATGAACACAAATAGATCTATGAACTAATTTGCATTTATATGCAAGTTGGGATTTTCGTCTTTTCTTGCACTTTGTTCAATAGTATTTTATGTTGACACTTCACTTTTTACAGGCTTAATATTGTCTTAGAATTGAACAATACCTCATTACACATCCTTACCTTTGTTTTGAACAACTAGCTGGAGACGTCTTTGACTGCTTTTATAGTGACCATATTTCCTACAGAATGTGTCTAATCATACAAAAAAAAATTAAGGACCATATTTGGAATCTTATGTTTCTTTCAATTACTTTATATTATAGCTAGAACTAAAGAATAAGGCTTGTGTTACAACCTAAACAGATTTTTTTTTTCAAAAGAAAGTTTGATTTTGATTGATTTTTTTAATTCAGTTTATTTTATTTTTCGTTCATCGTTCAGCCATTATTTTTGTTCCGTTCCGCGTTCCAATCATAAGGCTGTACCAGGCTTGTACCGTATACATACAGTATATTGAATATATAAGGGGACGAAGTTTAAGTTAATGGCGCTGCAGTAGTGGGTTATGAGTCAAATGTTATCTGTGGCAAAGTTATGTTATTAATTGAATCTTGTTAGCTATTAATATTTATCGCTTATTAGTTATCAGTAACAACTAAAATATTTAAATATCTCGGGGATGGTTAATGCCTTGCTTATGCAATTTTGTCAGATGATGGATGAAACGTTTTGGTTCCATAAATACCGTTTCAAAGATGCACTAAAAGTACCATTTCGAGAATTAATACGGTTATTCGAGAATTGAATAATACATCCTTAATGTTATTATTATTATTTATTTTTTCAAAAAATAGGTAAAAAAAAAATATATATATATATAGAAGTTGTAGCACATACATAAAACTACAGTTTAAACAAAAAAAATTACTTAGTCCTAGACAAAAATTTATGATTTGTTACATTAAAAAAGATGGTATTATTATTTAATTATATGTATTATCAATAAAGGATTAAATATCTCATATATGGTTAATGCAAGCTTTATAAAATGTCGTTAAATGATAGATGAAATATTTTAGTTTAGTAATTTATGTTTAAAAATAAAATAATTTAAAAAAAAGTGACTTTTATCCTTATTAGTTATATTAACTTTGAAAAATATCATCTTTACTTGGAAAAAAAAAGTCAAAAGGATGACCATCTATGTTCCATTTTTGACACTAATTTGAATTTTTAATTCAATAAAGGACTTCTTTTATTATATCTGGGTTAATCAACATTAAATAAGTAAATAACTCATAATTATAAACATAAATGAGAATTGCCTCCACGACCTCTTCATTCAATATTATAATACGTTATTAATCATATGTACGTCATACATAAAGTTATTGTATTATTATAAAAGTTTAAAGCATTGTATGATCACTTTATGTTTTCTTTTCTTATAATAATAAATTTAATTGATTTACTTCCGCCCCGACAACAGCGTACATGAAATACTCCGAGGATAGCGCCCTTAAGTAATCTATAGTTATCTATGACGTACTTACACTTGAAGCTGCACAATTTTTGAGGCATAAAAAGTGGGATACTCCAAATGAAATCGCTAAATTAGCTTGAACGTTGAAAAACAAGATCGCTTTCATGAATATCTGGGGCACCAAAGCTATTTTTGTTTGAAATGTCTATGGGAATCATACCAAAATAATTAATGAAACTCAAGTTCAAAACACGAATAGCCGACTAAACATTATGATATTTTATTTTTATAAAAGTATAATAGCTATACCCGTTGTGATTCAATCATATCAATCTTCTTTTACTCCTCAAGTAAACTTAAGTGTTACACTTTATATTTTTAATAGCACAGTTACTCGTAATTACTCAATACTTTTATGAATTAATATGATGTGTTCTCTCCTCAAGATTGAAAAAATAATAAAAAGAGTTTGTTATATATTTTTTTAATATGTTGGGATGACTGATGAGTATAACAGTCTTAAGTCTGATCACTAACTTTGACAAACAAGATCTCTCTTCTCTCTGATAAACCCAATAATAATTAATTCATTTTTACAAACCAACATTTATATTTTATTCCAATCATAATACGAGGGTCGTTTGAAAGTCATTGCAAAGTCCAAAATATTGTTCTTCTGGCGTGTATGAGGGTTATGTTCAGTTACTAGCACCTTTTGAAATATAGGGTGGTTTTTTAATGATTAAAAGGGCTCAGAAACACATCTATTTATAATATTAATTTTGTTGTTAATTCTTTTCTTTATTTATAAACTATATCTTGTTGAAGTTTAAAGTTCAATGTGTTCAGATTTGAATGGACCCATAGATATAACATAAAGTAATTGAAAAAAAAAATATTTCTCATAAAAAAATACTTCGTTTTACTTTTTTACGATAAGGTACATATTGAACAAATCATTTTCAATATATCTCAATATTCGATTAATATTTCGAATACTGTAATAGTAAGAATATGAAGGCAAATTCGTAGATCAAGGTAGCAAAAAGCGTTAATAATAGTTACCTTTACATTAGAACATATAAACTAGTGTTGGGTTTCGATCAGGAACTCCTAGACCAGTCAAAAACCGTTCTATTTTTTGTTGGACCGAATTAATTCTGTCCAACGAAAAGCCTGGTTTGGACCAGTCTCATATAAAAATTCAGTCTAGATCGGTCCAAAGGAAAAGTTCGGTCTAGATCAATCCAAAGGAAAAATTCTTTCTAAATTGGTTGAAAGAAAAAGTTTGATCTAGATCGGTCAAAAGGAAAAATTGGGTTTTGTTCGGTCCCAAAAAAAATTTAGACCGATTTTATGGATAAATTGTTTATAACATGACGTCATATGTTTTTTCAAGTACAATAACGTTATACAAAGTTTAAACAGAGATAGCTTGGATTAATTTTTTTCAAGCTGTAAGCCAAGGTATACAGTATTTGTTCTAAAACTTATAATGTTCTTTTGAGATTTGTGAACAACACAATGACAGTTGATCAAGAAAAAAAAATTGTCTCTCATAATATATGAGACCGAATAACACCAGTCCATAGTATTTGACATTCAAATCTTATTCTGAATCGTAACTATACTATAAAATTTCAATTTTTTAAAGATTGCTCATAGGTCAAACCTAATGAGGTTGAAGATTTTAATTATAATTTTACTATTTTCAAATATCAATAATAAATTTAGGTATAGGCCTGGGGGCGTTCCAAGACCTGAATTCTGTTGCATTAGTTTAATGTTAAAAATCCTGTTATGACTACAAAAATCGAGAAAATAAATGATAAATATTTAAATTAATCTTACAAAACATGAGTTGTGGGATTTAACAAGATATAATTTATTATTCTAATAGTACAAACTTTAAATTTTTAATTTTGTTCATTTCCTTAAATCAAGTATTCATTATTTTGTGTGAACTTTGGTAAATAAAATATTTAACCATGAATTTTTATTATGGTAGCTTTCATATTATAATTCTGTACGCCTCAGTACTGAGATTGGAAACTTAAAAAATCTTACAAACACAAAGGAATTTTTTATAATGAAAAAAATCAATTAAATTCACAAAATCTCGATTAAAAATTGATTAATCTATAAATAAATCCTAAAAAAATATATATTATGAAGATAAATATAATAATTTAATGTAATGTTTCAGGTGCATACTTAAAAATATATTGACTATAAAATGTAGATTCCTTTGAATAATTATCATTTTCATCAATCTTGTAGTGTAAAATATCTACTTTACTTACATAGGGCTAACATGTAATTTACTCATCATATAACGGGGAATATAATTGAACGAAACCTATATTATAAATTATTTATTTGCAGGACTTCCCTGGAATTTCCTGTAGGGGTGTTTAGTTGATTGAAAAACGATGCATTTACATACAAAGTAATTTATTTTTCCTATTCTGTAATTTTATTGAAATTTATTAGAGACATATTTTTGAATGAAAATTGTCATTAATATGTTTTAATCAAATTAATATTTGGGAAAGAAGTAGCCTAAGGTATATTAATAATTTTATTGATATAACTATTTCATAAGTAAAATAAGGTTTTTTGCAAAATTGTTTAAAGCTGATGTTTTAAGCATTCTAAAGCAGCGTTCCCTAACTTTTTCTAACTGAGGTCTGGTCAACGCTTGACAATACTACGGCAGACTGGGTAGGAGAAAGGGGGTTGAATTACTAAAAACAATCTATGTTACTCAATTTGAAGTTTATTAGAACATTGCTCGAACAAAATTTGTTTGCTTAGCCCCAAAAAATTTCAACAAAATTATAGATTTACTTATATAAATAACTTTATTTTATATACAAAGTGTGTTCAAAAAGTATGATGATTTTTCAAATTTTGCAGTCATGTTACTTTTGGTATGAAGGGTTTTTATGCCTGTACACTTGCCAAAAACATATATTTACTGTTTCACAAATAATATGTTTAGTTTTTTTGGGAGAGCCCTTTTGCTTTTTTGGTTATTTTTTGCTATTGAAAACATGGATCAAAGAATTTAAATCAAATTATAGGTAAAGAATGAAATTAATTGCCCCCAAACACTTGAAATGTTGACAATGACATACGGTGAAACTGGTTTGAGTAAAAAAAAAAAAATTACAATTGGTACAAACTCTTCCAATAAAACTGGTAAGATGTTAATGACAAAACTCGATTTCGACTCCTAAACATGTCAACAACAGATGAAACGTTGAAGCAGTGAACTTTTTTTTAAAAACCGGTGAATCAATATCAGAAAAGGAACCAATATTGACATAGTGGTTTCCTCGACCCATTAATTTTTTTGCAACTTATTGGGCATGAGACAAGTGTCAGCAGAGTTTGTTCCGAAACTGTTGAATTTTGACCAAAGAATCGTCGCATTTTTGGTCCAAAACAACACCAAAATCATGTCTTCAACATATTCACTGGATTTGGCATCATTTTACTTTTTCTTGTTTCCAAAACTGAAGAGACCTTTGAGTGTACGTAAATTTGCAGTAATTAGGAGATAAAGATTGCAGATAGATTGCTTCCAGGGGCTTCATGTTGGGTGAGTACGAATAGCAGAGAGCCCTGGATACAGCATGAAAAAAAATATATTGCTTATTCTGAGACATTATTATTTGGCGAGCTTTAAAATTATTCTATAACTCGTAATTTTGTTCATGATAGCTCGTAAGAGGTAAAAACTGAAATAATTATTCAAATATATATAAACGAGCAAAAATTAAAGCAATTTTGTCGCTCTCTTAAAAAGTTGAGCGTTCTTCCTCTCAAGATTATTGAGCGGCGTTCGCATTGCAATCAAATAAACTTTACTTTATTATATTGAAATTGTTTTTATTTTGGTGACACTTCAAGTTATTCATTTCATATTTTTTACTTGGTATTAATTTAATTCAAAATGAAAAGTAAAAAGATTTTTTTTTAAATGATATAAGTTCTTGGATATTTAAAAGTGTATACATCTTAATAAATGATTTCAATTCATTTGCAAAGAAATTACATTACTCTATTTTTTTCTTGCAAAAAATAGAGCTGTAACTAAAGAGCTTTTAAACTTATATGCATAAACTGTCAGATAAATTTGTCAAAAATAAATATTTCTTACACACTCGTATGACAGCATCACTTCTTAATTGACTAATGTATACGTAAAAAACAAAAGAACTATACAATTTAAACTAACAATTTTTGCCTTTTATTCTTGTCAAAAGTCTCTGACTGTATCATTTTTAATCTATTAGATGGTTTATAAATATTTTCTTTAAACTCAAATACCACATTTGAAGGGTGATCTATTCTTGATATGTATATCATATTTAGTTAATGTGATATGTCCATAATTGTATGTCTGTTTGCCACATGGTTATTTGTTAAACTCAAAACTAGAAATAGAGTGGCATAATTTTCATAGAAAAGGTCCTGTTAACAACCTAACGGCCTATTACCTACGCTACAAATTTGTGGCCCCTCTAAAGTAAAGCAAGATTTTCATCAAAAGTGTGGACTATTTTTGTATTCTTCAACGACGAATTATCCTCAATTTCTATGATTACAATGGATATTATTATTCTATATTTTTTTATCGAAGTTACATGACTCTTGAACATAATTAATATAAACAGTTTCCGTTTACTTATTATACAAAAATCCCACATACCTGGGCTTCAATTTGGAAGATTCAGAGGGTTATTTAATTGTTACCTATCAGCAGATGGGAAGACTAGGGTGGATTTTTAAATGGGATAGACCCATCTCTAGATAAGGTTGAATCACGTGCTATAATTGCAGGCAATTTTCTAACAACATATATAACTCATGTTTAAACTTGGTTATACATAGATACAATTAGTTATGTAAAAAAATAATTATTTTACATACAATAATCGAATTGGAAGAAATGATTAAAAGTGGTTTTGAGCTCTGCACGGCGCTGTTTAAGGGTTCACGATAATTACGAGCCGTATGATATTGTTCCTTACATAGGACTCAGTACTATAGTTTTGTCCAGTTCTATTTCGTTAAGGTCCAATTTAGTCCTTAGACTTATAAAGTTCGATCCATGTTTTTATTTCTTCTTTATTTAATCAGCATGGTTGTGGCCATTTCAGGTTCAGCGATTCAATTTGTACCGGTCTCGGAATTTTCATTTCAACAGTTTTGGTCTCAGTTTCGGTTTAGCCTTAAAGGTTTCAGTTCCTGTCTTTGGTTTCAGTTCCAGTCTTCGGTCTCAGTTTCTTATTACAGGGTGTCCAAGATAAATTGGAACTCTCTTAAAATTCAACCTGCTTGATAAAAATGGAATTTGGAGTGTATTTGTTAATATGAAAAAGTTAGACATGATATTAAACAATAAATTTATTCAACATGTACTCCCTCAGCAGCCACCATCTTCTCCATCCTCCCCCTAAAGGATTTCCACGCCCTGATGACTTCCGCGGAATCGATAGCATTCCATTCCCTCGTAATGGAGCCCTTCAGGGCCGCGATGGCTGACCTTGCACACCTCCCTCTCCAACTTCCCTTACCAGTAGTAATCACACGGATTGAGGTCGGGTGAATTGGAGGGCCAGGTGTTGCGATCCCAGAAAGTGATATCGTGGGAGTTGAAGAGGTTAGTGGTCCTCATGGAGATGTGTGCGGGTGCTGAGTCTTGTTGGAATATGAACTCCCTCCCAGTGGCCGTATCCTTCATCCAGAGGATGACGAACTCCTCCATGACTTCGCAGTACCTTATCAGATTAACCCTTTCCTTGGGATTGAAGAAGAAATGAGGCATCACCTCACCAGTACTGCAGATGGCACCCAGGGTCATCACGGAGGCGGGAACTTTGTGGTGAAGACCGCAGGGACCTCTTCTCTCTCCTTGGTAATCCACCTGTCATTCTGGACGTTGTAGCTTCTGTCGACAGTCCAGTTCTTCCAGTCGGAGAAGAAGATGATTCGGTCACTTTTCATGTTGTGGGCCTTGCAGAAGACCTTCCCCTCAACCTCCCAGGCAATGAATACCCGATACAGCGTGGTATTGGGTAGTTAAGAAGCATGTTGATAGCAGAGGGGTTGTGTCCCGCGCGAGCCAATTCGAGGATGGCGTCTCTCCTTGCTTGTTCCATGATGCCTATTGTTTATTGTCAAAACAATTGTCGTGGAAGTTATAGTGTATTGTTCACGCAACCTTTTATATTAATATGATTTAACCCCGAATATCCACATTATGGATTTGGATGAAGTTTAAAGTAGTTCCAATTTATCGTGGACACCCTGTATACAGGCTCAGTTTAATAAAAGGCACTTAAAACAAGGGACATCACTAGAAAATTCGGGCCCCTAACTTATATTATACACAAACAGGGCCGCAGCTACTAAATACGCAAGTGCATGGTGCCCCAAGTTCTTTCACGTGCCTTGAAAACGATGTTTCCTTAAGACAATGGTTTTCCAAGTTGGACCCGTGTTGTGAAGATAAGGGGGAGAGCGCTGGAAGATGGAGGATTAAGGATTGCTTTCAGTCTATACATACATAGTGCACATTTATTGTACAAAGGGGGGCTCAGCTAAAAATGAATTATTGTACGGGGCTTTAGCTTAGTAAGGTTTGGAAAACCCTTATTCCTACCAGTTCTAGTTGGAACTGCTAGACCGATAATCGCAGAACCTTCTTAATCAGTTCTAGTTCTGGGAGTCCAAAGGACCGATCTTAAAATAGGACTAGACTGTGTTAATAAAGACTGACATAACACCACTTATTAGATTAATATAATTGTTATAATTCATTCATAAGAGAATAATTATCACTAATTTCACATAAAAGTTTTCTTCAACTTAAAAAAAAAAAAAAACTTTTTAAAAACAATATATTGAAAGTTTTCGTAGGTTTGCAAATAGAATATTTATAAATGTGTTGAAAATCAACGCAAACACTCAATACAGGATGTATCTTCTATTTTCAAAACCTTAATGGGATTTAAATAATTTATAATTGAACCTAAATGGCCCCCTTTAAATAAAATATGTCAATTGTATATACTTTTATTATAACCCTCAATTATGGCTATGTAAAAGATAAATTTGCAACGCAGCCGAAGGCTTAACAAGGGATAAACCTATTTATAAAGTTCAAAATAAATTTTAATATCTAATTTCTCGGGGTGATCTAATCTTCATAATAATCAATGTTGATCAAAAATACTCTTTTTGTAAGTTTTTTTTGTTTAAATATTAAAACTAATGGCTGTTTTAAAATTTAAGAAAAAAAAAACAATTAAAAAATAAAATTATAATTATATACAGAAATGTGTAGTTTTTTATTATGTTTTTTTTAAAAAGTTTATAGCATAGATATGTTAGAGGATTCCAAAAAAATTAGATTTGAAGGCTAAAAAAATGTTATTTGATGTAGCCTTTTCTTTAGATTTTAATAATGTCATTCTTTTGTATGCTTTTTCGACAGCGACATAGTAATCTGAACTTTTGAACAGAAATGACTACTTCATTTTCTCAGATCTTTAATTCATACAGTATCACATGGATGGTTCCTGTCAAATTCTTGAAATTATATCAAACAATATTTGAATTATAAATTTTTTTTATAAAGACTCAAGTGTACTTAATAATATATTCCTTAAAAGAACTCCTTCTTATTAAACTGAAAACGAAATGAGCGCCCCCTTTAACTTTGTTAACATACCTAATAATAATTCTTTAATTTTTAAAGGAAATATTAAAATCAAAACAAACTAATATGTATTGAACTTAGAAGATAAAAGAGCACACCCAGTAAATTGTTTTTGTTTATCCATAATCCCTAAAAAAAGTTTTAATATTTTCCTTTTGAAGAGTTTTGCGATTTGATCCTTAATTATAAATGCCTCTATTACTTTTTTGTACTTTAAATATTTTTGAACCTCATTTTGTACACTCTCTATGGATTTGAAAATGTTTAAAAGAAAAAAAAACTTTTATAGAGTTAATTTAGTACTAAAGTATATAAAAAAAAAGTTCAAAAATATATTTTTTAATTATGTAATTCCTGTGGAATAAAACAATCTTTATTCTAATCAATATTGATGAGAAATCTTCTTATTTAAGGGGTTATTTTTGATTATTATTACATGAAATAATTAGTATATGTTTTATTATGTGATGCGTAAACTAACAGCCACCTAGAATTATTTTTCTCTAAAACGGAATGAAAATTACATCTTTCTTACCTTTAAAACAATCCCCAAATTAAAATTAAGATAAATTAAACTTATATCATTGTCTTTTTATTGATTCAGTATCTTGTTCGGAACTTAAAAGGAATACTTCCATTTTTAGGCCGAAAAATGATGAAACACGAGACTCTTTTTTAGGCCTTTATAACTTATTCATAAGACATAGTGATGAAAAATATGTTACTTCATACTATTCAATGTATAATTAAAAACAAAGAAAGATTTATTTAAAAAATATAAATCTCCAAGGATTTTTGTACTATTACGTAGTGATCTCATTTTTTATGTGGGGAGGCTAATGAATCGGCAACATTAGGATCATCTTTTTTTCTGATTTTAATACCAATTCTATTACATTATGCCATGTAAAAGGAAGATCGACGTAATCAAAGGAACATACTTATAACTTGATCATCTATCTCAAGAAAATGGTTGAGTTCGGATTCCAAATTCCAAGAGAGACAACCGGAGGAGAATGCATCAAAGGAAAACTATCAAACGTCATAAAAAAGTATAGAGGACTCCTTCCTTGAATACGAAATTCTAGAATTAATATAATGGAGAGATCCATTCACGATGGGTAGATAATTTCACTATTTCAAAATGGGATCACTTAGAAAATACAAAATTGAACAAAAATCCATCTAGGTACAAATTTTTTAAACATATATTTTTTTCATTTATACATTGAATATTACTCTATAATATCAGCTATTTATATTCTTGATTACTATTTTTTATAAGGGTGTAAAGAAGAGTGTCGTTTTTATTTTCTTTTCAGCAAAAAATGAATATATATATCGATTTCAGAACCAGATATAGAATCAATAAAAACATATTTTAAGCATAAAAAAATACTTATACATAATCTTTATTAATCCTACTACTAATTTGGGGAATATTTTAAGAGTAAAAAATAACTCTGAACGATAATAGTAATAAATTAATGTAACACAAGATATTTCAGAATTCAGATGACTGAGAAAAAACTAAGACCAGTTTTAAATTTTGCGCTCAAAGATAAATTCTTTCTTTTGCTTTGATAAATTTGTCAATACTGAGTGTTCCCCTTTATCATTGTCAACTCCTTTCAAATAACTATTTTTATTCATCAATTCAGTGTGTCACAAACTGCATTTAAAGTAGGCAAAATAATCCCAAGATTAAGAGTATGAGAATTGACATATTTTATTGTTGAAATGATCCATATAAGGCCTCAAAAAAATTCTTATATCAAATAAAAGTTTTAATTTATAGCTTAAGTTCTTTGGTAGCTCATAATTATCCTACAAATTTGAATTCAAGGCTTCTGACTGATCTTAAATATATTTTTAATATGTTAATTTGTAAGTTTATAAGGTGGTTTACTGATACCTTCGGAATTTTCATTTGCTATAACTCAGCAAAGATGAAGGAAGACATTCGCACTGAAAATACTTTTCTGTGACTAGTTGAATTCTCTTTTTCATATAAGACTTTGTTCAGGTAGAAGGTCAGGGACATAAAAGCTGATTGCTTTCTAAAACATTTGAACTACTTGAAAACAAGGGGGTCTTCAAATGTCATTGTGCGTGTCGATGAGAAAACGTTTGAATGGACAGATAAATAAATCCGCAAAATGCAAGACTGAATCCCTACAACTAATGAAATCCAAGAATTCGGCAAGTTTCTTAGGGTTTAAGAGGTTTATCCCGCAATGTTTCGATTATACCACCACATTTTATGGAGGATGTACTTAAGATAACAACAGCTGAGTAATTAAAGATCCTAAAAGGCATATTGCTGCCCTGGATCGAGGAAAAGTTTGGTATAAACAATGTGGTATTTGTGACTAGGCTTCCCAGGCAAATCTGTTATTCCTATCTGAGAGGTTCCTGTTTTTCATGAAGGCAGAAATATAGGGAAACGAAATCCATATTAAAATATTTTCGATGAATATTTGTTGGACACCCTTCAAGAACAAGTTTACAGACTCTCCTACAGTAGTAAGTGCGCCCTAAAAGCTAGGATCACCAAAAACTACAGGAGGATCCCAGCTGATCATGCAATAAATGTTGCAGCACAATTCAGGCTATATAATACAAATTTTATTAAAGCTAGAGACAGTCAGATTAAAAAACCAAAAAAAAAAGAAACCAGTTATAACCATTTTACAAATTTTCATTGGCAATAAATCAATATATGGCAATTCTATAAATTTATAATTTGCTTCGAGGTACATGGTACATTCATTTTTAATATGCTAGAAACTGCAAAGTCAAGGTGGTAGAGAGAAAAGCTGGAGGACGGCCAAATGTAGGCAGGTCAGAAGTACCAATTTTGTTGCTACAAATTTTTTTTTGTCTTCTTGGCTGTATTGGGATGTAATTGACTTTTTAAGGCTGTGAACAGTTCAGATGGAACCATTAAATGTATATCATTTTTCTCCTGTTTTACTAAATTTATAGATTTGGAACCCAAAACTAGTAGTTGTACGACTTAATGTCGAATAACGGTACAAAATTAATTTTTGGTATGTTTAAACATTATATTTAGCTATACTTTTTTTCAATAAATACTCATTCGCAAACAATAAACCCCTTGACACGTCTGAGAACAGATTGACAGTATTTGACGATGAAGGGTTGTGTCGATGGTGAAACAATTTGTTATAATGACAAATTGGAGCTAATCCAAATTTGGATGAAAGCTGTGACAGACATTATTCTCTAAGACAACCAAAACTGCATAGTCCATAAGGTAATTAAGGTCAGGAGTAGATGAGGCCACATGGAGGCAGGTCAAAAGTGTGGTTTTGACTGTATGGGGCTATATTGAATATATTGATGCTCAATATGTTGAACATATGTTGTAACCCATCTTGATGGAGATACCAACAGTCTTTTGCAACCTTCTTGAAACAGACACCGACGTAAAGTAGATTGAAGACTCATTGCTTTTTTTGTTGTTGCTATTTCATTTGTACACTTAGAGACATCGGAAGTAAACAATTTCTTTTTTCTACTCTTGGTTAGTTGCCTTTATGAATACCTCGTATTTAAAAATAGCGGAGATAAAATTTCAAGTAAATGCTACAGCAAATTTTGGGGTTTCCACTATGTGGACATGAAAATAATTGAAGTCCAAATTTGAACAAATACAAAACAATATATGAGTCCAGAATAATAAGTATTCTAGAATCAGGAGTTAAACCTGATACCTTTTCGTAGAACAATATCACAAGTAATATTTAAAGATCAATGGAATGTCTGTAATGTTGTTTATTTGAAGTTGTTACGCGTTGATCTGACATGTATGTAGTTTCTTTAAGTAAAAACACACCAAGTATAGTGTTGAATGAATTTTTTTTTTTTTTTAAATGACGTCTGGAGTGATGATTATCATTTATAAAAATATTGTTTTGTCTTTTAGTAATCTTTTTTTTTCTATATAAACGTCAGGGTAAAAATGCTCTTAGTTTTCAAAATAATTAGAATCACATGATAGATGTTAGTAATCAATCATGTGATTCTAATTATTTTGTATCACATGATAGATGTAGTTATAATCTACCTTTCAAATAATTATCTTCTTTCATAAGACAATAACTGTTGCTCAGAGAAGCTTCTTATTTTTTTATATATCAAAATATAAAAAGCTCTTACGGAAATTATAATAAGGATGTCACAACAAGAATTTCTTTGCAATAAACTGTCATATAACGAAACCAATTATTTTCAAATAATTCTACTTATATATATACATTTAATCTAATACTTTTTGTTTCTATATCTGTGGTGTGTCCATATAAAAACAATCTTCTCATAAATTAAGAAAATGTAAAAAAAAATCATAATTAATTTTTAACTTTAAATGTACAAACAGACCAATGTTCGTAGACATATATTTTAGCAAATTGTAGGGTCTATATCCAAATTACTTGGATGACTAAAGATACTAAAGAATTTGAACTCTAGTTTAAAACCTTTTTAAGGTCTAAAAAATTATATGCCACCCGCCCCCATATGGTCTCTTTTAAATAAAAACTTTAAATTTCTCACTTGTTTATTGCACAATTCCATTTTGGCTACTGTTAATGCAAATTGCAACGTACCAAAAGCGTAAATAATAATAGTTTGCTTATGAAAATTTAGGATATTTTGTAATTGAATTCAAACTTGATCCCTTTTCAATTTTGTAAGAAATTCTGCATCAAGAACATAAATCTAGAAAATTGTAAAATCATAATTAATTTTTTTACTTAATATATAAGTTCATTCAACCTAAGATTTCATAGACAGATTTTAGGCAACTATTAGCTTATTATTCAAATTTGTGGGATAAGTGTAGACACCCATGAAGTATCGCAATACTTTAAAATCTTAATTTTATTTAAGAGACAGATATTGACTCCAATATTTGTATAGATGTTAGTGCAGTCGACACGTAATATTTACTAAACTTTTTCCTAAAATGATAGTTTATCCTGCAAAAAGAGAAAATTCATACCCAACTTCTTATGATTTGAGTATAACGCACATTTCTTTTAATTGATTTCAATGAATAATTTAAATAGGAATCCATTAAAAAGTTAATTTCCTTACCTTCATTCGTGACATTTGAACAGAAATAAAGCAAATATATAATTTTAGTAAATATCTTATTTTCATACTCCAAGGCAACTTTTCCGCCCATCCATAATCAAAAGTCACAAAAAGTTACAAGTCCAACCGGTCTACTGTATATAGGTATGTTTATACAAAAGTGAAAATATATACTGAAAATTCGTATTGCGTCATCACAAAAGCAACCTGGAAGGATTTTTCTTAAAATGGAGTGTATTAAATTTTTATTTTTTTACGAATATTCTTTAATTTATATCCTCAAATGATTATTTTAACCCTTTGAGTGTGCTGAAAATTGCCAATTAAATTAGCCAAAATTAATAGTCACCACAAAATAATAATTTATTTACAGACGAGTATTTAGATTGATATAATTTCTTTTTTCATGGAACCATCTACGTTATTTTAGACTCCCAGTTCTGAAAAAAGTTATCAAAAGTAATTGTTGTTAATCTGTTTTAGTTACTTGTAATCTACTTTTCAAATGATTATGAGAAAAGTTGAGACAATTGGCAAACACAGTAGTTTACTACTCTTCAATTTCTAGACAATTTATACGGACTGTGTTCCAGTCCTTTGTGTAGATAATCTATTACTAAATATCCTGAAAATAGCAGGTCAAAGTTGTATATTATTTCTAAAAGATGAGTAATATATATATATAAATACTTAATTATAATTATTGTTATCCATGAGAGTAATATATCAAATTTTATAAATATATGTACATTCACAAGGGATTAGTGCCTTATTATGCATTTCCACGTTAGAGTCATGTTTGTTGCTTTTTTTTAATAAGCTAGATGACTTTCCATTAGTATTTTTAACGATTATCTTCTTATTCTTACATAAATATAAATTCAATATAGTTCTAAAAAATATGACCTTAGACGCGAGTGATACTTTTTGTAGTCGCAACATGGAAATATATTTTCTATTATACAAAACTATTATCATTATTTTTCCATTCTTAAAGTACGTGAGCTGATGGATAATGCAGACTAAATTCGATTATTTATTAAGGAGTTATATTCTGACGTCCAAATTATGAAAATAAGATTTATTGAGATTTTTGTCTTTTATTTAGATTTTTGATGCATTTTCGACCTTTATTTGCATTCATTTACCTTTTTTGGCAGAAAATGTGTATTGGTGCAATCTATTCATATTAATAGCTCTGATTACACACTCTCTAAGTTTTTTTTTGCATAACAAGAGACATCTGTCTCTTATATTCCTTAACCCTGTTTACTAGGGGGTATCACGGGAGCCCAAAATTGAGCTATCACACATTCTGACCACTCAATAGTTGCGAATGGTAAATGGAAATCCGTTTTACTGAAAAAAAATCCCGGAGAAAAAAAAAACAACCACCCTTTTTGTCCGGAAAGGTTTTTGTTTGAAGTAAAAAAAATTATGAAATAACCTTTTTTTTTCTTCTATATAAAAAAGCTTAATGTTCTTTAAAATGATATTGCACGATATGTAATTTTTTGGTAAAGTTTAAGACCCCGAAAAGCAATTCATAATTCCTAATAAAATAAACTATGAATCAAATCATTATATGAATATGATCGATTTGTCTAAGAAAGTAATTTCAGTTCCTCCAATCTTACAATATTGGTCAGATATAGAACTTATGAAAGCAAAAAATGAGCCTATGAAATTAGAGAAATATCCATGTCATTCCCAATCTGTAGAAAGGGCAGTGAAATTAGTTTCAAAGGCTTTCTGTAAGGTTTACGGATATAACCAAAACGGATACATTTTTTCAACTTTGAAATCAAGAGCATTTAAAACCAAGAGTCACTACCGAGTTTGATATATTTCAAATAATATGTTTAAAAATAGCATTCAGTAAAGATTAAGGATAATTATCCACATTATTATATACTAACTTATACAGAATAAAAAAGATAAGATATTTGCCGAATTTTCTTCTTTTCATAAGTAATTTTTTTCTTATTCGTCTATTTCGCTGTAGAATTAAGGGATTTTACTTAAACAAAAATTACATATTATGCAATATCATTTTTGAAAACACATAATCCTTTTTTATAAATAAGAAAAAAAAAATCTTTCATGATTTTTTTTTACTTCATACATAAATAAACCTTTCCGGACAAAAAGGGGGGGGGATAATTTTTTTTCTCCGGGATTTTTTATTATTAAAACGGATTTTTATTTACCATTCGCAACTTTTGAAGGGTCAGAATGTGTAATAGCTCAATTTTGGGCTTCCCTGATACCCCCTACCGTTTACCCTATCCATTTTGATCCGAAGGCTGTTAAGTTTTTTACAAGGCATTTTTCTTCTTTATATATTAATACTTATATATAAGTGTGCACATTTCTCTTTTCATTACCAATATACAAGGTCGAGGCGATATTTTTGATCCTTGATATTATTGAACATAATTGATTTTATCTCTATATATAGCACCATTTTTTTTCATTATTTGGACATCAGTAGTTATAAGAGTGTTCAGTTCTTGTTGGACAAACAGAGAGTAGAATTGGGGATCAAAACCAGAGTAATTTAGGCCTATATCCTTGCTAAATAAGAAGTGTTGAAGCTGTTATTATAAATTCTTGAAGAAAGAACCCCAAAATATAAAGTAATCATTAGAAGATGTACTCATCAGTAATGGAGATTAACACTGATGATTTGTTTAGGAGTTAGAACAGTTGAAATGCCTCGTTGAACTTGCCCAACATGTAGTAATTCCGTTGCTAGATATGAAATGGGATTTGTGCATGTTTCCCTTCTTTCAAAACTATTTGCAAAGAATATAATAATACGTAATTGCACCCTTGCTACTTTCCTTCAAAACATTTCTTTAAATACTAACATAAATGTTGCAAAAAAAAATTTATAAAAGAAGTATTTTTTTTGTAGAAAAATCGAAATTCTAGAAGGAAATTGCAAAAAAAAAACTGTTGACATTAAATTTCACAAAAAAAGTAAAGAACAGCATCTATTGGCATTGTTAAGAGAAACAAAAATCTGGCAAAATATTTAGTTCCAACATACAAAAAACAAAAAAAGTTCTGGAAAATAATGTCGTCAAAAAAATAACTGGTTCTTTTTTGCAAATATAACAAAAAATATTTAATAAAATATTCTGAATGCTAGCGCGTAACTTCTCAATTTAAAATTGAACTAACCAAATTAAATGTTTTCAATATTTTTCTGGGTCTAGTTTAATATGATCTAGATTTTCTTGAACGACCCTGGTGTAAATAAGTGTATAACAATAAATGAAAATATTTTATTAATGAATTATTGGAGTGCCTAAGTGCATAAATGTTTTTTTATTTTCTTAAGCTGTTCGTATTAGTCATATATGTTTTAAGAGAGAACATCGAAAAATAAAGTAATCACTATTGCGTGAAAAACATGGCGTAACATAAGGATTTTTGGTCTAGTTAAAAGTGAAGTCTTTATTGAACTGAGAGCTCCTCTTGTCTCCAAAATTCTTCAAATTATCGGGATGATTACCTTAATTTTTTTTGGATCATACTGGTAAATTAATTTATTTTCAGTTATGGATATAGTTCTTCTTTAAGTATGTTCATTGTTCAGTGGTGCATAAAATATGTAAAAAGAAACCCAAAAAGTATTTTTTTATCCTAACAGTTTGAACGATTTTTGGAGAAAAACAGCTAAAACGTAATGAGGTTATAATACAGAGTCTATCAGATAAATTGAAACCAACTTTTACTGGATCCACATCAATAAAGAGTGGATATATATATAATTTTAATGTACCATTTGAAAGGTTAGGTTATTACCTTTTGATTGAGCCTGTTTTGAATGTAGTCAAACAATATGTAACGATGGATCAGCGAAAAAGGTCAACAATTGTCGAACTTGCTGACGCTGGAACTACCCTAACACTATAATGAAGGGAAAATAGGACCGTCAAGCGGACAGACAATAGACAAAATGATAGGAGGCTGTACCAGGAGAAGTCTGCCTTTCCTCACGTCTTCAACATCAAGTTTCCGTTATCTGCTATGACCTTGGGCGTCCTGGGGAGCAACGGTAAGTGATACCTCAGGTCTTCTCTAATTCGAAGGAACGGGTCGGGTCATATAGATACACAAAGACTATTGTCGTTCCCTGGATGAACAAGGAGGCCAATGGAAACTAGTTAGTGTTTCAGTAAGACTGTGCTCCTGAACACAGCCAAGAAGATTCAGTACCAATAAAATCGGTTTTTTGAGCAACGAAATCACCCCCCCCAACTCCTCTAATATGAGCCCCTTGGACTTTTACTTATAGGGAAAGTTAGAGAGAGAGGTTAGTGCTACCACCCACAATAGCATCAAGGCCTTGAAGGCCACTAGGCGGTTATTGATCCTGCAGAAGTTGTCAGGGCGTGCAAGGCCTTCAGGTCAATAATTGAGAGAATGGTTGCCAAAATGAAGATCACATTAAATAACATTATTTTCAATCAAATAAAGAATCAATTGAATGATTGTACTTTGTTTTACTTGCAACCTTGATTGATCTAGAAGCAGTAAAATTCAGTCCCAATTTATCTGCAAGACCTTGTAGATCTTTAGAATTTCTGAGAGGAAGAATATAAACACAAATCACATTTCATACATAGGAGGGTTTACGCTGGAAATATTCCGATGCCAATCCTCAATTATACTCTCGGTGCAATAATGACATATGGTTATATATTATTTTTCTATTTGATAATCGGAAGAGGTCTTGTAATTTCCAACGTCTGATTAGATTCGTAATAGAATGTAGGATATCCTTCCAAATTCTTCAAATTGTTAGATGAACCGTATTAAATAATTAAAACATACTGGCCTATCATATTCTTTACATATATACCTATTGGCATAATCAAATTATGAAATTGTCAAAAGTTATGATATTCAAAATAGTTCGATAGAAATACATAATTGCATATATTTTACACAATTTTAGGCCGTTTTTTACAACAAGCGATTGAAGATACATTCGAAACTTTTTCTTATTGTTTATAGACTAGTTTTTACCAAGATTAATAGAAATACAAGGTTAGACCATCATGCAATAGGGCTTGCTAGAATTTTCGATCTGATGTATTGTACCGACTGCTGGCAAGACAGGGAGATTTTGACTAAACACGGAACCAATCATAGTCTATGACGTCGTGTTAGAATTTTCAATTTAATGTATCGTACCGACTGGTTGGCAAGAAAAACCGATTTTGACATAACGTGCAACCACTCTTCCACTATGACGTTAATAGTAAAAGCGTGGGGGAAGTCCAACATCAGTCGTACATGCCTTATGGTATAACCTTGTATTTCTATTAACCTTGGTTTTTACCTCATTAAGTGTTGTGTGTAAATATATTTGTAAATAACTAAGGATAATATGTTTAAGAGTGTCTTTACTTGGTATACAGAGCCATTAAAATTCTTTTTTTTCTAAAAATGAGAAGCTTATTCAGACAAAGAAAGTACATTGTTTTTTGTAAAATATTGTTATAAACAGTGAATATTAGAATCTTGTTTTTTTCCTTTCATAAGAAAATAAATGTTGATCATAAAAACCTTTTTTATTCTTTTTTTTTGAAAATATATTTTTTGTTGCAACAAAATCAAAGGAAACTAAAGGTCAATAAAAATATGCCTAAAATTTTATTAATCGACAATAAGGGTTCTAAAAATTAACTTTTAAATTGATAAATACAAATAATAATTACTTTGTGATAAATTAAGAATGAAGGCAAACTATGATTGTGCATGAAATATATTTAAAACTATATGTAACATTCTGTTAGTCGACATCCTTTTTACAACTTGTTTAGAGACCTTGGGAATAAAATAAAACGGAATTATATACACAATATAAAGTTTCACGCTTATAACCCTTAGATAAATAATATTTTGTATTATGTTTTCAACTATTCCGTCCATTTTCTACCAGTACACATCAATAAAAATCCTTATAATACAATTATGAATAAAAAACATCGAGAAAAACAAACTTATTGTTTAAATAATTTTGATTATATGAGTTTGGGGATTTTGAAACTAAAAAAAAACATCCAATATTTGGGAATCAAATTAGTGCCTATGAGCTTTAGATGAGGTTGCATGCCTTATATAAAATAATAGCTAGCATTTTTATCATTTGCAACTAATGTTGTATGTCTCAGTCATCCAATACTAGAAACTTGTAAGTAAAGGCTCAAGTACGCTGGCTAATAATGGTGTAGAAGGACTGAGAAATTACTACATTGACATTTGTCAACCCGTTCTCATATTTCAATGAAAAAAATACCACCCGTATATTAGATTAAAAGTACTCTCGAACCGGTCTTCCACCCCATTCAGTCTTTTTTTTTAATCGGTTCGATCTTTTTTACCATTCCCCACACTAACCATATATAATCTCAAATACTTGGAGTTGATTTCAGAATGGATAGATATATGTTGAATGAATTGTTTAAAGGTTGTAATTATTCCACAAATATTAAAGCATTTTTCATATGCATTTAAATTTGTACATTTAGTTTAAGTGCATTTATGCAAATTAGATGTCCTTCCCATTTAAATGTTGTTATACTTATATATTTTTCTCCATCAAAGGATGTTGTCTTAAAACCACTCAAAGAAGGTTTTCTTACATTGTTTCTCTTTTTACACTTCTAATTACATAAAAAAAAAACACGAACTTGATGTGGCTGTCGAAAGTTGAATAATAATTACGAATAATGATATAAATCTGTTGTATTTTTTAGCTGGCCAGGTTTTTTTTTTTTTGAATGGGTAGTCTGAAGAATGAATTTTCTCTTCCTTAGCAGTTGTCATGATTATTTAATTCTGGAGTAGTAAAAATCCTTTTTTAAAGACATACAATTATATTAACATTGGGAGTGTAACCCTAAAGATTTGTTGCAGACTTATAATTGTAAGTCCTTTTTGGTCTCAGAGTGGAATTGGGGGTCGGCAAGGGAGTAATTCTAGAAAATGTCCTTGTTTATATCCTTTTCGCCTTCCTCCCGTATCACAGCTGATTGTAGCTTATGATACATGATGAACATTATTCTTTCTCTCCTCCAAAAATTATTCAAATTGTCAGGATTACTATGTTGAATTTCGGTGTCTTTTTTTTAAACATACCATTCTACACTGGATTTTTAGCCTTAAGTCTATGTATATATTGGGTGTCCACAATAAATTGGAACTATCTTAAAATTCAACCTGCTTGATAAAAATGGAATTGGGAGTGTATTTGTTAATATGAAAAAGTTAGACATGATATTAAACAATAAATTTATTCAACATGTCCTCCCTCAGCAGCCACCATCTTCTCCATCCTGCCCCTAAAGGATTTGAATGCCCTGATGACTTCCGCGGAATCGACAGCATTCCACTTCCTCGTAATGGAGCCCGGGAACTTTGTGGTCAAGACCGCAGGGACGTCTTCTCTCTCCTTGGTAAGCCACCTGTCATTCTGGACGTTGTAGCTTCTGTCGACCGTCCAGTTCTTCTCGTCGGAGAAGAAAAAGATTCTTCCTCCATGGCTCTTCAGGTCATTGAGGAGACGCTTACCGTTGGTGAGTCTGGTGGCCTTCGTGGATGCCGTGAGGATGTGTTGTTCGGCTATTCGGTATGACCCGTACCCGAGGTCCTCATTCACATTCTGGGAGACCAGCTGCTTCCTCACTCCACGGTTCTTGGCCAACCTGGACAATGAAGTCCCCGGGGAAGCCTTGATGGACTTCTGGAGGCCTTCAAGGAAGCAGGGAGTGCGGATACGGTCACTTCTCATGTTGTGAGCCTTGCGGTAGACCGTCCCCTCAACCTTGCAGGCATTGAATACCCGGTACAGCGTGGTCTTGGGGTAGTTAAGAAGCTTGTAAATAGCAGAGGGCTTGTGTCCCGTGCAAGCCAATTCGAGGATGGTGTCTCTCCTTGCTTGTTCCATGATGACTATTGTTTGTTGTCGAAACAATTGTGGTGGAAGTTATAGTGTATTGTTCACGCAACCTTTTATATTAGTATGATTTAACCCCGAATATCCACATTATGGATCTGGATGAAGTTTAAAGTAGTTCCAATTTATCGTGGACACCCTGTAATATACCCATCAACTCTAAAATTAATTGGATCCCTTAATATATGCTCTTTTCCATCCAATATACCTTTAACCTTATCAGTAACAATATAGATAAATGAATATATTAAATCCTATAATAATATTTGAATACTTTTGATGAACTTCTTATTTATTTTTCAGATTTCCTAAGTAACTCTTATACTCCTCGTGATCTCAAAGTGAAAGAACGAATAAAACCTTCAAAACAACTAGAACGCAGCTTAGTCACCATCAGTGAATCCTCTGAAAACCTATATTCTCTCATCTTTTCAAAGATCTCAGGCATGGACAGTGAACTTGTCATCCCTCCAGAAGCTAAATACGATAAAAGACTTAGTATTTATCTCAACGACACTTCTTCTTCTTCTTCAGAAGAAGAAAATGATGTAGAGGATTTGGACGAGGACATGGATAACTATACAATCAATAATGATAATAATTCTTCACAAACCTCATCTGATGAAATGAATGAAGTATCTGAAGAGTTGAACGCGCTCAAGGATCGAGCAAAGCGTCTATCAGAGGAGTTGAAAATGTTGACTCAGTCCTCATATGAGGAAAGTGATACGAAAAATGAATCCATTTCACAAGAGCAAATACATTCGATCCTCAACGATGAAGTACCTCCTGTTCTTCCTACGAATAATGTTGAAAATAGTTTTAATCAGAATGTATTTGAGTTTGCGAAGAAACAGCTTCATCCCATTCGTACTCCGGCGGCCCCTTTGGAAGTAGAAGATAATCCATCTTTGATTCGGATTAATGCAGAAAGTTACATCGTCGACTCGGATGAGTCTGAAGAAGAAGAAGAAGAAGAGGCAGAGACGGAAGTCGTTGGAAATGAGAAGCTTGTGCCAAGGCTTAATTTTGATGCAAGAGGCCCAAAACCTCGCGAAGAAAAACCCTCCTTTCCAGATTTATGCCTCTATGGAGAGAAAAAATTAAAAACCTGCAAGGGAGGTGCAAAGGACTGGTTAATGCCCTTTCGTGAAAGGTTATACTTTGAGTCCACCTATGAGGGTCCTGAAAAGTAAGTTAATATATATATATATTTGTATTATATGAGGTATATCAATACAAAAGCAATCTTTAACATAAATTAATAAATTTAAAATTAATCTTTTTATATGTGTATATTTATAATTATGTCATTCGGGTTATTAGAATATGCAATCTAAAATGATTGCATTGTGATTCTGAAATTTAGAAGTACACGTATTATATAACCAAGCATGTTTCTATGATATTTTTGGCGCTTCTGAGGTCATGGAAAGCCTGTTTTTGATCCAAAAAGAAAATTCTTTCCATTCTCTCTTTCTATATCCCTCTCCTTCTCTTTGTCAATCCCCTCTTGTCTTCTTAATCTGTCTGTTTTCTTTTACTTTCATTCTTTGTTTCCATTAATCTATATTCAGCCCTGCAACGTAATCACCCTCTGCCTGTTAGGAAAATGAAAGATGACATTCTACCGAGTGTCCATTCTATTTATAAGTCTATTTTTTTTGTTACCACACATTTAATCCAAAACTTCCGATTAGATTAGTCTAAAATTTAGCTAGTAAATATATAAGCATACCTCCTAGTTGTTGTTTTTATACCTATCAGATAATGAAGAATTTATTTTCGGCCGAAATAGAAATACTTTTGCCTTCTCTCTATTCTACTCTTCTTCATCTGTCACTTTTCTTCTACCTTCACTCTTTGTTTCTATTCCTCCCATATTCGGCTCTGCAACGCGGCACCCTCTGCTAGTGATATATATAAACGTGTCAAATATTGGGTATATTTTATATTTTCTGGAAAGGATTGAAATATATTCTAGTACAGTAGGTCTCAACCCTTTTAGTAATATGTCCAAACTTTTGACAGTAACTTTATTCATTTCCCACTCCCTGTAATTATTCAAAATAATATATTACAATATCAGTTTTGAAAAAGTATTGCGAGGAAAAAATATATATATATTAATATGCTTTCCGGTTTATTTTTTATAAAAAAATCATTTTTTTAAAGTGTATAACATTTATAAAAGTTAATTAAAATACAAATATATTAATGAGGTCCTTGAGCCTCAAATCTATTGAAAAGATATTTTATTTGATGAATAAATTTTGTTAATTTCAGCCCCAAGTCAATTAGTTTAGTGGTATTTAGTCTATTGCTTTGCTAATTAGTGTTTTATAATGCATCTTTATGAACACCAAACTTGTTAATTTTTGTTTCAGCTTACGTTTGGTGTGTTAATAATAACGGGGATATAATCTTAATTTAATGTTATATCAAGTTTTAGGTCTCGACACTGTATTATTGAATTCCATTCTCGTGGAGCGTAGTCCCCATGTTAAGGGCCACTCTTCTAAAATATTGGCAAAATTTAAGGATTGATTTTTCTCAAACTTAGTATAAAGATTATAAATTAAATTATGAGTGGTCCAGATCAAGGTCAGTAAAACCCAAAAACCTAAATACCGCATAGTCGACCATAACTTTGGGCCAACAAATTGAGATCCATTACTCAATTTCATTTTGAACGAAGATTTTTGGCTCTATCGAGTGCTCACATTCTATTTTACTTTTTAAAAAAAAGTTAGACATTTTAATTGAGAATACAAAAGTATTTCAGCTTCATTTCTGGAGAAAAATCATAAGAGTGTATTTTTGTGTTGTTCTACATATTTAAATTATTTCTAATCTTTGATTTTTTTTTTTTTTGTCAATTAGGGAAATTGATTTCACGGATCCCATATTTTATGCTCCAACTGGGGATATTTATAGCTATTTTCAACGACGACAATTATATCCTCATCCTTTTAAAATGCCTACTCAATATCAAGTCAAAAAAGCACTCTCTGACCGGCGGAATCCTAAATAACTAACAGGACAAATGTTCACAATATTAATTATTATATAACATATATTTTTAATAAAATAGTATTTTATTTTTGTATTCAATATTTATGGATGCAGAGTGTTTGACATGGCAATTGTATATATTTGTATTATAACTATGTATAAATATTTTGTTTTATTCATTAGCAAAGGAGTTCCTTGGACAAAGGAGGGAGCGGGAAATCACATTGACAATTGTCAATACAATTTAATTTCTTTATATTTTCTACAATTTTAATAATAAATCGGGTAATATAAGGCAATTTGAAAACAAGTGTTTATGTTATATATTGCAAATAACATAGGAACTTAAATGTATGAAAAAAAATGTCTTGATGAAAAGTCCATCTTTTAGTTTTGTCAACAAAAATTCCAACCAGAAATT